>NC_133998.1:5962142-6282857 GCF_047716275.1 Strix uralensis | reverse complement strand
GTGGCCGGTGGCCGGGATGGGATGGAACAAGCCCGCAGCAGCCCCTGTCCCTGTGCCGGCCGCTCCACCAGCCGCGGGGTGCCCCATCCCCATCTCCCCACATCTCCCCATTCCTGTGCCCCCCCCGAGGGCATCCCCGGGGGTGCCTCCTCCCCGAGCCGCCCGGGCCGGGCTTTGGCCGCTGTGCCAGGGCAGCCATGCCCAGTGCCACGGCATGGCCGCGCTCCAGCCGAGCGGCCGCTGTGGGTTGCGCGTGTCGCAGCGTTGGGCAGAGCTGCCGGGAGGGAATATTTGATCAGGCGGAGATGTAATATTTATGGGAGGGGGTGAATCAGCAGGGGGAAACGGAGACACAGAGAAAGATTCGCCGGCAAGGAAAAGCCAGGACAAAGTCACCCGGCGCCGGGGATGCGTGGTCCCAGGGGTGGCAGCACTCCGGCCCCTGCCCGCTTGCCAAACGCGGGGTCCGGGCAGCCCCGGTGCCCCCAAGGGTGTCCCGCGACGTCCCCAGCCTGTCCTGTCCCACCGGGGTCTGTCCGTGCTGCGGGGGCCGTGGTGCTGTGGCCTGGCCCAGCCCGGTCCTGGGCTCTGGGGGTGTCCCTGGGGCTGGCTAACGCCTCATGCCAGTGGCTGGGGGACAGCTGGATGGGGGGGGTCTGCGAGCACCTCCAAGGCTGGACCCCCCTGCCCCACATCCACCCCCCCAAACCCTGCTCTTAGCTTTAAACCCCACTTTGTGCCTTGTGACCCTGACAGCGCTGGTGGGGCGGTGGGGCTGGGGATGCCGAGGGGCAGTGGGCGGGGGGGCACCGGGGTCTCTCTTGTGCTTGGGGGGGGCTGGGGGGAGCCCCGGACCAGCCACAGGCTGGGGGGCACCACACTGGGGGTCCCCACAGCTCCCCAGCACCCACTGCGCCCCCCCAGTGGAGGGTGACCCCTCCTCGCAGCCCCCGCCAGCGCCCGTCTCCTTCTGTGCCATTTATCAGAGCTAATCAGCTTTAATTCAGCAATTTGTCAGTCCGGAAAAGGCCCTCGGAGTTAGTTGATTTTTTTTTTCAAAAAATATAATTATTATTATTATTCCCCTGATAAGCACGGGCCCTGCCGTTAGAATCGCCTTTGCTTGGGCTTTAATAACGATCATTAAAATAAATAATTTTTTAAAATAAAAGACGGAGAGAAGAGGGGTTTTTTTAATTTTTTTTTATTGTTTTGTGTGCGTTTGAAAATTGTTTCCCAGTAAATCCCGGCCCTTTGTATTAATTTTACATTTTACAATGTTACCTTGCCAGGGGCAGGGTTGGCACAACTGACTCGGGAAAGGAGAGAGAAGGAGAGAGAAAAACCCTTCTCCTTAATTAGTGCATTTCCCTGTGTGATCAGAGTGCTTATGAAGCAGGTAATGAGCTGGATGGGCGCTGGCTGCCGCCGCTCGCCTGCTGGAGGACCAGCCCCCCCCCCCCAGCCTCCTGTCGTCGGTCCCCCCTGTCCTTTTTGGGGTGCTGGGTGCCTTTTGGGTCACCCTCTGCCACCGCCGGGGGTTCGCCGCCATCCCCGCCTGCTCGGGCGGCGCTCGGGACGCGGGGACACACGCTTGGGCCGTCCCGTGTGATGAGCTTGAGCCAGTCTCAGCCTTGCTCGCAGCTGCTGGAGACTCAGGCGGGTGCAGGGGGTGTTGGGGACCCCCAACATGCTGCTTTGGGGTGGCTGGAGTGGCCGTGGCCACCATCCCCATCCCACCCAGGCCTGCACTGACCCCCCAGCCACTGAGCACCCCGGGGCTGAGCCGCAGGGCCGCACGTGGAGCTGCTCCTCGGGGTCTGGGAGTGCCGGCCCTGGAGATGTGGGGTGTCCCCAGTCCCCATCATGCTGAGGCGGGGTGGGGGGGGCTCTCTGCTGGCGGGAGAACCACCCCGCAGGAGCCTCTAATTAATTAGCAAAGAAAACACACTGGACGTGGCGGGGGGGCAGAAAGCCAAGCTGCCAGGACGGCTCCTGGGGCAGCCCGTGAGTTTGGCCGGTGCCGGCAGCACCGAGGCGCCGTCACATCCCCCCGCCGGGGTGCAGTTTGGGGATGGGGGGTCGCAGGAGTCACCCCCAGGAGCCCGGGGGGGCTGTGGCGGCCAGGCGGGAGCCACTGAGTTCTCCGGTGCCGCTAATCCCTTAATCTCTCGGATAATCAGTGCCAGAAAGGCGAATGACGCCGGGCTCGCAGCGCCCAGCTGCGGCGATGCCAGCGCTGCCACGGGCCCGCCGCCAGCCGCGGCTTTTGCTACCAAGCGGTGCCGGTTTATCGGGCGTAAAACAAAGAGGCTCTGGGTTCAATGTGTAGGTTAATGGGGGGGTTGGGTGGGCGGGGGGCTCTGGGGTGCCGGGGAGGGGGAGATGGGGGAGCGGGGCAAGGATCTGGCCTGGGGTCGTGGTCAAACGAACGTTTTGGGGTGGGCAGGGGGCCGCCGGCGCCCCCGCGGCGGGACCTGGGGAAGGACGGTCGCGCTGACGCCGGCTTCTCGCGCAGGTTCCACCGCGGGGACTACACGGTGGAGGTGAGCATCAACGACTACCTGGACATCTACTGCCCGCACTACGAGGAGCCGCTGCCCGAGCGGATGGAGCGTTACGTCCTCTACATGGTCAACTACGAGGGACACGCGTCCTGCGACCACCGGCAGCGCGGCTTCAAGCGCTGGGAGTGCAACCGGCCCGACTCCCCCAACGGGCCCCTCAAGTTCTCGGAGAAATTCCAGCTCTTCACCCCCTTTTCGCTGGGCTTCGAGTTCAGACCCGGCCACGAGTACTACTACATCTGTGAGTAGGGGAGGGTGAGGAGGGGGCTGACGGGGAGGGGATGTGCAGGGGGGGCTGGCGAGCGTGTCGTGGGTGCAGAGCGGACCCAGATGTTGGTGACCCCAAACCCAGCCGTGCACGGTGACAATCCCGGCCTGCGCACGCTCGGTGCCGGAAGCTTTCACCGGGGCTGGGTCACGGCCACGGGCAGGGGGTGGCCACGAGGGTGACCCAAGGACCGCGGGATGACGCGGACGCGGTCTCATCCCCACGGGAGCCTCGCTGGGCACCAGTAAAGGTGCCGCACTGGAGCGGTGGCACAGCCCTGCCAGCCCCGGGCAGTGGCCCCACGCGCTCCCGGGTATTCCCGGGTATTCCTGTGCTCTCCTGCACACTCCTGGATATTCCTGCATGTTCCCAGGTGTTCCCATGTATTCCCGTGCTTTCCTGTGCTCTTCTGTGTATTCCCATGTTCTGGCACATATTCCTGTGTATTCCCGTGCTCTCCCGTGTATTCCCGTGTATTCCCGTGTATTCCCGTGCTCTCCCGGGGCCACGCTCCCGTTTCCTGCCCAGCAGACAAGGCCCAACCATCCGAGCCGCCCCGGGGAAGCTCCCGCCGGCGCAGGCCCCGGGATGGACGGATCCGGCCCCACGTTGAATTCCCAGCTGGGAGCGCCGGGCGCGGGGGCCAGGGTGGGGCGGGGGGGGGGCAGGAGCCGCAGCGGCTTCCTTGGGACCGCGCCGGAGCCGTGGAAAAACAAGCTAATGGGGCTCAGATGAGGCGCTGGGAGGCTTTCAATCAATAAAGGGTAAAAATAAAAAAATAAAATAAAAAAAAGAGCAGCCACGACCCCTGAGCACTCGACAGTGTCGCGGGGAGACAGGGACGCCGCTCGTCTCGTGCGGGAGCCAGCCGGCGTCCTTATCTGCCTTATTATTTCCCCCCCTTTTTCCTAAAGCATCTGTTTTCAGCCCACTTAATTTGTTCCTTTTATCTATATTAAATTACCATTTTTTCCCCTCTCTCCCTCTCCCCCTGTAAAATGTCACTCGCGAAATAACTGCATCTACAACTCTCTCTTCCCCCCCCGCCCCGTTTTATTTTATTTTTTTTTATTTTTAATGTCGTTAGGGAGAGATTACACAGAAGTAAATGGTGAAGCTGATCATTGCTAAACCGGTTAGAATTCATGTCATGCGGAACATTAGAAATTATGCCTCTTTGAGGAACCGTATTTAGCAGACATGAAAGAAAAGAAATTACCTCCTCCTCGAGCTCGCAAATTGGAATGCCATTAACCTCGCCGGCACGGGGACGCGCTCGTGCTCCCGGCGCGGGTCAAGGGCACGAGCTGGCCCCGGGGATGGAGCCGGTGGACGGAGATGCCCACGGCGCGGCGCGGCTCGGCACCAGGCGCAGCTCGCGTGACCTTCTCCTTCCCCGCGTGGGGTGTAGTGCCAGGGAGGAAAAGAAAAGGGAAGGGGAAAATAAAAAAACAACAACAAAAAAAATCTAAAAAAAATGCTGGAGGCTCTGCAGCATCCCCGGCGTCTCCCCGAAACGGCTGTGCCCGTGGGTGGGTGAGACGCTGACCCCGGTGCGAGGGCCGGAGGCGACTGTGGAGGGGCGCGGGGGTGCGTGGCCCCATCGCGGGGGGTGCTGGGGGGCACGGGGTGGGTGTGTGGCTCCGGGGTGCAGAGGGGGGCCAGGGCCGGGGACCCGACCGAGCTGGCGGCCCCTCCGCGGCTGCCCTGCGCCTTTATTTGGTTAAAATAAATCAACTGGGCCCCATGGGGTGGCGAGGGGGTGGCCCCGGTGTCACCCCCCCGCACTGGGGACCCCGCCGTGTCCCTCCCTACACGCCAGAGTGGGGACAGGGGTGGCCCGGTGCCACCGGAGGGGACCACGTGTGCCCGGGCAGGGCTGGCCCCTCGCTGCCGCCTCCCGCGAGCGGCATCCCCCTTCCCCTTCCCCTTCCCCTTCCCCTTCCCCTTCCCCTTCCCCATTCCAGCGCAATTAAACGTGACTGCGAGCAATGCTCTCCCCTTCTTTAATTCAAAAAAGAAGAGAAAAGAAAATTAAATTCCTTTAAAAACATATATATAAAAATCGCATTTTCTCATATTGAGAGGGGACTTTCACCCGGATAATTATTGCAATTACTCCCTTTCTCTCTCCCAATGAGCATTATTTTTATTCTGTGCCGTTTTTCTTCTTCTGCCTGTTGAGGGAGAGCGGCGCAGCCCTGCCTGTGCCTGCACGGCCCTACCTGCGCCCTGCCTGTGTCCTGCCTGTGTCCTGCCTGCACCCTGCCTGTGCCCTGCCCGTGCCCTGCCTGTGTCCTGCCTGTGTCCTGCCTGCACCCTACCTGTGTCCTGCCTGCACCCTGCCTGCGTCCTGCCTGCGCCCTGCCTGTGCCCTGCCTGTGTTCTGCCTGCACCCTGCCTGCACCCTGCCTGTGCCCTGCCTGTGTCCTGCCTGCGCCCTGCCTGCGCCCTGCCGGCACCCTGCCTGTGCCCTGCCTGTGCCCTGCCTGTGTCCTGCCTGTGTTCTGCCTGCACCCTGCCTGCACCCTGCCTGTGCCCTGCCTGTGTCCTGCCTGTGCCCTGCCTGCATCGTGCCTGTGCCCTCTCTGCCCTGCGCCGCAGGGACCGGAGCCACCAGCGCCCTCGTCCCCTGTCCCCAGAGGAATCTCCAGCTGTACTGGGACCATCAAGGGCCCTTTACTGGGCTCCCCTGGGAGCAGGGGGGCAGTCCCAGACCCCCTCCCTCCACAGATCAGGGTGGGTGAGGGCTGGGGACGCTGTGGGGCAGCTCAGTCCCGTCCCTGTCCCCCCACCCTCATCCTGGCTCCCCGCGGGATGTGTCCCCCCTTGTCTTGGGGATGGGGGGGTCCCCAGAGCAGGTGGGTGCTGGGCCCCCCAGTTGCCCTCGTACACCCCAGGGACCCTCCGTGGCGGAGCAGCGCCGTGATCCGCGTGTCATCGAGGTGACCCCGGGAGGCGGGTCCCTGCCCCGAGCCGGGCTCTGCTGCGTCCCCGTGGTGGGGGCTGAGCCGCTGCCCCCCCCCAACACCCCCTTCTCTCCCCTTTGCTTCTCCGCAGCCGCGTCCCCCCCGAACACGGTGGACAGGCCCTGCCTGAAGCTGAAGGTTTATGTTCGGCCGACAAGTAAGTGAGGGGGGGGCTCTGCTGGGCCCTGCCCCCCGGCGTGAGGGTGATGCTCTCGGTGGCTGGTGGTCTCGGGCAAGTGGGGACCATGGAGGGGGTCGGGGTGGCCCAGGTCCCACCTGGGTAGCACCCAGATGGGGACGGTCCCCGCAGCCCCGCCGGGACCCTCCCTGCGAGGTGGACATTTGGTGATGAGTTTCAGATAGGGGGGGGGAGAAAAAAAAAAGTAATAATAATCCCTGTGCAGTGGCTACTTTTCAGAATCAAATAACTCAGCCATTTAAAAAAACAAATTAATAATTTTCTTCTCCTGTTAACGTGTAATTAGCAAATGGCAGCAGCTCTCCCCAGGGAAGAGTGCCTGCGAAATGTCACCATTTAAAAGGATGTCTTTCTTTTTTTTTATTTGCACGGCTTTAAAATAAAACCCAATATAATGAAACCATCTGTAAAAAATCATTCTGTTTTGTTCAGGACTAGAGCATAATAGGGAGGAAAAAAAATCTCTCCTGATATTATTTTTTAGTATTTTAATAATATCGGGATTTTATTACGCCGTCGCCTCGCGGAGAGGAAGGGCCACCTTTGTGCTGCTGGGGGAGGGGGCTGTGCCCCGGGGGCTGCGGGGGCTCCCCGAGGCCGGGCACCCCTCGGTGGGGTCTGGCCCCAGGACGAAGCCTTGAAACCTCCTCGATTGCAGGTGCCTGGCACGGGGGGGGGGACCCCGGTCTCGGGTGACCCCACACAGGGGCCCTCCAGGATGGGGGGGACCGGGTGCATGGGGGGATGGAGCACCCCCAGACACGACCAAGCTCTGCTGCTCCCGGCGCCGGGTCCGTAAAAATCCTTAATCCAGGAAGGACCGTGAGGGGCCGAGCCCTGCCAACAGCTTTAGCCGCGGGTTCCGGCGCTCCCCCACGCGCTCTGGGCTGCCACCGCTCGGGGTTTGGCTACGGGACCCCCGGGCGGTTGGCGAGGGGGTGTCCCTGCCCCCCGCGGGCTGGTCTGTCCCCAGCCCCCACCACGGCGGGGCCACCGCGGCGGGTCCCCCCCACGCAACAGCACCCAACCCGCGGGGTGCTGAGCATCACCCGCTTCCGCCAGGGCGGGATCTGTGCCGGAGCGCGGCCACCCCCCGCCGGCTCCGCCGCCAGCTCACGCTTCCCTCTCTCCCTCCCCTTCCGCAGACGATTCCCTCTACGAGTCCCCGGAGCCCATTTTCACCAGCAACAACTCCTGCTGCAGCCTCAGGGTCCCGCACGCCGTGCTCGTGGTGGTGCCGGTCGTCTGGACGCTCCTGGCCTCGTAGCACCGACACCGACACCGGGGAGCGGCTCCGCAGGGCAGGAGCAGCCGGGGGACGGATCCCGGACACCCCAAATTGGCATCGAGCCGCGGCCCCGGCAGCGGGTCGGTGCCCGGGGAAGTCGTCGGCGTGGAGGGTCGGTGCTGCCGGCGAGAAGCTCGCCCGGATCCTGCTGCCGCGGGAAGGCCCTGGCTTCGCTCAGCCGCCGCGCCGGGGTCGTGCCGGGCTGCCCCACACGACGGCGAACGCTCCCGGCGCGGCGCTGCGGCTCGCTCGGCGCCAGCCCTCCCCGTCGGATGCCGCTTTTTACATTTCTAGACCAAATACAGAGTCCTCGTTGGTTTTGGGTTTTTTGTTTCATTTTTTGTTTTTTTTTTTAAAGAAAAAAGATTTTTATTTTTATTTGTTGGGTTGTTCCAGTCCGGGCTCCCCCGTGCCAGACTGACCCGCACGGGGCCGGGCTCAGCCCCTTCCCGCTGAGCCCCTCGCCGGGCCGCGGGCAGCGCCGGGCCGCCGGCAGACGGACGCCAGCGATGGTGCCGACGGCTCCTTCCCAGCTCCGGCAGCAGGACGTCGCGGTGGCCCCGCCGCGCTTCCCCTGCCACCGCCCTGCCGCGGGGCCGAGGCGCCGGGATGGACACGAGCCCCCGCTGAGCGCCTGGGGGGGTGACCCCCTCCCCACCACTGGTGCCACGGACGTCACCGCTGTCCCCGTGGGACCCCGGGGCGGCTCCGCCAGCAGCAAAGCAAACTGGACGCACCCGGGGGTGGCCGGCGCAGGGGGTGGCTGGCATGTGGAGCACCGGAGATGGCCAGTGCGGGGGCCACCGGAGATGGCCAACCAGCACAGGGAGCACCGAGGACAGCTGGCACCAGGGATGGCCGGCGTGTGGAGCACTGGGAGTGGCCGGTGGGCACAGAGAGCACCGAGGATGGCCAGCGCCAGGATCACCAGGGATGGCCGGCACCGGGGATGCCCGGCACTGATTGCGCTGAGGATGGCCAGCGCTGGGAGCACGGAGGTGGCCGGCTGGTGCTGGGAGCACCGGGAATGGCCAGCGCCGGGAATGGCCGGCCGGCACCGGGAGCAGCGCCGGGCGCTGGGAGCCGGCGGGCCGGGCTCGCCCAGCAGCGGGACGGCTCCGAGGGCCTTGGGCCGGAGCCCACGTGCGCGGCAGGAGGAGCGTGCCGGCCCGGTGCTGCCCGCCGAGCAGCTTTTCCTCCTCCTCCGCCTTCTGCTCGGCACCGCGTCCCCCCGACACCTTGGGGGTGCAAGAGCCCCCGTGGGGGGGCTGGTGGCCGCCTGCGGGACCATCATGGTGCTCCCCGTGGTTGCCCCTTCATCCCCCGGCTGCTGCCGGCGTCGCCGTGGTTCCGGGGCTGGGCTTGGGGATTTTTTCCTTTTTCTTCTTTGCATTAATAAGAAAAACCCACCAAAACCCCCCATCCGGGGTTGGCCCTGAGCCCGGGGGTGGCAGGTCCCCAGCGAGGGGTCCCCCCCCACAGCCCCGGGGCCTGACCCCTCCTCGCCTTAAATCTGGGGCTGTCCCACCCGGGGGGGGGGGCCGTGCCCGTCCTGCAGAGCCCCCCCCATGCCCCGGGGGGTCAGTGGTCCCGGGGGGCGACAGTGATGGGCTCAGACCTGGCCAAAGTCCCCCCCCACCCCGCGGGCGCCTTTCCCGAGCGCACCCCAACCCCTCCCGGCAGCGGGGGGGCTGGCGGGGGCTCCGTCCCTGTACATACAGCGCTATACTGTGAGCGGTTTTTTTTATGTATTGTTGAGAATGAATTTTATGGAAGGGTTTATCTTATTTTTATTTTATTTTTATTTTTTAGACTAGGAAGCTGAAATCTCGCAATAAGCTCATCTCCACCATCCAAAAAGTACAAAAAAAAAAAAAAAAAGAACAAAACAATAAAAAAAAAAAAATCACATTCCCTGCCGTCCCATCCCTGTCCCCGTGTGTCCAGACCAGGTTGTGGTTCTCGAAGGCGAGCGAAAGCTTCGTGGTTATCCAGGGGGTGAGGGAGGGCACCCACCCAGCCGGGCGCTGAGCACCCGCCCGGCCCTGGCGAGGAGCCGGCAGCACCCTCCTGCCGGCTGGTGGGGGAGCGGCGATGGCAAAACCTGGCCTTCGGTCTGTGTTTTATATATATATAGATTATATATATAAATATCTATATTGTGTACAGCGACTGTGGGAGAGTGGAAAAGCGCCGGCGGCAGCGAGGCTGGCGGGGGCTGGGGGGCTTCGCTGTGGCCGGGGGGTGCAGCCCCTCGCCGGCTCTGCGCGTGCTGGTCTCCGTCCCGCCCCGCTTCGTCCCCTGATCCCCCCCCCCCGCTTTCGTCCTCGACGTCGTGCTGATGGTAACCGGATCACGCCCCATTTGGATTCTGTATTTTTTTATAATAAAATAAAAATAAATGTCGTGTGAGGCCCTTGCTTTTGAGAAATCACTTTCCCTCCCGACGCCGCAGTGCTTCGGGCCGAGCCGCGCCATGTCCCCGGGGGGGTCCGACCCCCCCACCGGCACCGGGAGCCGCCGGCCGGGGCGAGCTGGGGGGGGCCAGCGCCAGCACCGGGGTGGCCACGCTCGGCTCCGTGCCCGCTCCCGGTGCAGCCACCTCCCCCCGATGCGACGGGGCTGTGAAGCCAGACCGCTCTGCTCGGTGGTGTGTTAATTACGGGAAGGATTTAATTACCGCGTTAATGAATAATAATGGATATTAAATTAATTAATATGCAATTGTTGATAGTACTTAATTATTGGAGGCGATGCAGCCTGGTGGGTGGGTGCTGGGGGCTGGGATGCTCCAGCGTCTCCCCGGGCGCTGTCGCAGCCCCGGCTGCTCACCCGCCTCTGCCTCCGTTTCCCCCGTGCCGGGGCAGCGGGTGACACCCTGGGAGGCCACCGGAGCTGCTCGGAGGTGACATTGCGGCCGTCCGGTGCCAACCCTCCCACCCCTGGAAGGAGCAGGCCCAGCCAGGGAGGGGAGGGGAGGGCACCCCCCCACACCCGCTCTGTTTTTCCTTAAGTAGTAAATAACTTTTTTGTGCGGCCCGTGTTCATTCCCGGCGTTTAATGCGTATTTCAGCGTAATTAGCAGAATAGGAACAATCCGCTGTTAATTAAGTCAGGCTCATACAGCCGATCCAAGGCTCTGAAGTTTGCCACGAAACAGTGAAAGACTAATTTTGTGTTTTAATAAGGGACATCTGTGTGCCAGGAGCGGGGAGAAATACCAGCCCCGACGGCCGGGGAGCGGGTGCCGCGTCGAGCTCCGCGGTCGCTGCCAGCGACGGGCTCGGGCAGTGAAAAGCGCCGGGAAAAGGGCCCGGCACAGACTTACCAAAAAAAGGTGATTTTTTAGACCCACTCAGTAGGGTTTTTTGAGGCCTGACTCATGATTTTTTTAACACTGGGGGTTGGAAATAATGGAGTTAAAAATAGAAGACTGGCAGGCGCAAGGCTGAGACGGATCATCGTTAGTAATTAATTAATAGAGTCATGGATTTTTAAGGCCTGAAAGGGATCATTTAGATCAGGCAGCCCGTCTCTCTCGCGGAGGCGTCGAGGTTTGATTTAAGGACTCGTGGGGCTGGTCCAGGCCCAGACGCTCCTCGTGCCGCATCCCCGGCAGCACCGGGTATCACCCACCGGCGCGGTTCTGGCCTTTATTATATTTAACCCGGGGCTGGGGCTCGGGGGGTCCCACCACCCCTGTGCGAAGGGGAGCAGGGGCGTGGGAACCCGCTGCAGCACCTGTGTGCTGCAGACGCCAGCGTGGGGGGGGCGATTGGAGCCGGGTCGTTAATGCAGCTGGTAATTGGAGCTGAACCGGCCACCGCAGGGTCGAGCCCCGGGTTGAGGGAAGCCCGAGGTCCCGGGGCCGGGGTCATTCCCCAGCGTCGCCGTTTCTCGCCGCATCCTAAACCCGTCGGCAGCTTCCCCGAACCGCGGCTCCCTGCCCGGCTGCGGCGACTCTTGGCGGGGGACAACCTGTCAGGGAGCGGGAACAGGTTCCCCGTCTCTTTCTTTATTTGAAGTGTCTGGCTCTGCTGGAAAACAAAGATTTCCCCTGCACACTGACCCAGAGAAATGAAACATGGCTTAAACCTCTTCTTCTCTTTAAACGTGGCGGCGGGTGCAAAGGAAGGGGAAGGAAACAGCCTCCAGCCCTGGGGGGGTCTCCGACCTGCGATGGGACCTTCCCCCCGTCCCCATGACCCCCCGAATATCCTTGGTCCCAGCTGTGATTTTGCACCTGGAGGGGACAAGGGGCAGGACGGGGCGCAGGGATGAGGGAGGGTCTGGGCACCCCCTGAGCAGCGGCTGGAGTGGGGGGAGCCAGGGCTGAGGGATGGGATGGGGCACCCCCAGGACCCCCTCGGCCCGGGGTGCCATCGGGCTGGGGGGGCCGCAACCGCAGCCAGGGCAGCTGCCAGGGCGATGCCCCCGAACGCAGCCGGCACTGCAGGCGGGTGGGAGGCAGCGGTGGGGGGGGCGTCACGTATGGCTGGTGGTGTCTGAAATGGGTTTTTACGGGCCTGAGCCTCCTCCAGCACCAATTTTCTGTTGCCGGGGTTTTCCAGCTGCGTGGGCGCTGGCAGCCCCGAGGCCGACAGCCCCGTTACGCCGGTGGTCAGGGTTTCGGGGTTGATGGAGATGTGGCTTCACCTCCACACACCGCGTTAAGGGCTCGTTTACTCCGGGATGTGGCTGCACCAATTAATCAGGACCCCGGGGCTTGGGGTGGGCACAGGGGGGCCAGGGCCGTTGCCCCCTTCCAGATGTTCAGGTGTGGGGGGAGGACGAGGGGGGCTCATGGACCTCGGCTTTCCCCATGTGCTGTAATTCTGAGCGGTCCTGAGTGGTGGAGCTCTCCCGGCACGGCCCTGCTCCAGCCCACTCTGCACCCTCCTCCTCCTCTTCCTCCCAGCCCCAGACGCGCTCAGCTCCATCTCTCTCCGACCAACTGCCACACCCGTGCCTGGCCCTGGCAGGAGCTGCCGCTGCGGGGGGGACAAAGCTCGTGTGTCTGTGGAGCAGCTGTTGGGGTGCTGGTGGCCACGGGCACCTTTGGGTCACCCCAGCTGCACCTCCAAGGGCACCTCTGGGAGGTGGCGGCCCCGTGGCTGCGCCCCTGCAGCACCCTGATCCTGATCTGCTCCAGAGCAAAGGCCCCGGGGCCGCTCCGGGGTCCCGGTGGCGGCAGCTGCCCGGGCACAGCACACACCTCCCCGCCGGCGCGCCGCTCCGCTTCACCATTTCGGTGTTAATAGTTTTTTCTTTTAATCCCATGGAGGCAGCGGGCGCCTCGTGCTCCACTGGCCTGTGGAATATCCCGCCTGGCGCGAACTTACAGCTGCAGACAGCGCAGGAGCCCGATCGCAGCTTGCTCAGGAGGGTGATACCGTCCCGGTTCACACCTCAGCGAGGCTCAGGGTCCGGCCAGCAGCTCACCAGTTCCCCTGGCGCGTCTCTGGGTTCCCTCCTCTCGTTCTTGCTCCGGGTTGAGGAGCCTGCTGGCGAAATGCAGCCAGAGGAGGGATGCTGAGCCGGGCAGGTCCCTTCCCTGCTGTACTTTGTAGCGGGGTTTTCCCGATTTGCGCCGTGGAGGGACCAGCCCGGTGCCTGCTCGGGCAGAGATGCCACCTCGGCTCCTCCAGCAGCGCTGGGATCAGCCCCGGCCACCGTGTGCTGGGGGAAATGGGCTGAGCCGAGCTCTGCCCCGGGCTGCTCGAGGCAGAGCAGGGGGCTGGGAGCCCCCCCGTGCTAAAAACGCTCCTTTCTGCAGAGGCTGCTGGATCCCTCAAGCTTCCCAGTGCTCTGACCACCCCTCCGGCCAGCCCACCCACCAAAATGCTGCCCTCCCACCCTGGCCACGTGCTCTGGGCGCCCTCCCCGCGAGCTGCCCCACGACCCCTCCTCAGCATCTGGATTCAATTTGCTCCATTCAAATGAATTCCCAGAGGCTGGGCTGCCCCCTTGCCTCCCTGCGTCCCTCGTGGCGTCGTGCCTTCGCACATGGCTCGTGAATGCCACAGACCTCAGGCTCCTGGATGCACCAGCCTGCACGGTGGCCACCGAGGTTCGCATGGTGGCCACCGAGGTTTGATGGTGCCATCTGCCTCCCTCTGCCGCAGCCGTGCAGAGCAGAGCCTGGAGCCGGCTTCATCAGGGCTGGGGGGCTCCTCCCTGCATCCCCCGGTCCCGTCCCACGCGAGGGACCGCAGCAGCACCCCGCAGCACCCCGCAGCACCCCGTGCTCACCGTGGGCTCGCTGGCGCTTCCCAGGCTCCGGCACCTCCCCGGCAGCTCCCGGCACCAGCTCCTGCCCCGTTCCCGCACGGCTCTGACGATAAGAGCGCGCGTCCGTCACCGTGAGAGGCAGCCGGGCTGGCGGGGGGACGCGCTGCTAAAGCGGCGCTGGGGGAGCCGCCGTCCCCGCTGCTTGTTTTCTGCTACCTGGCTGTCACATCTGCGCTCAGTCCCTGCCCGCCCTCCCGCCATCCCTCTCCCCAGCCTTATCTCCTGATAGCTACAAGCGATACAACCAGAAACGTTCATGTAACAAGCTGCCGGCTGCCGAGCACCCAGGAGAATACCAGACCGGGGGATGATTTATGAAAATAGCGCGAGAGGGGAGAGCGGGGAGTTCGCTGAGCCGCGGCAGAGGCGACTCGCGGGCGGCGGGGGATGCCGGCTCCCATCGCCGTGGCCCGGGCATCGCCGGCACCTTTGCTCCCGGCTGATCGGGATGCGGGGCTGGGCCTGGTGCCGGCGGGCGGCTGGAACGGGCGGGGGGGGGGGAGGCGGGTGTGTGGAGCCCCTGCGCTGTCCCTTGGCGGCCATTGATTTCCATGAAATAAGGCAGCCGGGTGTGTAATTGCGCACAGCGATGGCAGCCTCCTTTACATGCCGTTTGGCAGGGCCCTGCTCGCAGGAAATGAAACTTTTCAGGCCACTAGACATTTAGTTTTCTTCAGCTGTTAATTCCCCCGCCCCGGGGAGAGGAGGCGGCGAGGGCGGCCTCGCGGGGGGGGGGTGGGCTGGGGGCTGCTGCAGCCCCCCGGGCGTGGGAGCATCATAGGAAGTGGGGTGCGGAGGGTCAGAGCATCTCGCCGGTGCCCAGGGGGACGAGCCTTCCCTGCCCCTTTGCCCCCATCCTGAGCCCGGCTTGGCTGGCAGCAGAGGCGAAGGAAGCCCCGAGCCCCCGTGCCCCTGCCCTCTGCCAGCCCCCAGAGCTTCGCCGGGGAGTGATTTTCTCCCCCAGGCACGGAGCGAGCATCCCTTCCCCTCGGCGAGCTGCTCTCTCGCAAGGTAACCGGCATTATATTCGGACCAATTGCTCCAGCATGATCCTCCTGAATGTTGCACAGCATGTACACGGCGTCTTATGTAAAATACATGCCCCTGGGTGAGCCTTTTAATAGCAATGGCTCCTGCCCGGGGGGCGGGGGGGCCGCTCTCTGCCATGGCGGTGCCAAGAAATGATTGAAAAGTTGGGGCTCGCTGTAGGAAACACCCTGCTGGGGGGAACAACGTGTTTTCATTCCCCTGCCAGGTAACAAATGAAAAGAATTGCAATGAATGCTAATGGGGTGGGGAGCGGGATGCTGCGGAGGCTGCCGGGGCTGGAGCCGACGCTGGGGTGAGCAGGGATGGGGGGGTCCGGCCCTGGGAACGCGGGAGCTGCCGGGGGACCCCGGTTTTGCAGGCTGGAGCCGGCCACGCAGCGCGCGGCACGCCCCGGGGTCACAGGGCTGGTGGCAACGGCGGGGAGGATGCTCTGGGGTGCTGTACCAAAAGCGTTTCTTTTTGTAGCAAACCAGAGCTGGGGGGATGCGCCAGCCCCCAAAGTTCCCCTTGGCGGGAGCTCCCGCCCCCGGGGAGCCCGTCCCGGCTGTGGCCCTCCCGGTGCCGCGGCTGAGCCGCCGTTGAACCGGCCCCTGGCAGGCAGCGGGCGAAGGGCTGCGCCGGGCTGAGCTGTTTGTAAATGCAGCCGGTCGGGAAAGCGGGAGGGTAAACACGGATGAATAGCCTTCATCCACTCCAGTAAATATTTTATATCACACACCAAGAAAAGACACTCCTATTTAAATGATTTATAAAGGAAGATCATGTAGAGGTTTCTATAAAATATGTAGGGCTCCTAATCCCGACATCATCAAGCAAAGAGGACTGAAATCATATATTACCTTTTCAACAGCCTCGCCGGCTGCAGGGATACAACTGACAAATAAAAGTGTGTTTACAGCTTTTGGGCTCCTCTGGGGAGAGGTAAATCACGGCGGGCGTGGGAAGGGGAAAGGAAGCCGGAAATTAAGTGGCAATTTCTGTCCGTCACGGCGGCGTGGGGTGGGGGGATGCCGGACCCGGGGCGCCCCGGGGTCCCCGTCCCGGGCGGTCACGCTGTGGGTGCGGCGATGCTCGTCCCCCGCGGGGCCTGGGGGGGTGGGCACGGGGGGCACAAGCCGGGCAGGGGGTTGGTGCAGAGCGAGGCCGTGCCCTGCTCCACTCCACAGCAGAGAGGTGCCATCAGGGACGGGCTTCCCAGGAGCAGCAGCGGGGTCAGGATCAGGCCCGCAGGGACACGACCCTTTTAACCTTGGGGCCAGCATCCCCCCCCCACCCCTCCACGCTGCCGCTTGGCGCTCCCAGCCCCTCGCCGCATCCTTTTGGGGCCATTCATTGAGGTTTTTTTTCCCCCCGCTGACCCACGGGGAGCCGGGGGGTCCCACGGCCCCGGCAGCCGGCACGACCGCGCGCCCGCAGCGGCGAGGGGCACGGCCGGGCGCTGGCAGCGGCGGCAGTGATTTGGCATGCGGCGGCGGGAGCCACCAGCCTACGACGGGGCCCTGGCCGCCACGTTATTAAGGGATTAGCAAGTTGTCTTGGCGCTCAATTGTAGATAAGTGCTGCATTTTGTATTATCTTTTCACGCTGCACCGCGAAGGATGACAAAGAGACAACATGGGTGTCATGGCCTTCAGCATATCATTAAGGGTAATTTGTCTCGCGGGGAGGGGGAGGGCGAAGGGAGAGAGGGAAGGGAAGGAGGCGAGGGAGGAGAGGGAAAAGCATCCCTGGAGGAGAGAGGGGATTAAAAACTAAGGAGAGGAGATTAGGAGTGAAATGCGAACTGTATTCAGAGTCAGCCAGGCAGGGAGAAGCAAACAGCCGAGGAGGGGACGGCCGTGCCGCGGGGGCTCAGGCGGGCAGCCGGGCCCCGTGCCGGGGCCAAGCCGGCGGGAGAAGGGCCCAGGGCTGGGGTAGAGGAAGCAGGATGGTGGGTAGGGTATGGGGGGACTTTAGGGAGCCCCCCCCCCCCTTCCTTCACAGAGGAGCCCCAAATCCATCCCCAGCCTCAATCATATGCATTAATCTATAATAATAAGCAGCCATCCAGCCCGGTGTCACAGGCAATAAGACGCACACCAGAGGATGGGAGTGAATCCATTCCCCCCCTTCATGACTGACTAACCACTTCCATTAACGCTGGGGGGCTCCCGGGGGGCTCCCGGGGGGGCAGGGAACATGGGGGGGGGGGGTCAGGGCACGGCAGCAGCTCCCTTGTGCAACCCACTCCTTGGTGCAACCCCATTTCTCACAGCTCTGCAGCCCCCCCAGCCCCACTCGGCCCCATCCTCGCGCGGCACGTGGCTGCCAACCCCGTTGGGAGCCGGCACCAGGGTCTGCCCCCCCCTCGCCGGGCAGCGAAGGGTAAAAGAAAGAGTAATAGTGAGGGAAAATGTAGCAGAAATCCAGCCAAGCCCCCAGGCCTGAGGAAGCAGGGACTGAGCCGCGGCGCTTTGCTCTATCGGTCAATCAATCAATCAGGAATAAAGGCGTCGGTATCGATCGGGGCAGATGGTGCTTCTGGGGCCGGGGAATGGAAATGTGCATCTGGAGACAGTCAAATGGAACCGCTACCGCCGCGGTCGCTGCTGCCAGGAGCCGCCGACCTGGTTTGCAGGAGGAAGAAACCCTGCGACAGCAGCTCACCCTCACCCAAACGCCGCTTTGGCCCCGTCCCGCAGAGCCCGAATCGCCGTGGGGTGGTGAGGGGCTGGGGCTGGCGCCGGGGGGGTGCAGCCACCCCGCGGGATGCGGCACCCAGGTACCACCGTGGTCGCCCGACCGCTTGCGCCACCGCAGGGACCGGGGTCTGCCAGGGACGGGGACGGGGACGGGGCATCCTCCCGTGCTCCCTCCCTCCCCTCCCCTTCTGATAATCCTATTTTTGAACCAGGGGATTAGGATCAATACTTCACTCCTAATGCTGTGGTAATACAGTGTTACACCGCCAGCGCCAGTTCCCTGCTGAAACACTTAAGGTAGTTTAAACCCATTTGTGCCGGGGAGTGCCGTGAATCCACAACGAGCTATCGCACGGCTGAGGCAGAGCCGTGCCGGGGCCACGCGGTGGGTGCCGGCCTGGCAGCTGCCCGCACGGCCGCTGACCAAATCCAGCCCTGGGTGGCCACAGCCAGCGAGGGAACGCTGGCCCTTCGAGCCCAGGGGGCTTCTGGACGCCAAAAGGGCCACGCCGGGCAGGGGCTTGTGTGCACGGGGGCTGGCGCCGTGTCCCCTGCAGCCGGCCACGAGGGACATGCAGGCAGTGGCTGCCCACGCCGCCTGTCTTGGCACCGCTGCTGGCCCTGCTCCGGGCAGCTGAGCCCTCGTGCAAATGCCCCTCGTGCAAGGATCCCTCGTGCAAACACCCCTTGAGCAAGTGAGCCCTTGTGCAAACAGTTGTGGCCCCCAAGTTTTGGGTGACCCCAGCTCTGCCCCAGGTTTAGGTGACCCCAGCTCTGCTCCGGGGTTTTGGGTGACCCCAGCTCTGCCCCGGGGTTTTGGGTGACCCCAGCTCTGCCCCAGGTTTAGGTGACCCCAGCTCTGCCCCAGGTTTGGGTGACCCCAGCTCTGCCCCGGGGTTTTGGGTGACCCCAGCTCTGCCCCAGGTTTAGGTGACCCCAGCTCTGCTCCGGGGTTTTGGGTGACCCCAGCTCTGCCCCAGGTGCAGGCGCCCAAGCAGCCCCTCGCCGGCCCCAGCGCGGGGCTGGGGGAACCCGGTCATCTTTCACTCCAAATTGGCTGAGGGGTTTGGAGACGAACTCCCAGGGAATAGAAACACAAATATTTCCATCCAGTGCTATAATTATGAATTAGAGCAAAGCTCTGTCTTTATTAGGTGCTAATAGAGATAAAGGGGGTTTTGAAATGCAAGGCACAGCTATATAAATGCTAATTCACCCGGAGACCTTCCTCTCTCCCCAGACCGCAGAGAACTGAGGTTTCAAGGCAACTTCTCTCCCCCCCAAAAAAACACCCTCGGCCAAGCAAACTTCAAGAAACCATCTCAGCAGCTTAATGAAGTTTGTTGAGCGATGCAGCAGCTCCCCTCCGCCGGGCTGCCCTGGCACCCACATGCCCCAGCAAACCCCGTCTCTGGGGGGCTGGGCAGGAGCTGCCCGGGGGGGCTGGGGGGCACATACAGCGTGTGAAGGTCAAGGCCTGGCGAGGGCTTCGTCCCCCGGGGTTCCTCTGACCCCGCTACGAGCCCTCGGCCAGAGCCCGGCCAGCCCCGGGGTGACGGGGGCAAGAGTGGAGCCTTTAGCAGGGCTAAAAGTGCTTCAGAGCTCCCGGGGGGGTCATCAGGGAGCCGAGGGGCACCGGGGGCTGAGGAGGGGGAGCGGCTGGCGGGGGACCCCTCCTGCCTGCCACAACCAGCCGAGCAACCCCGGCTCCTCTTTGCCAGGGAATTCCCTCTGCCGCCCGGCGCAGACCAGGCGATGATTTATCCACCCGCCGCGTGTGCGAAGCCGGTACAGCAGCCCCGGCCTCACCCGGTGCCCCCCATCCCTCTCCCTGTCACCCCAAATATGTATTTTTCAATTTTCTCCCGTATCGATTTTCAATCTGGTGCAGAGAAACAAGACAATCCTGCCAGAGCCAGCCCGGCTCTCGCTGCGCTCGGCCGAAAAGTCACCCCTGCGACTCGTGGCTGTCCTCGGCGGGAGGGTGATGATGGGGTGCAGGAGGAAGGGGGGGGGTCCCTTCGCAGGGGGCTGCTCCCCTCTGTGCGTGGGCATCCCTGGCTCCTCTCCCACCCTGCGGGCGCGGGGCCGGGCGGTGCGAGGGGCACGGTGGGTGTGAGGCTGCAAACCGGCCCCCCCCAGGGTGTTTTGCTGGGGTTAGGGGACACGGGGGGGTCCCTCGCCAGGGGCCGGTCCTGCCGTGGCCCCTCATTTCTCCGGCCACCCCCGATCCGTTCCCCAGGGACGCCGAGCTCCCCGCTCGGGCTGGAGGGTGCTGATGGCGGCAGCGGTGAGGGGGCTGGTGGGCTCCGGCAGGACGGGCCAGATCCTGCACCGCGACAGGGGGGTCTCATCCCCCCAAGCGGTGCTGATCGCGCTGGGTTACACCGGTGAGGATCCGGCCCTCCGTGCTCAGAGTAGTTTTCAATTAAAACAAAAATATCCTGTAATAACCCACAGAAGGGTTATTATTTCCTTCCCTTTTAAATTTTTTTTTAAATAAATCTATTATGAGGAGCTTAGAGATGTATGTAAAACCGGCGAGGGACGATTTGAGGATTAGGGATCGGCGCTGTCCTGGTGTGACGAGCAAAGAAAAGAAAATCCTGCCGGGGCGGGAAGGGGACGCTGCGTCCAGCCGGGCCGGCGGAGCAGGAGGGGTCACGGCGGCGGCGATGGCAGAGAGACCCCGGTGCTGGTGACGGGGGGTCCTGCCGCGCCCCCACCCCGCTCCCCGCCCGCCCGCATCCAGTTTAGCATAAAAGTCATTTTGGTTTGGGCCCCCCCTCTGCTGCTCCCTCATTTCCAGGCAGCTGATAACTGTCCTGAGCATCAGGGAAACCCACCGGCTGGGCACCGAGAGCTGTGCGGGGTGAGCAGCGTTTAACCCCCTCCGCCAAGGATAATTGCCTTGTTTACCATTTTCCTGACCCCAAAAACACAATGAAATTGTGCACAAAACCAATAGATTTTAGCCACATGCCTGCAGAGAGAGAGGCGATATAAATAAAATACAGATAGGGACTGGCGCGGCGGGGCTGGGTAATGGATTCATGGCGCGAGCGGGGACGTGCGGCGGCTGCCCGGGGGTCAGGACGGGGTGACCCCTCCGGCCCCACGCGGCGCTGCTCAGGGTGGCTTTTTGGGGACCAATTCTGGCTTTCCTGGAAATGGCCCCGTGGGACTGGCCAGCCCGGGCTCTGACTTGCAGAGCTGCTTTGGGTCAAAAACCTACAGTCTGGGGGAGAGCAGCCGTGGCTCCGCGGCATCCACCACCCCAGGACGGGCTCGGGGTGGTACCGAGCACCCCCGGGACGGTTTGTCCTGCATCCCTGCGGCAGGCGCCGAGCTGGCACCCTCAGCGCCCCTGCTCATCCTCTTGCTTTAACGCACCACCTCTATTTATTCTGCTCCTGTAACTGTAAAATTGATTTTCTTGCAACAAGACGCTTGTCTTTCACTACTGAACGCACCCAAATGCTCCAACATAAGACACTGGCAATTTTTAATTAGTTTCCTTTATACCTCTTGCCTCCCCAAGCAGGCATGTGGAACCGGAACAGGGGAGCCCGAAAAGGAGCAGGATCCAGAGGTGACAAAAGCACTTTTTATTCTTGATATGATTATTAATCACACACGCCATTTACCTAACGAGGCAGGAGCGCGGGAGGGCCCGGGTAAGCGGCAACAGGCGCAGGGAGGTGATTAGTGCATCTTTTTTAGCTGCAGGGCTGGAGAAGCGTCTTTAACCACCGTAATCTTTAAATACGGTCTCAGAGCAGCTCCCTGTCGCCGGGCCCCCTCCCCACAAACACCCACCCGCACCCAAACCAGCCCTTGCTCCGCCGATCGCTGCCCCGGCACGGCGTGGCGGTGAGCTGCCTGTGCCTGCTCGGCCGTACCCGTGGCCAGGAGCCCGGCCAAGATGGCAACTGCTCGGCTGGGGGGCGAGGAAGATGTTGGGAGCCCCTCGATGGCAAATTACAAACAGACGTGGGTGGTACCAGCCAAGTGGCAGAGCCACGCGGCCCATCATGCCCCGCTGATAACGAGCCCGGGGTTTTTAAAGCTCCCACCCTGCCCCCACCAGCCCCCTGCCTGCGCACCCACGGCCTTGCAAGGGCTGCTGCGAGCCCCCAACTCGGGGAGGGGGTGTGTGTGTCCTGCAGCTGCCCTCTGCCCCCCCAGGGGCTGCGTTAAAGCCCCAGCAAGCCTTGGCCGATGCTCCAGGGATGGGTGCAGGTGAGGTGCCAGCACCACGTGTCCTTCACCAAAGCCCTGGGTGGAGGTCGCTGCCGGTGCTCCCATGGGCTCACGGCACCCCACGGCACCCCCAGCCCCCCTGTGCACTCACTGTCCCCCCTGCAGCTTCCCCAAAACGCGGGGGCTGCTCGGCCTCGTGGGCAGCGACGGGGCCGGAGAGCTGGGCTGGACCCCCAAGAACGGCCACTGCTGGGAAGGGCTGGGGGGTCCCCAGGAGCAGGGGGCAAGGTCAGGGGGGGTGTTTTTGGCTGCAAGGGGAGAGCAAAGCCCCTCTGCCCGCCCCGGCGGCGCGGGGCACCGGCAGCACACACATGTGTGAGCACACAAGCGCGCGGACACGTGTGCGCTCAAACGAGCTGCCCCAAAAAAGTTACCGGGGGGGGGGGGAAGGAAAAAAAAAAAAAAAAAAAAAAGCAAAGCGAAGGAAAGTCCTGCAGTCTTTTGCCTTGTCAGTTCTCCGTCTGCTGTCACTCAGCCGCCGAATTCTCCTTCAAGTTGTCATAGCAAGGCTGGCGGGGATTATGCCGAGGCTCTGTCCAGAATTGATTCATGTGGAACGCGTGCTTGACGAGCGGAACCGCTGGTGTGAGCGGGAGCCGCTGAGACCCCCTATTTTCCCACCTTCCTCAGACAATCTGGTATTGTTTGGCCGCAGCCTTAGTGATCCCTGCGCCGGGGCTGTGACTGACACAGCTTTGAGGCTCTAAGGCGTATTTTGAATTTCTAAAACCTCTCAGGAAGTCCCCGGGGTGCCTTCTGCCATTGTCTTGTTTCTCCTTTCGCCTTTTTCCCTTTCCACCCCAAACCCCTCCCGCCTCCCCCACCGCCTCCTCCCCCTTTTTTTTTTTTTTCCCCTTCCTCCCCCTAATTCCAGGCCCTGCAATCCCCAACACAACCAGGTTTTTTCTCTCCCCCATGTTTACGCTCTGACTCTCTCTGGAGCTGCTCAGCCAGTTCGCAAACATGATTTTTTTTTTTTTTTAAAAAAGAGAGAAAAACTAAATAAAGCTCTAAAAGTTCCCAAATCCTTGATCCACCGTGGAGAAGACGGGCTTTACTTGTTTGCTTTTAATCAGCTGACGCAAACCTCAGGATGTGTTGAAAAATAATAGAAATAAATCTTTCACCTAATCTATCGCACGCCTGCGTCCGCCCCGCTGCCCGCTCCGCTCCGGCCATCCATCCCCCCTCCATCCGCGCCGGGGCCGAGCGCAGGGACCGTCCTGCAGGGTCTGGCCCAGGAGTTTCCATCTTGGAGAAGCGTTTCCACCGGGAGCCCCCAGAGGGGTGCAGACCCCCCAGCAAAGGACCGGGCTCTCCCCGGCGCAGGGTCTGGGCTCTGCTACCCCCGCCTTGGGCTTTCGTGTGCCGGGACCACCGAGCCAGCGCTGCCCCGTCCCCCCCGCAGCCCCCGGCCTCTCCTGGGCTCGGCACTATATAACCATTTCCCATTTCCAGTCTTAATCTTATAAGAATGAATTGAGAATGACCAGCGTAAATACACAGGTGCCACTGGGAGCAGAAACCACTCTTTAATCTCAGATATGAAAACAATTCCCTGCTCCACTCGCTAGCAATCAGCAAGTGCTATCAGTGCCGCGCTCTCCCCGGGAACAGGAGAGCTTATAAATATGAATTAGTGCAGAGAAAATCTACTCTCTTACCTAAAGCTAAATGTTATCTGGGTCCCTTTCCAGCAGTGGCTGACATTTCCAGAGTGCTTTTAGTCACATCTGCGGGAAGACAACTCATTTCTTGTTTTTTAAAAAAAAAAAAAAGGGAAGAGAAGGAGAAAGGAAAGCAAGAGGAAGCGGAGGAGCGGGAGGAGGATGAGCGGCGGCGCAGGGAGACGCTGCCTTTGTTTAAAGAGGGAAATGCTGGATGCCTGAGCCTCCTCCGGGAGCGGGGAGAGGACGGGTGGGCTCTGCTCCGGCACCCGGCGCTGGCCGGGGAGAGGAGGGGGCGGCTGGGGCAGCCGAAGCTCCGAGGCAGCGACACGACGTGCTCCTGCCTGAGCGAGGCCTCGAGACGTGGGAGCTCACGGCTGGGGGCGTCGAGCAGCCCCGGGGTGGCTCCGAGTGCCACCACCCACCTGTCCTGGGGTCCTGGCAGGGGGGACATGGGGAGTGGGGACCCCACCCCAGCACCTCGGGGTACCTGGGACGGGTACCCACAGCCCCAGCACGGACCCCGCTGGGTTCATCTGGGTGAAGCCTCATGGGAGGGAGCCCGGGGGGGGGTCTGGGGATCTGCGGGGTGGCAGGTCCCCACACGCCGCCTCTGCCCAGAGTCCTGCTGAGCCAGGGCCAGTCACCACCTGCCGCCGGCGGGGCTCGTACAGGCCACCAAAAGCAGCAACGTCTGGCCCAAGGGTGGGAGTTGAGGCCCGAGGCAGAGCTGGGACTATCCTGGGGACACCCTGAACACGGGGAGGTTCAGTGCCTGTGGCCCCGTGCCAGGGTGGGTCGTGCTGCCCCGCCAGAGCCGGGGAAACTGAGTCACGGCGTGGGAAATGCTCCCCCAACCCCAGCCCAGGGGTCCTTTTGGAGCGAGGGGACAGTGCGAGGAAGGTGATGGGGCAGGGGGGGCCCCGGGCGCCACCAGCAGCAGGAGCTCAGCCCCAGCAGCGTGTCCCTGGCACAGAGCTTGCTCTGCTCCGGCAGCATCCCGACCAGCAGCACCTCTCCCTGCATCTCCCACCCCCCCGCTCGGGGTGCACGAGGGCCCCCCCCACACTGCCGCCGCACCCCGAAGGGCCCCGCGCCTCCACGGGCTGGTACCGCTGGCGGCGGGGAAGGATGCGGCCCCACACCCCTCCTCCCTGCTCTGATCCCCGCTACCTGCGGCCTCTCACCGCCGCCGTATCTGCGAGGGAAGGAACTACAGCCCGCGAGTCTCTAATGTGATGCTTAAGCCGTCTTTTAGGTTTTTAATGAGCGGTTCCTGGCAGGAATGCTCAAACATCACTAGGTAGCCAGACCTGCCTCGCTGTCAGCGGAGCGATGTGTTTCTGTGTCCTTGTCTGGCTTAAGTGAGCTCTGACCTCATTTGCTTCGTGCCATTCAATTAACAAGGCAAGCGGTGCTGGGGGGGGGGGGGATGCCGGGGGGAGTTTAACCGTATGTATTAATTTCCATTTTATGTTCCAAACAATTGAGCATCGCTCGGCGGCGGGAGGCAGCAGCCGGGCCCTCTCGCGGGTACCGTTCCCAGCCCCAGTTGTGTTTTGTTGGCAACTCCCAGCCCAGCGCTGGCGGATTGTGGGGTTCAGGGGGACCTCGGGGGTCCCTGCTCAGGCCTCGCCTTCCCGTCCCCCACCCAGGGGAGGGTCCGCGCCCCGCACAGCCCCTTCGCCGTCCTTCGGTTAAGGCCCCTCCATCTTGTGCTTCATCCGGAACATCGATGGCTGCGCAATGAGACAGAAACGATTTGGAAAAGGACGAGAGAGGGAGAGAAATGTTGCCCGGGATGTTAAAAAAAGCCACTTCAGGCACCTAAATTTATGCTGCTCTCAAATGGATTTTATTCCAGTGTAATGAGAGAACAAAATAATTAATTCCTCTCCCGCAGACAAAAGGCTAGAGGCTTTCCTCCCGCCCCATCTTCGCACCGAGCCGCGGGGAGGACGGGCCGGTTCCCGGGGCAGCTCGCCCGGTGCCAGCGCCGGATCCCAGAGGTCCTGCCAACCCCCCCCCCCGCAGGCGGGGGGCCGGGTCTGCACCCCAGGAAGGTGTCCCCAGCTGGGGATGGGGTCCTGCAAAGGGCAGCCCCCTCCTCTCAGGGCTGAGGTGCTTGTAGGGCACTGCGGGGTGCAGGGGACCGGGGCTGCCATCGCAGCCCCCACCCCTCGCCCAGCCCCAGCCCCACCCAGCGCCCACCCATGGGTGGCAGGGGGGCGGCTGCAGACACTCTGGGCAGGGTCACTGCCCCCTCGCCAAGAGGTTCCCAAAGGGAAGGGGCTACCTCTGCTCTTCACACGCAGCCCCCCGGTCTTTTGGGGCTGGGGACAAACAGGGGGATTGGGCTTGGTCTCGATATTATCTCGTGTTAATTATGCAAACCAGCCTCCTCCAGCCCCCCCTCATCTCCACAACATACCGGGACAGGGAGAAACGGAGGCAGAGTCAATTTATTCACTTAGCAGGTCACTCCCTTGAAGAACATCCCTTTCAAAAGGGAGTTGCAACTAGACTAGATCAAGCAGGGCTGAGTTTGCCTCCCTCAGATATGATAAAATATTCTAATAAATACTTGGGAAGCCCATTACAAGGAGAATGTTTCATGTCGGCAAGACCTTCGCGGCGGGGCCTTTCATGCGGGTCTCCCGGCCCAGCCGCAGCAGCGGGGGGGCCGTGCAGCAGCCCCGGGCCCCCCCTGCCCATTGGTCCCATGCGGAGGGTCGCTGCCCCACGGGATGCTCTATTTCCAATTTTTAAAGCAAAACATAAAACTCTGCTCCTGGCTCGCAGCTTTGGGGAGCAGCCCCCCTTGCCTGGGCAGCCCCGGTTCCCAGCTGCGGCTGATGAGGAGGAGGATGGAGCGTGTGGCTGAAGACCCCCGCACGCCTCCCGCTGCTGCTGGTGTGGTGTGACCCACGGCCAGAGGCTCGCTCAGGATTTGTTTCCTCCCCCATTTTCCATACAGGAGGAACCTCCTGCTCAAGTCCCTTTGCTGCAGGAAACACGAACCCCCCACGGGGCTCCTCAACAGCACAGATGGCCCCAGCCAAAGGGCCAACTGCGCCCCAGCCCTACCCCCAGTCCCACCCCATCCCCAGTCCCACCCCACCCGAACCCATCCCATCCCATCCCACCCCACCCCACCCCATCCCATCCCATCCCATCTCATCCCACCCCACCCCACCCCATCCCATCCCATCCCATCTCATCCCACCCCACCCCATCCCATCCCATCCCATCCCATCCCATCCCATCCCATCCCACCCCATCCCATTCCACTCCATCCCACCTCATTCCCATCCCATCCCATCCCATCCCATCCCATCCCATCCCATCCCATCCCATCCCTGCCCCCATTCCCATCCCATCCCCAATCCCAGTCCCACCCCCTCCCTGGCCCCATCTCACCCCGACCCCCACCCCACCCAAACCCTGCCCCCAATCCCCCCCTTCCCATCCCCATTCCCACCCCATCCCTTCAACCCAACCCCGCCCCAATCCCAGGCTCAGCCCCGCCCTGCCCCCTCCCACTTTTACCCCCTCCCACCCCTCTCCCGCCCCCCTCCCGCCCCCATTTCACCCGCCCCCCCCGCTTCCCCCCCCCGCTCCCATCCGGCGGGCGACGGCGTCACCGTGCGGCAGCGCCCGGCAGCGCCCGCGTCCTCCCGGGCGGGGCAGGATCGGGCCCCCGGGGGTGCGGGGGGGGGGGGGATGCCAGGCTGTGGGTGCTCCCCGGGATGCGGGGCAGGATCGGTCCCTCGACACTCGAGGGGGTGCCGGGGGCTCCCGAGGTGCGGGGCCGGATCCTGACGTGGGGCTGCGAGTGGAGGGGGAGCGGCTGCAGCGTGGGGAGCGCCCCCCCCCCCCGCCCCCTCCCCGGGACTCGGTGCAGTGGCGGCGTCGGGCCGGGGGGTGGCACGGCCGAGCCAGCCGGGGGAGCCGTGATGCTGCCGGGGAGGGTCCCCGGCCCCGCACCCCCCCCTTTCTCTTTCCCCGCATCCCGGCATCCCTGTGCTCCTGCATCCCGGCATCCTCCACCCCGCATCCTCCATCCCCGCACCCCAGCGCTGCTCCGCACCCTGCTCAGCACCGCCCAGGAGCTGAGCCCTGACCCCCCCCCCCGCCCCATCCCCGCCCCGGTGAGGAGCAGCGCGGGGGGGTCCCTGCCCGCCGGTTGGCAGCACGGGCCCGGGGGGGGCTGCAGCCGGGGCCAGCGCCAGCACTGAGGCGTGCGGGGGCTGAGGGCCCCCCCCCCACCCAGCGCCCCCCCCTCCGGGTATGAGGCAGCGCCGAGGGGGCCACGGCTCCGCCGCGCAGCCACGCCGCAGCTAACGGTACGTGCGGGGCCCCCCCAGTCTGACCCGAATAGATAACGAGTATGAGAGCAGGAGGCTGCGGGGGTGCGGGGGGGGCGGGGGGCGCTCCTCGGCCCGGCGGGTGTGTTTGATGTCGGGCTGGTTTTGGGGGTAACCGCAGGAATCGGGGGGCAAATACCCCAACGTGCCAGTCTGTGGGGCACAGCCCGGGCTGCGGGTGCAGGATCCGGCCTGCCGGGCTCTGAAAAGCCAAAATGTGGGGAGTCGGGGGGGGGGGGGGCCTGGCGTGGAAAACTGGGGGGGGGGGGGACACACGACACAGAGCGGGGGGCAAAAAGGCAGCGTACGTGCCTGGTGGGGAGGAGATTTGTGGCCGCGACTTGACGGTGTTCGCTAATCCCGAGCGCTGCTTTTTGCTGGGCCATCTGGGCGCTCGCACACGGGGAGGGGGCAGCGAGGCGGGGGGGCGGGGGGGGCTGCCGCGATGGCCGGGTCTCTTCTTCCGAGCAGCTGGCGGGAGCTCGCCGCCCCCGGCCCACCATGCCCTCCTCCAAGACCGACAGCGAGTACTGGATCGAGGGGTCCCACCGCGAGACGGCCCTGGAAGATTTCTACGTCGTGGGCCCCGAGCTGGGACGGTACCAGCTGATGCGGGGGGGTGGCAGGGGGGCGGGGGGGGGGAGGCAGGGACCCACCTTGCACGGGAGGGTGTCCTGCTGGGGCAGGGACTGGCCAGGGGGGGCAAGGAAGGGGTGGAGGGATGGATGAAGGGATGGCGGGACGGGTACTGGGGGGGGTGGGGGTGGAGGGGGACCCTGCCCTCGTGGGTAAGCTGGGCCTCAGCGTCCGTCGTGACGCTGCAGCAGCAGTTTTGGGGCGCTCGCTGAGGTTTGGCAGGATGGGGCCTGGGTTTCTCACCCCCGTGGTGGAGAGCGGCCCTGTGGTGAGACCCATCTCCCCTCGGAGCAGCCCAAGGCTTTGGGATGGCGGGCGATGAGCCCGGCACGGCGTGGGGCCACGGTGGGTCCCTCCCGCAGCAGCCCCAGAGCTGGATTTGTGCCGCCTGGGTGGGAAAGCTGCACCGGGGGCACCGGCTCTGTCCCCGTGTGCGGTGGTTCGGCGGGGAGCGGCCTCGGCAGCTGCTGGCTGCTCGGTGCAGGCTCTCGTGACTTGTTTATTAGAGGCCCTATCGTAAATCCTCACGGGCAGGGGATGTCAGGGCTGGCGTGCCAGGTGCCGCGGGTGCTGTGTGTCGCTTCCCGGGGCTGCCAGGAGACGCGTGGTTTAAACCCAAGGCAGTGCCCATCTCCCCTTCCCCAGCGGGTTTGCCCGTGCCGCTGGCACACGCCGCTCCGGCACCGCATCCCCCGCGGCAGCTCGGCCCTTCCCCAGCCCTCGCGGAGCCCCGCGGGAGCCCAGGGCCGGTGCCAGGTGCCCGGGGGCCTGGGGAGGCTGCCGGTGCCCCCGCGGCCATGACGTGTCCCAGCGATGCCCAGGCCCAGCTCTGGTGTCCGGGGAGGAGAGCGGCGGCACCAGCACCAAGGGGCTCTCCTGGTGCCAAGGGGCAGCCGGTGGCCCAGGGCCCCCGGAGCAGAAGGGTGCAAGGGGGTGCGGGGAACCTGGGTGCGGAAAGTCTGAGGGTCCCGTCTGAGGGGGGCTCCGGGCCGTGCCAGGGAAGGGGAGGCAGCGCCGCCCGCTGTGCCCCGGCTCTTAAGCGATGGTTTTGGTGGTGGCGGTTCAGGCTGGGCCAGCCCCAGCCATCCGCAGGGATCCGGCAGAGCAGCCTTTGAGCCTGAAAAACAGTTTTGGTAAAAGCAGGTATTTAAGGCTTCTTACCGAGGTGTGGCCAGTGTCAGCCCAGGGCTCGGCAGCGTGCAGCCCTGCGCAGAGGGACGTAGGACAGAGGGACAGACTCTGAGTCCCCGGACCCCCTTTCAACCGTCCATCTGGTTTCAGTATCCAGGTTTAAATCAACCCATTTTTATTTAACCCATTTATTTAAACCAATTTGAAATTGAACTGGGCTCAGTCTTCAAGCTGCCCGCTCGTGGCTGCACGCCCGGCGCTCTGGGCACGCGGCACAGGGTGGGAGCCTGCTCGCCGTGTGCGGTGTTGGCTCGGTGCCTCTCTGCCGCGGCGCCGGGCCATGAGGTCAGATCCTGCTCTGGCCTTAGAAGGGAGCAGGGGAGGGAGGAGGGGGCACGGGGTGGCCGTCCCCACGGCCGTGCTGCTGTGCCAGCAGGGAGGACCCAGCCTGATGCTGGCTGGGGGCCGGTTGTGGCCGTCGCGGCGTGGCCG
Source organism: Strix uralensis (assembly GCF_047716275.1). Taxonomy (NCBI): domain Eukaryota; kingdom Metazoa; phylum Chordata; class Aves; order Strigiformes; family Strigidae; genus Strix; species Strix uralensis. Next base: position 6,252,988 of record NC_133998.1, on the reverse strand, counting down.
CGGGCAGCAGCGTCTGGTCAGGGCCAGGTTTGCACCGTCCCCGCCGCGGGCCGGCCCCGGCGCTCGGCAAGGCCGCACGTGCCCCTGCTGCTGGTCCGGGCTCTCTTGGCAAATCCCATTGTTCGACGTTTTCCAGTTCATCTGTAAAGCAAATGCAATTATCTCCTGTTGCAGTCAAGGTTGATTGCGGGTATTTATTTGAGGCCTGAGGAAGCCGCGAGCGGCGGCTGCGGGGGCCGGTGGGGCAAGGGGCCAGGCTGTGGCGGATGCCGGCGCGAATCCGGCCGCTGCCATCATGGGGAGCGCCGAGGGGCCGGTGCCGTGCCACGGGCACAGCGGGCTGCGCTGCGTCCGAGGAGCAACCCCAGCACCCCCGAAACGCTGAGCCCAGGGCTTCTAGACCATCCTCTTAGCGGCAGGAATCAGGCTGCAAATTGTCCACGTGGAAAAATCTTGCGGAAGGGTGAGAGGCGACAGGTCTGGGCTGGGATTCAGCCGTGGAAGTGTGGAAGGAGGAGGAGGGGGGGCTGCCGGGTCCTGCCCCCGCGCCCGGGCCGGCTCGGGAATCCGGAGAACGAGGCGCCCGCGGCGGGGCAGGGCAGGGCGCTGCTGGGTTACTGCGAAGCCCCGGCGCCTGTGGGAACGGTGCCTGCGTGAGCTGAGCCCCGGCTCTGCGGCCAAAACGTACTCGTGGCTTTTTCGTCCCACTGGAAGCGCATTATTGTTGCGGTCGCAGCAGCAGTGATGCCATTTTGGGCTCAAAGCGAAGCCTTCTGCCTGTTTTCCTGAGCTGGAGAAGAAGGTGACGGCCACCTCTCCCCTCCAAGCCCGAGCGATTCATTTCCAAAGTGCTTTTTATTTGCAAAATAAAATTTCATAGAAAACATTGAGAGAAAGGAAGAAAATGTTTTGAAAATGGCCAAGGTCTAGAATTGCTGGGTTTTCTCACCCCGCAGCATCACCGTGGTACCTGGTACCCGGCTCTGCCGTTGCCATGGGAACGCGATTCCCAAGTTCAGCTGGATGAGTTGCAAAATCCGCTCTCGTTTTTAAAGCAAATCTCTCTTTCACGAGAGCACCCTGGGGAGCGCCGCCGGCAGCGGGGCGTTCAGCACGTGGGGCTGCAGCAAAAGGTCACTCGCAGCCACGCTGTGGGTTGGTCTCGGTCCCGGGGGGAGATTTTGGTGCCAAAGATGGTGTCTGGGCGCACGGCGCTGGCCGTTGGGTGTCGGGTTTGCTGGGGCCGAGGGCACAGGCAGGCGGGGATGCCGTGTGCCCCGAGGCAGAGCTGAACTCGGTCCCAGAAGACGGCAAAGCCAAAGAGCAATAAAATGTGGTCGATTACTCAGGGGCGAGAATTAATCTGCTCCGAGGAGCCAGGCAGCAAAGATGAAATTGCAAACGAGCCCCGTAATGGCCTGAAGCAATGGGTTGATTTCACCGTCCAGTGGTTAGAAAATGTTATTAACTAGATCTAAAAGTCACCGGCAGCTGAGGGGCACTGCTGGGGGTTTAGCGGGGACCATCCCTCTTGTAACTTGGGGCGGTTTAACCCGGCCGGGAGGTTCTGCGGCGGCGCGGGCTCGCCCCGAGTGCCATGGCCTTACCAGGGACACAGCTGGGATGGGGACCCTCGCTGTGACCCTGCGGCCCCCGCTGAGGTTGTCCTCACGGCCGCGAGCGGGGAGAGGGGGGCCCTGTCCTGTCGTGAAAGCCGCTTAAGGATTTAAACCCCCCGTAGGACTCGGTTTTAATTAAAACAGCTTCACACAGGAAAGCTGGAAATGATGCGGGGAGGGGGAGGCACGCTGGGCTCCCCGGGCCTGGCGCTGGCAAAGGTCATGGTGGGGGGGCATGGGGTGAGCGGGACCCCCCTCTCCGTCCCGGCCGCATCCAGGCCACCTCACGCACCCTCTGCCCCGCCGCAGGGGAGCCACCTCGGTGGTGTACAGCTGCGAGGAGAAGGGCACGGGCGCCCCGTACGCCGCCAAGATACTGAAGAAGACGGTGAGTGTCGGCAGGGCGGGGGGCTGCGGGGTGTGGGGGGGTCCCTCCTCCGCTGCCAAAGCTCCTTGGCACCAGGATGGGCCCAGGGCTGGTGGCCGGGCATCACTCCCGTGGGCCGGGGGTCCCGGGTGGGTAAAAGCGCTGGGGTTTGGGCTGGGGGTGCAGCGGGGTGGGGGGGGACTGGGTGCATTTTGCTACTGCTGGGGAAATGGGCCCTGGGATGGATGTGGGAACCTGCAGGGAGTGATGGGGGGGTGTCTCTGCGTGGTGGGGGGCCAGACCCCGACCCGGCAGCGCAGGTAACGCCGCCTCCGGGTGGGTTCTGCTTTCTAGATCGACAAAAAGATCGTGAGGACGGAGATCGGGGTCCTGCTGCGGCTCTCACACCCCAATATCGTGAGTACGGCCCCCGCGGCGCAGCTCGCAGCTCCCCTCGCGTTGGGGCCACTCTCCCCTTAACTCTGCCCCCGGGCAGCCCAGGGGGGGGCTGGGGTGTCCTTCTCCTCCTCCTGTCTCGGTGCAGGATGAACCCAGCACCCCACGGGACACCCTGCCTGCACCCCCGTCCCCTCCCTGCCTTGCAGATGGGCTCTGGATGCCCGGTGCTGCCCGCGGCACGGTGACTCCCTGCTCGCTGCCGCGTGAAACTCCTGGTCCTTGCAGCGCTCTTGAGCCTCCCAGCTCCAATATCAAGGGCCAGCGCGCACCCCCCCCGCCCCCCGTCCTCCCCCCTGTCCCCTGGCCTGAGATTTCCATTTGGTAAGCAATTTCCATCGAGGAGATCAAATGAATACCACAGAAAATTGCCCATCTGTAATGAATCCTGCAAGGGGAGATAAAAGGCGGGGACGGGACCGCGGGTGCTGGGCGCTGCATCCCGGCGCAGCCAGTCGCCGTTTCTCTTGCTCAGCGCTCGGGGGATAACGGCGGCTCGGCTGGAACGATTTGCAACGCCCAGGAGCGGATCTAATCTCCGCCGGTGTCAGCAGAGCCGGGGCTGCCGTGTCGGCCCCTCTGCAGTGGCAGGGGGCTCAGGGGCTCTGTGCCCCCCGTCCCTCCACCTGCCAGAAAAGCTTATTCCAGGCTGCTTAGTTCCACCAGCAAATTGGAAAAGCATCTCAGAGACAACCTGAGTTAAAGAAATAACACAAAAAGCCACCTGGCAGCTGCTGCCATCACAGTGCCGGGTGCTGGCTTGGTGACAGACCCCACTCCAGTGGATTTCATGGCCAGCACCTCGCCGGGCCATCGCCCAGACGTCTCCTCGCCGCTGGCTGCTGCTGCCCAAGCTGCCACTTTTCTTGCAGCATCACCCAAAGCCCTGGGCACGGCTGCTTCCAGGCCAGCCCATGCCAACCGTCCCTGGAGCGATGAGGTTTCGCTCTCTGGAGGAGCCCAGGCGGGGATGTCCTGCCTGCCCGCCACCACCCAGAACCTTGACACAAAGAGACGAAGCTGAGAGAAGGCCAAAACATCCTAAAACCAGGGATGATGGGGGCAAACACGCTGGAGCCCGGGCGTCCCTCAGCCCCTGGGCCCACTCGGTGTGGGCCTGCCTTGAGCACTGGGGTTTTTCAGTGTTTTGGGGCATCCAGGCACTTCAGCCATTTCCATGGAGATGCTTCCCCCGCCCTGGGACATTTGGGCAAACGCAGGGACAACCTGCCCTGGGTGGTATCGGCCACAGACGGGGAGAGGCTCCTCTCTGATGTCTTATCAGAAAAGCAACAGAAAACTCAATTTCTGCCTCCCTCCTCCTGTGCTCTCCAGGCAGCAGCACCGCGGAGCCGTGCAGGAGGCACGGCCGGCCGGTTTGAATATTTAAATCACTTGAGTTTTCTGTAGGGTTCTGCTCACTCCCAAATTCAAGTGATTTTTGAAGAGATGCTCCGTTTCATTATTTACACTGGTGCGCGCTATCGTTCAGCACCAAGCTCAACAGTGGATGATAATAGGATTGTAAACTTTTGAAGTTAATAGGAAAATTATAGTGCTTCCGTGTATTATTATAATGCAATAAGCTGCCACATAGTGTCTCTCACCCTGCGGGGTATCGCGGCTTGTCACCCAGCCTATGAAGGTAATGATTAAAGCCCCATGAAATTCGCAGTGTCACAAAAGTCTTAAGAAGCATGAAATTCTCTGTTTTCCATTAAAAAAATAAAAAATTTGCATTTTGACATAGTTTTAAGAGAGACCTGTTAATTCCAGATTTGCTGCGGTGGCACAAAGGTCTCGCGCAGACAAGCTCATCTTGTGTGGGAGTTAAAAAACAAAAATCAGGAGAAAAACAGTTTCTTTAGTGCCTCTTCTGCTGCGAAATGGTCCGAGGGACATTTCCAAAAGCGCCCGCGGGGTCCCAGAGGTGGCCTTGGCCCCTCGGGGCTCCGTGCGTCACCTGCAAGCACAGATGTGCAGGATCCGTCCCGGGAGGGCTTTGCCAGGGTCGCTCCCACGCCGCGGGGCTGGACGGAGGCACCCGAGGTGCCAGCGCAGTCGATGAACCTGTGAAATTAAAAAGCTGTCGCTGAGCTCCTCTTCCAGTTAACGAACTTGGAGGCGTGAAGAGGATAAAGGCGCCGCGTGCTCATCTCTTCCCATTCCCAGCATCGTCTTTAATGCACAGTTAAGTGAGCAGGGCTGTTGCAAACAGTTTAAAAAAAATCAGAAAAAAAAATCACGTTCAACTAAATAAAAAGGCAAGGAGGGAAGGGCTGCCCCGCTAAACCCCTGACACCCAGCGGTCGCGCTCCTCCCGGCACAGCCGGCCTCCACCTCCGCCTCCGCATCCCTCCTGTCGCCCCTTCCAGATCAAGCTGAAGGAGATTTTTGAGACGCCCTCCGAGATCGCGCTCGTCCTGGAGCTGGTGACGGGAGGAGAGCTCTTCGACAGGTACGCCCGGCCCCGCGATCCCCCGCCCGCTCCTGGGGAGGGGGGACAGATCCCACCGTGCTGGCGGGGGGAGGATGAGGATGGAGGGGGTTGGGGGATGGAGGGTGGGGGGGGTCTGTGCGGGGCAGGGTGCTGCTGCGCTGACCCCGTGTGCCCGCAGGATCGTGGAGAGGGGGTTCTACAGCGAGCGGGACGCGGCCCACGTCGTCAAGCAGATCCTGGAAGCTGTTTCGGTAATGTCCCCCGCCGCCGCAGCCTCTGGGCCCGTGCGTGGTTCGGGGGTGTCGCTGTGGGGGCTGCATCCTCCCCAAATACCCCTGGGGAGAGGCACCCAGAGCTGCACCCACCCCAAATATCCCAGGGGAGAGGCGCCCGGAGCAGCACCCATCTGAAATACCCCTGGGGAGAGGCACTGGGTGCTGCACCCACCCCAAATATCCCAGGGAAGAGGCACCCAGAGCTGCACCCACCCCAGATATCCCGGGAGAAAGGCGTTTGCTCACTTGCCCTTGGCCTTCCGAAGGCGCCTCTTCCAATCCGCACTTGGGGGGGAGGAAGGAGAGGAGGGAGGAAGGTCAGCGCTGCTCTGCATCACAGGTCTGCTGGAGATGGGGTTTCTATGGCAACGGGAGGGTTTAGAAATGGAAACTCGTAATGGGAAATGTCCTTCCCGTGCCCCGTGGCTGTGCTGGCAGCTCCGGCACCGCAGGTGTTGGGTGTTTCCAAAGGAACAGTCGCACGAGTTGGTCCCGTGTTTGTGCCGGGTCCCCGATCGCAGCCGCCTCCTCCCAAATTCTGTCCGAGGCAGATGGGGCTTCCCCGCCCCCTCCCACCTCCCCGCTGTCTCTCTCCATAGTATCTGCACGAAAACGGAGTCGTCCACCGCGACCTGAAGCCGGAGAACCTGCTCTATGCAGACCTGTCCCCCGATGCTCCCCTTAAAATCGGTGGGTTTGCTGGGGGCCCCCGGGAGGGGGGTTTGTGGTAGGAGGGGGGTCAATGGTGCTTCTCCCTGACGGCAGCGCTGCTCCCCTCTCTGTCCCTCCAAGGTGACTTCGGGCTCTCCAAGATCGTGGATGAACAGGACACCATGAAAACTGTCTGCGGGACACCGGGGTACTGCGGTGAGCGGGAGGGAAGAGCTGAGGGGCGGGAGGGAGACCCGGGGAGGCTGCTCCCTGCCTGAGGCCGTGCACAGCTCGGTGCAGGGATGGCCAACGGCTGTGCCGGGCTTGGGAGACGCTGCTGGTGCCCAGGGGGTTTCCTCTGCCGTGAGGTTCCCCCCGTGGGAGCTCCCCACATCTGTGCATCTGAACCCCAAACTCTACTTCCAGCCCCCGAAATCCTCCACGGGTGCCCGTACGGCCCTGAAGTGGATATGTGGTCCGTGGGCGTCATCACCTACATCCTGTGAGTAACGGTGCCAGCGCCCCGCGGGCGGTGAAACCGCGGCGGCGAGACACTTCGCTCCAGCTCGGCCCACCGGCGGGGCCCGGGCGGCAGCGTGTAGCTCCTCTCTCCTGCAGGCTCTGCGGCTTCGAGCCCTTCTTCGACCCGCGAGGGGACCAGTACATGTACAGCCGCATCCTCACCTGCGACTACGAGTTTGTGTCCCCGTGGTGGGATGAGGTTTCCCTCAATGCCAAGGATTTGGTGAGCGAGGCCGCACCGGGGCTCGGGGCTGCCGAGTGTGAAGCCTTCACTGCTTGTGAAGAAAACAGAACTAGGGGTGTTTAACAAATGAAGCTTTTTTTGTATGTCTGGAATTGGTTATAGGTCAGAAAATTGATCGTCCTGGACCCCCAGAAGAGACTGACCGTCTACCAGGCGCTGGAGCATCCCTGGGTCACTGGGAAAGCCGCTAAATTTGCTCACATGGACAGCACGCAGAAGAAACTGCAGGAATTTAACGCCAGGCGGAAGCTGAAGGTAAGGAGAAAAAGCCCCGTTAACCCCTGGGGGTGGCTCGTGTTTGCATCCTCTTGTGCAGACGGGCTGGGGCCACCGAGAGCTGCTGTCGCTGGGCTTTAAGGCTCCCCTGCCCCGAGCAGGTAAATGTTCAGCCACACGCGGCAGCTCGGGGAGGGGGGTGAAGGCCAATGGAGCAGCTCCTCGTGCAGCTTCGTCCCCCCGGGGCAGCTGCTGCCGGGAAAAGCCTTTCCCGAGGCGAGGGGCTGCGCTCCCCGGCTCGGCGTGGCCGCAGGAGCGGGCGCCATCTCCCCTTCTGCACCCTCCTGGGGCTCGAGCGCCTCCGGACGCAGGCAAATAACCGCTCACGCCGCTGTGCCTTTGCAACAGGCTGCCATGAAAGCTGTGGTGGCTTCCAGCCGCTTGGGCAACCACGGCCACCACGACTGCTCCCGCAGTGGGCGCAGCCAGGGGGGTCCCCAGGGTGCCTGCCTGCCCCAGGGGACGGGGACCGCTGGCCCCGAAGCCACCGCCACCGAGGACCTCGACGCTTTCCAGAGCGACTGCCCCGCCATGGCCAAGGTTCCCGTGACCGGGGCCGGCTGCGAGAGCTAACGCGCTTCGGCAAGCGATACCCCACTGAGCCTTGGACACTGGCACGGGGAGAGGCGGGGGAAGCCGGGGGGGACAGGAGCGCCCCGAGCGTAGGTGTGCGTCGGGAGCCCGTGGTCTGTGGCGTGGAGCATCCTTCTTTAGTGTCCTGTTGCCAGTGCAGTCGTACCTGGTCGCTGTGAGTGTGTGTCTGTACGGACCCGACTGAGGAAACAAGGCTGGTGACTCAGTCTTCCAACAAATGAACACTTTTGGCCACTGTGGCTTGAAAAGATCCCAAGTGGCTTAAAAACGAGGAGCAAACAGCAGAAGAAGGATTTCTTTCACCTTCCCTACAAAGGCAGTGAGTTGGCTTTACGACAGTTTTGTAAATAATCCTGAAGGGTTTATTTGCTTAGGGGAGAGGGTGCGTCTGGACCATCGCTGACCACCGGCGCTACGTCTCCAGTCGCTGTTACAAGACCCAGCTGTAGGTTTGCTGCCGTGTCGGACAAGGTTTGTAGGAGCCTTTGAACCCAGCTGTTTGATCCTACGCAGAGAAAAAGTGTTTGCCAGTGGTTCCTTTATTATTTCTAGATGGTAGACGACCTCTGCTTGATTTGTGCTTTGGTTCCGCTCCAGTTTCATTTGTTCCCACGTTCTGTCTTGCTGTGGGCGCGTGGTGGTGGTGGGATTGTCACGAACCGGGAATGCTGGCTCGTCCGGCCGCTGCGCTGGCATTCCAGGTTACGATTTACACGACGGGTTTTAACGAAGAGCGACGCAACTCTTTCCACGGCGCGTTGTAAGACTTTGTGGCGTGTAATGGTGCTGTTGTTTCCTGAGGGAGGATAATGAGTTTATACATATTGTGGGGTTTTTTTTAAGACTAATGAAATCAGTTGACAAACTTCTTGAAATTTTTTAGGCAGTTCTTTACCAAGCCACAGAATAAGCATTTGCAGATTTTAATATAGGACAAGTAATCAGACAGGAAAAGCCATATTACACGTGGGGGGTTACAGAAAGGCGGGCAGCTGCTCCGCAGTCCCAGCTGGTGTCATCCAGCGCGAGGTTTGCTGGCCCGAGGCAACGACCGTGACCTGCAGCCCTCACAGTTTGGGCCATACACATAGAACAGTGTGTCCGGCAAAAAAAGCTCAACTGGAGAAGAATGAAATTCATACACAAGGTTAATTTTTCCAGAATGGGGACACAGAACCGAGTAGTTGATAAAGGAGGGGCTGCGAACAAAAACTGAATTTTTGCTGAGGCTGAAAGGCACCATTCCAGAGAGCCAGCTCGGCGCAGAGCGTGGGGCAGCAGGTCAGAGCTGTAATCAGGGTGCCAGGAAGGGAAATGTAACACAGCGACTCTCGTATTTATTTACAGCACAAGCAGAAATCATAAAGACTATGTATAAGGGCTGATCCATACCGTAATGAAGCTCATTTATGTTTAGGGTGCTTGCAGAGCTGAATACAGAGGGGTTTTTAATTGGAAAAATACTAGGTCTCAGCCAGAAATGCGCTTTTTTTTTTGAACTAACGGTCATACCTTCAACGGGGAAGCAGACACACAGCAAGATTTCACTTTGGAGAAAGTAAACACTGAGAACCTGGGAGAATGCTTTGGCAAGGAGAAAATTATTTCTTTCTCTTTGCGTTTTGCCGGAGGGGCAGTTGTTTTCTCTCGTTTTTTTGACACAGAGGGCTGAACCTTGCAGTGTGCTGAACTCCCGTCTTTATCCCATGCTTAGGGTGACACTCTCTGTCCTTCAGGCTCCGTGATGCATCCCCATTTACTCCAGTGGGGCTAGAACTCTTAACTTAAACCATGTTGTTTACTAACCCAGGTCTTAAAAGACTATTTTATATCCTTTGACATGAAATACTTATTTAAATGCCTTGCAGGACCAGGCCAGAGTGCTCAGCACACCCAGAGCCTGTGAAGCAGGGACCAATGCTGGGAAATGCTGAGTAACGTTGCCCTGCCCCCAGACTGCTCCTGATCCTGCAGAATAATGGGAAATAAGGTATCAATTAGGTATTAATTAGGTAACAGCAAGTAACAAAGTATCTTCAGCTATGGAAGGCACCCGAGGGAATACTGTAAGCAAAAAATGGAGTTTGCCTCTTGTCATGTCGACAAAGTATTATTCCACAAATATCAGTACTTAAAGGTAGAAAAAAAAAATGTACTCCTGGGGGTAAAGCTAACAGGAGATGCCATTTTGGTCTGTATGCTGTTTTCAGAATGTGTTTTAATAACTTACTACTTCAGTATAGTGGTGACATTTCCAATATTGCAGATATTTATAACAAAATATAGACAGCTAATAAAGTATCAAACATCATAACAGAGGCTCCGTTTTCACTGTTATTCTCAGAATACAAAGGCTGAAAACCGACAGAGCCAAATAGCAGCTTGCTGAAGGCCACTTTTTTTCTTATTTTTTAACCCATTTTCATACGACAGTTTATTTTCAGGCTCTGGACAACGAAGTGCTCGCTCCATCTACCTGTCCGGGGTGAGTCCCGTTGCAGAGCAGCGTAGGCCTGACGCAGCTCTCCCGCGTGTTTTGCCTGTTGTCTCCTGGTGTAAATGCATGCCAGGCTTTCTGAGCAGGGCCAGCGTTACACAACACTCGGGCCTGCAAAGTAATTTAACCTAAAAATGAAAAAAGGGACCAAAAAAAAGGCAAATCCCTTATGGCCTTTGCGGGAGCGCTGGGCCGAGGGCAGGGCGGGGCGGGGCCTGCCAGGCCGCGGGGCCTCGCGGAGCCTCCCTGCGCGGACGGCCCGGAGGGGGTGTGTGTGTGTGTGCGTGTGTGTCAGCTGCCGCACTCTGACGTCACAGCGCAGCCCTCCGACATGCTGACGTCACCGCCGCGGCCCCGCCACTCGGGTCGCGCCGGGGACGCACCGCAGCCCCAGCCCTGACGTCACCGCCGCGGCGGGAGCAGGAAGTGACGCCACCATCAAGGCCGCGTCGCAGCGGGGCAGGGCGTGCCCCGAGCCCTCCAATAGGAGGAGAAGCCGGAGGGGGCGGGAGCAATCGGAGGAGCGGGCACTCTGATTGGCTGGAGCGTGTGTGTTTTGGCGGTGGGAAGGTGGTGCCCTAGGCGCGAGTGGAGGCCGCTGATTGGCTGTTGCCAGGCGGCGCATGCGCAGAGCCGGGCGGCCGGAGATGGCAAGGGGCGGCGCGGCACTGCCGACGGGCCCGCGCACGGTAACACCCCCCCACACACACACCCCCCCCACGCCCCCCCCCCCCCCGGGCCCTGAGGGGGGAGCGGCCCGGAGCCTCGCACCGGCACCGACAAGGGGGGAGCGGGCGGCCCATCCCCTGTCGGTGGGGCGTGGGGGGGAGCGGGAAGCGGCGGGAAGCCCGTCCCCTCAGCGTGGCGGGAGTCTCTTGGCTGGGGGCACCGCGCTCGCTTCCGCCACGGCCCGGCCCGGCCCTTCCTCACGGAGGGTCCCGCTGGGGCGGCCCGCGCCAACATTATCTGTCCCCGGCGCTGGGCGGCGGGAAGCCGCGGCAGGGGGCGAGGAGGAGCTGTTGGAGCCTCGTAGCTTCCCTAAACCCGCGGGAGGGACCGGCCTTGTGTCCCTGCCCCACGCCCCGCAGTGCGGAGGTAGCGCGTCTGGCGGCGGCAGGGCCGCGGAGGCCTCGGCTTTGCAAGGAGGGGGAGATGCTCTTAAGGGGTCTTTCTTAAAGCCTTTCGGGTCTTTAAGAAACCCGTGAGAACTCTGTGGCTGGTTCTCTCGAATTACAATCGTAAACTGCGTGTAAAAGCTGGCACAGCGTGGCGTGATCTGTAGGGTGTGATAAGTGGCCTCCATTGTCAGGGTTTGGTAGTAGGGAGCTGCAGGACGTGCAGGCCTGCAGCGGCGTTTTGTTTATTTGTGACAGCATTTTCTACGCTTATAGTTCAGTGAGACATCATGTCACACAGCTATAGGAAGAGGCGCTCTTAGAACTTAATTTGGAGAGTGCTTGCAAAGTAAGAGTAGTCCAGTGATCTCAAAGGTAAAATGGTGTGTAACTGTAACAATAGGTGTTCTACTTAAGTCCTATATTTCTTTAAAAAAAAAAAAAGGATGACAAAAATACTGGGTAACTCTTACTTCCTTTTTCTTCAGAGCACGCTGGAATTTTCCTTGTGTGTGTGAAACACAGTCATGGCAGATCAAGAGTATGTTCTCTGCATGTGGAATAAGCGTTTATGGCCAGCAAAGGTAAAGCAGATGTATAAATGAGGAAAGTTTTATGGCTATAACTTAGAAACGGATGAAATGGAGGAGTAAGTAAGCAAGAGCTCTGAGTGAATATGTATGTGCTTTAAAAAATAGCTAATCTGTAGAGATCCTAATACTGCAACCAGATGCCATAGAGTATCGGTCTGTTCTGTGCTGTTCATATTAAAAATGTTTTGATAGCAGATCTGTCCTGTAATAGACTTGGTCAGGGATTTTAAATGGACGTTTTTCTCTTGAATGCAGGTTTTGTGCGAAACTGGAGTTGCTGGGAAAACATCTGTTACTAATGAGAATGTGACTTCTTTTAAAGTTGAAATACTTGGCTTGAATGAACAGTTAAGTATCCTTGTTACTGTTGTATGTTTGTGCTCTTAGACATTAAAAAAGGAGTAGTGCCTTTATCTGAAGATATCTGTGAAATGAGATCTTTGATTTACGGGAGGATGAGACGACTGACCCCAAACCCGTTGCCTTTCTGGAGCTGGCCCTGTAGTTGTCTCCTGGGACGTCCATAAACAACACGCTGACTCTTAGCTCTGGCATTCTTCATGGGGGTTTTTCTTCCTTAACTTCTGCTAACAAGTGCAGGTTTTGGGGAAAAAATATTGTAAGTTTATTGCCGGATGAGAGCAGTGTCATGCTGTTAGTCGTGTTTAATGCTGTGACGTTTTCAGTCAGCTTTGTTGTATTTTCAGGATTAGTGTGAACGGTGCAGATGCTGTACCACTGATGGAAGAGTGTATAGAAGAGATCGCCTCTAACTTAGGTGAGGAGATGTCAAAACATTTGCTGCCTTGTATATATTCTGAATATAAAATATACACAAAAACTCAGCCCGGTGGGCAGTAGTTAGATGTTTCACTCATGTTTTTATTGAGGGGTTTTTTGCATTTCTTTCCCCCTCTTTCCATCCCATCTGTAAAGTCTGGAAAGAGACTAAACATGAGCACAGTTACTTTTTCTCCTCCCTTGTGTAGTGTGTTGGAAGGAAGGTTGAAGAAACTTGAGTACTTCCATCAAAACAAGGCGTTGGAAGCTTGTGCTTTGTGTGTCTCTATATGCTTTGCCTTGAGAATCACAGATGATTTAAGTGTTAAGTTGCATCTTAAACAAAAGATGTACTAGAAATAAAATTTATTTCTTATATACAGAGCAAGCTTATTGCATTTATTGCATGTTCTTCTTTTTCAGATCAAGAGAATAGCTCAAGTGAGGCTGTGGAAGAACTGAAATATCGCTGTTCTCTTAAAATTGCCCTGGATGTTTTGAATCGGAATGGCTCGGCCCAACAAGTGCCGCCTTCAGAAGAAGGACCAAACGCTCAGTTATCCCAGGAGAACGATGCGGGATCTCTCCCATCTACCCCCTTATGCAGATGTCGCTCAAAAGAAAAGTTGGAGCCTGAGATTTCCAGGAGGAAAACAGAACAAAACACTAACCCCAGCCTGAAGACTGATACAAAAAACCAAACCCAGAAAGCTTCTCTCATTTTGGAGGAGAGTGCTAAAGTACAGGAAAGTGGAACAAACCCTTCCAAGTGCGGTATTAGGGACTTGTGTAATACGTCAAGCTCACATAGTGAAGATTGCAAACCACCAGAATCAAAATTACTACCAAGACAGAAAAAAATCAAGCCTGGCTCGTTGACAAAGTCCAAACCAGGAAGTAAAGTCTCCCTTAAGCCCAAGTTGGGAAAAAGGAAGGAAGGAAAAAAAAGACCAGGAGGTGCAGGATCACCTGTGTCGCCTAGGAGTGGTTTCCCCACGGATCAAGCCCAGCCCCTCGCCGAGGGGGGGTCCCCTCTGTCTGTCCCCTGCAAGTCTGACACGGTGCTGCCTCTGCCGAGGGCAAACGCCAGAAAGGAGCCTGGAAAGACATTACTGGATTCCTCTTGTACAAGTGCCTCAGATGACTTGGAAAGCAGCATCAGTAGTGAGAGCAGAAGTCTGGCAGAGCAATTAGATGGAAGGAAAACGCCAGTGAGTTTAAAACAGGTTAATGGAGAAGAAGAGGTTGGTGCAACCGTGTCCTCGTACAGAAAAAGGAGATGTAGGAGTTGCTCTGAATCTTCATCTGGGCCTTCTAACCATGGGACACTTCCTGATAGCTTCCCCTCTCAGCATAAAGAGGAGGAAAATAAGAAAACTTCACACGTGGTTATGAAGAAAATAAAGCACTTTCAGCTGCCTGACTTTGAGGAAGATGAAGGTGGGCATATTGCTCAGGGAAGGGAAAACCTCATCCCACTGGATTGTTGAGCGTTGCTGTTGTGAATGAGGTTCTGAAATGGCTGATTTTAATTTTTGTTGTAAGTTTTTGGAGAAGCACAAAATGCAGTCGCTTTAATCCTGGCTAAAAGCTAGAGTGGCATTTTGGGTGGGTTTTGCGCTGACGAGCTGTGCTTCAGGGATTCTTACCCTTCGCCAGAGGACTTGGCCATTTCACACTTGGCTTCTTTACTGCTGTCCGGTTCGTGTTGAGATGAAATGATGTGATGTGAAGGAACGGGCTGGCACAGAGTCCTGAAACCGGCCTGTTCTTGTTCCTTCCCCTCTTTAATCTTTTTTTCAGATATATTAGGCCTTCACCGAGGCAGAGAACGGAGAGTGTGTGTGGCGTGACAGAGCCGGAGCCTCGCACTGCTGTGGGGTCACTTCCACAGCCGTGTGTTTCCCCTGCTCTGAGCCTGATGCTTTTTAAATCGTTATTCCACATTTACTAATCCTGTTGTGTGCTGCTGTTGGCAGGACTGGAATTGTCTGACCTGTCTTCAAAGATCGTTTCCTCGGAGAGTCTCTCTCGCCTCTCAGCTCTGGTAGATGAAGAGGAGGAAGAGGAGGAGGAACTTCCTTGTATTTTATCACATCACGGTGAGCCCCCAGTGTACCTGTTAGAGTTCTTCACCCAAGAGAGGTGTGCTCTGTTAGGGTATGTGTGCTTCTAGCTTGCTGACGAGCTGCGTGTCCCGCGTTTGGCTGGGATAGAGTTAATTTTTCTTCTTAGTAGCTAGAATAATGACACCGGGCGCTGGGGAATGTTCCCTTGGCCAGGCTGGGTCCAGGGCTCTGGCCGTGCCCCCTCCCAGCTTCTCGTGCACCTGCGCACGGGCAGGACACGGGGAGCTGGAAAGTCCTTGATTTCTGAGCAGCAGCTGAAAACATCAGTGTGTTGTCAACATTCTCATGCCAAACCCCATCCTGAGTCCAAAGCACAGCACTGCTCTAGCTACTAAGAAGAAAAATTAACTCTATCCCAGCCGCAACCAGGACACTCTGGTAATAAACCTATCCTTCTAGAAGGCGAAGCCAGCCCTATTCAGGCTTGGAATAAAATGCTTTTCTCAGATGCCGCAGAAGGGCTTTTTGAAACAGAATGAAATGCAGATCGTTGGTGGGCAGGAGCCTGGGGTTGACGCTCCCAAATTCCTGTGTTGCACTACTGGTGCTGCGCTTTGGGGCGTGGGGGGGTGCCCTGTCTCCTTAGGTGAAACCTGTAAAAGCATTGAAGTGAAACTCCTGGAAGGAGGCTGATAAGAGAGGGCACGTGAACTGTCTTGTCTTGTGTTTTTTTTTAAAGAAAAATTGCTTTCTTTTTCATCATAGAACCACAATCAATTGAAGAAGGGCTTTTGGTCTGGTGCAAACTGCGGAGTTACCCTTACTGGCCAGCAGTGGTAAGAACAGCTTCTGCCTCCTGGGAGTGGTGTTGCCAGGGGTCTGGGAAGGAGCAGCTGAGCGAGTGCTCGAGTGTCTTTTGCCCTTCTTGACTCTTGTAGAGCTGGGAATGTTAAAGATCTTCTAGCAGAAGTGTTCCAGAGATAATAAAAGTACACTTACATATGAAAAAAGCACATAAAAAATAAATGTATTTAATTTGCCTATGTTTATGTTGGAGCAGAGGATTAGTACTGAGCCTTTATATCTTGTATCCTGAATTAGGGTGGTTGTACCCAGCCCATAAAAGAAAGAGGGTGGGTCCTTGTGTACTAATAAAAATGCTCTGTTGGGGTAACTTGCTATTTTTGATACTTTAAACTTCATTTTTATGTTTGTGTAACTTCCTTTAAGTACGGGGTGTGCTGTATGATATTGATGGAAAAGGTTCCTGCTCTGTAGGGGTATTGGGATTTTAGGGTGCTAATGAGGCTTTATCCTCTCAACAGGTAAAATACGTGAGGCGGAAACTCAGAAAGGCATATGTGCTGTTAATAGAAGAGAATACAAATTACAAGAAAAAAAGGTAAATGTTGTGGCTTCTGATCGCGTTCTGAACTTTGGGTTTCCTTCAGGCAGTGTCCTGCACTCTCTCTGCCTGGCGCAGGGCCGTTGCACTGGAGTTAAGCCTGAGGTTGGTCTCGGAGGGAGGCTCTGGGTCAGGAGGTTTGCTCTGTGGCGCTGCTGCCTGAGGCAGGCTGGTGTTCGTCAAACAGCTGCCGCTTATGGCAGGAATTCAGGGAAAAAAAAAGACCCAGCTAGTGGTTATTTTTACATGTGGTGCCCAAACTTTCTGGAAACACAGGCCGGCCTTTAGTTTTGTTTTAAAACCAGGTACTTCTCATTTGTTAAAAGATTCCACAGTTTTAGCTGATTATGAAAACCCAAACTAGTAAAACCTGCGTTCGCAAATTCCTTACGAAATCTAATTTTCAGGGAGGTGTAGAACTGCAGTAAATAGAGGCGCAACTCAACTGCTTCTTTTTCCTTAACCCTGCTTCTTTGTTTCATCAAGTTTCTCAGTACCTCTTAAGAGTCTGAAGCACTTTGATTGTGAAGAAAAGCAGGAGCTCATAGTAAGTACTAGAGGTAACGTGTAACTGCAAGCGTGTACGTGTGGTGGGAAGAATTCCGTTGTATCCACAGCGTGTAACCGGCCCTGCGGGAGGAGTGTGGTGCAGCTGCCTGGGCTGGGGGCTTCAGGGCTCTCTGTTCTCTCTCACTCTCTTCAGCAAAGTAATAAAACATATTCATGCTCCGCAAGATGGAGAATAATACAGGAAGGGGATCCCCTGACACCTTTTTGCATCTGGGTGAGGCTGCTGCTGAGAATACCCGTGTGTGGGGAGGGCAGTTCTCGGGGCTCTTCCTGTGGGTTTGCCACGTGCCACAGAGCTGCTCCCGCTGCGCAGCACAGGGCTGGCAGACAGTTGAATTTCAGGAGAATGCAGAAAACTGCAAGTAAACTTTGATGTGTTAGCTGGTTCTGTTACCCAGTTAGGGTCCTAGACCGAAAAACTTCAGCAGGCTTCTCTCTT
Source organism: Strix uralensis (assembly GCF_047716275.1). Classification (NCBI taxonomy): domain Eukaryota; kingdom Metazoa; phylum Chordata; class Aves; order Strigiformes; family Strigidae; genus Strix; species Strix uralensis. The sequence goes on along the minus strand of NC_133998.1, from coordinate 6,236,076 downwards.
TAGGACTGTCAATGGCTCTTGTTTTGTAGGAACGAGCCAGAGAAGATTATCGCCAAGAAATCGAGTGGTGTATCCAGTTGATTTCTGACTATCGCATCAGAGTAGGTAAGCGGACGAGTTGGATGGTGTCATCCGTTCTGATATACCTCAGAAAAAAGATAACACCAAAACTATCAGCTTTCTTTCATAGGCTGAATTGACCTCATAAATAACCCTGTTTTGGGCTTTTTAGGTTGTCGTTCTTTTACGGGATCCTTCTTGGAATATTTCGCTGCTGATATCAGTAAGTGAATTCATTATTTTTTTGTATTCTTCCCTTTAGGGAGGTTTAGCTCTAACGTTTATGCGTGTGTGTTGAGTTGGGCATCAGACCCCATCCAAGTTACTTCATACGCACCGTTACTGCGTTATAAGGTTTTTCAGTCCCACAACAAAAGTTAAATAAATATTGATTGTTAAAGCCAATCAGGTAACTGGTTACTTCATGCTGTAGAGTGTGTTTTGGAGCTCCTCTCAGAGTTTCAACTCCCTAATCTTTTTTTTTTAATGGAAAATTAAGATTTTGGTGGTGGCTTTTTACCCTCTTTGGTAGGGGAGGAATTAAAACTTCTCACTTACCCAGAAAGTCCCTTATTTTACATTTGCATGTGTAAGTATGTGTGAGAGAGCCCCTTGTTTTGTATATTTAAGAATTAATGATTGTGGCTTTTCTTTCAGGCTACCCAGTCAGGAAGGCGGGTTATTCAGGTTTGGTCCAAATGGCCTTTCCAAACACGTCAGAGGAAGATGTTGAAGAGTCTTCACCAGAACTTTCACCTCAGAAACCCTCCAAGAAACTTCTCCCTGACAGAACAAGAGCTGCCAGAGATAAAGCGAATAAAAAGATAGTGGAGTTTATAGTGAAGACTAAGGGGGCTGAAGAGCATCTTCTGGCTATTTTGAAAAGCAGAAAACCATCCCGGTGGCTGAAGGAATTCCTGAATTCAAGTCAGTACGTGACCTGCATTGAAACGTATTTAGAGGATGAAGAACAGTTAGACCTTGTAGTGAACTACTTGAAGGAAGTGTATCATGAGATAGACACTAAAAATCTGCACTGGATTAATGGAGATGGAATAAAATTTATTTCAGATGTCCTTTTGCCCGAAGTAAGTAAACGTGAAACGCTGAGGGAGGTAAATGATGAAGTAGGTAACAGTAGCGTTGGGTGCTTGGAGTCTGACGACGCGCGGGGTGTCCCCGGAGCTGGCAGTGTTCGAGCCGGCCCGGCCTGAGCGCAGGGGACGTGGAGAGTGTTAAAATCCCTGCAGGAGGCTCTTGAGCCACGTTCATGGGCTGGTAATTGGGGTACAGATACATTTACATGATGTGTCAGAGGAAAAAAAAAAAAATAAAGCAAGCCCCAGTAGGAATCGCTGCCTGCTTCCTGCATGGGATTGTAAATGCTGATTTTTAAGCCGTTAGGGCAGAATGGAGAAGCTTTAAGTAATCTGATGTTTTTAAAGGCAGAATGGTCGCTTGCTGGTGAGTTTTGATTACTTCTGAAACTCTTCAAAGCTTTGGGTCTCTTTAATTTGGCAAGTTATCTGTGGGTTTTCTTGGGTTCTTTGTGCTGGGGGGTGGATTGTTTGTTTTTATACTTAGACTTTTAGCTACTTATTGTTCTTCCGAGGAACCTTCCTGGGAGAACACTAGTAACTTCTGTAGAAAAAGAAATTGCTATGAAGAATGTCTCAATCTGGTTATAAAAACACTCTCCTGGGAATGATAAAGGACAAGTTTGTATTATTTATTTAAGAACTTCAGGTATACAACAAGCAGCTTCATCCAAGTTTCCTAAGTGGCTGAGGAACCTTTATTCTAAAAACGTGCTCAGCTGCTGCGGCAGGTTCACATCACTGGTTGTACTGTAGCTTTTGTTTCACGAGTGTAAATAAACTGAATACTCCTCCAGGCCATCATTTATGCGATTTCTGCTGTGGATGACATAGATTACAAGAAGGCGGAAGAGAAGTACATAAAAGGACCATCTGTGGGCAAAAGGTATCATTTTATTTTTAGTCTTCTCCCAATTTTTCTTCCTAGTTCACTGTGTATACAGAGAAGTGTGTAAGGGCGGGAGAGTTCAGTCCCCTCCCTGCGGAAAGGCCGGCTTTCTCCCTAAGTAACAAAATTATTATTTGCTGAGTTACTGCGATGCGCTACAAACTGTTCACTGTGTTACTTCTACTACAGAGCTCCAATGTATCTCTTGCAGGGAGAGAGAAATATTTGATGAAGAAATTCTAGAAAGAAAAAAGTGGAAGAGCAACGCAGACTCTGCAGACAGCGTCTGAGCCGCGGTGCCAACCGCCCCGAGTCATCCCGGCACCGAGCGTGTGTATATAGTGAAGTGGTTCTTGGTATAAAACGTGTCATTCCTGCTTCTTAAAGTCCCTGTGTGTATCTCCAGAGCTGTGATGCCGTGCTGCCCTCAGATACAATTGTCCCTCAGCCCTCGCTCTCGGGGCCGCGTCCCGGCGCCGCTTCCCCGGGCTCTGCCGTCCTGAACCGCCGGTGAACCGCGGCGGCTGCCTGCCCCCCCGCCCCCTCGGTGCTCTTACTGTGCAACTTGCACAGAGTCCAAGTGTTTTGCAGAGCTGCTTGATGTAACTGTTTTGTATTCATTATTTGGGCCAAATCCCTGGCGAAGGAGGGGGTGTTCTCCTGACAAACATGACGCGGTGAGGCGCTGCCCCACGACGGCGCCGCTGCGGGGTTCCCGTCTGGAGACGCTTCCCGCGGGTTGGCTGTTCTTGCTCTACGCGGCCCCAAGGGTGGGAAATAAAATTGGTACCTAAGGATGCAATCGGAATAACGGAGGCTTTGTTTTTGTTGACAGGACAGCTGTAAAGTTCAGTGGAAAAGGAATCCAGTGTTTGCTTAAACAAAACATTCACTTTTCCGTTTAAAAGTGAAACTGTTTTGAGGGCTGTTTTATTGGGTTTTTTGGGGCCATGATTTTAGGATTAGTTTTAATTGTCTTTATCTGATTTAAATATCAAATTTAATCATGTGTCGTTCCCCTTGCAGCTTCTGCTGAAGGTGTAGCATCGCCACGGGCTGTTGGCAGACTTGTGGTGCTGAGAACTCTAACGACAAAAGCCCGATGATTAGTAATTTTCTATATTATAATGAAAATGTGATCTACTTGCTTGTCTGATAAGAACTGAGATGATTTGAAATTAAGGAAGAAGTTTAAATTGGGATACAGATGTGTATTCTGGCTATAGTAATTAAAATATATTCATTCAATTCCACTTTTAATTATTCTGTGCTCTATCAACTAGGTTTCCACGTGCATTTGGAATCTCTCTTCATGTTGTCAAAAGGACATTCACAAGTACCAAAATCGCAGGAATAATAGAATGTGTATTTAACTGGATTATTCTTTATTTTTCATTAAAACTTTGAGAAGTGCTAAAGCATTTTCTGTGACCGTATACAGCTTTCACCAGGGGTTGACAGGGTTGACTCTGGGGCGCTTACAGCTGGCGAGGGTGGGGGGGATGTGTGGGTGTCCCAGCCCTGGGCGCCGGTCCCCCGGGTGTTGTTCGTGGTGGCGCAGAGGTCGGTGGAGCTGCGGGTTCCCCTTAAAACGTGATTGTGTGTTCACGCCTCAGAATTCCCCAAGTGCCCTTAAGATCCTTCTTCAAACCACCCCCCAGAAGCCCAACTCCCAAATCATGCTGCCGTTATCTCAATCCTTCTCCTCCCTTTTGGCTGATACCGGCTTAGTTTCAGAGTCACAGAAGGGTTTGGGTTGGGAGGGACCTTCCAGCCCCTCCATCGTCAAAGGCTTCTCAGTATTTTGGTTTGAACATGCTCATTGATTTCAAACGCCCCGTTTAAGCTGCGGCCTTGGGTGCCCCCAGGCAGACACATCCACCTGAATTTTGCATCAGGTGAAGGTTATTTCTGTATATTGGGTAAAACCATAGTGTCATGCTTTAGTGGCACGGTTTCACGGTTTTTAACATCGGGGGGGGGGTACAAGAAAGCAAACTCAGTGTTTTCTGTTCCTGCGCTTTATCTAAAACAGGTACTGGCACACATCATCCCTGCCCAGAGCAAGCTAGTCCTTATGGTTGCCCAGTTTTCATGGCTGCACCTTCCTTCCCCCGAGCTGCCTCCCCCAACACTCCGTGTGACCTCTGAACCCGCCGTTGCTTCTGTTCGGTTTTAGGATTTTCAGAAAAATTCGGAGCAGGCTTTGGGGAGGGTGCGATGCATCCACCGACACCTGAAACCCCGGGGGGGGCGGGTTTGGGGGTTTAACGGAGACCGGGGGGCGGGTTTTGTGGTTTAACAGAGAGCAGCGGGTGGGTTTGCAGCCCGAAGCCTGGCAGGAAGGGGAAAAAAAAAAAAAAAACATGAAAAAGAACAACTGCCGAAACCCGGGATCGAACCAGGGACCTTTAGATCTTCAGTCTAACGCTCTCCCAACTGAGCTATTTCGGCTGCACGGGAGCCCTCTCCCCCCCCCTTCCCGTGACCCCCCCCCGGCGGGGCCGGGCCCAGGGGGGGCAGCGCAGCCCCGGGCGGGGTGGTGGGGGGGGGACGACACAGGGACACACCCGGTGACGGGCGGGACGCGGCGGCCCCGCGCGGTCCCGGTGGCCACAGCGGCGAGCGCGGCGGCGGCGGCGGCAGCGGGTCTCTGTGGCGCAATCGGTTAGCGCGTTCGGCTGTTAACCGAAAGGTTGGTGGTTCGAGCCCACCCAGGGACGGACGTTTCCTTTTCCTGCGCCGCCGCCGTTCCTCCCGCGGCCCCGCGGCACCGGGACCCGCCGCCGCCGCCGCCTTCCCTCCTCGTTTTAGCGCGGGCTCGGGGCAGGGCCCGGCGGGTCCCCGCGGAACCCCCCGGCTCGCCCCGCGTTCCCCGCCGGCGCGCTGAGGCGGCGACACCGGAGCCGCGCCGGGCCGCTGAGCGGGTGCACCGCGCCCAGAGGTTGCCTGAAGGGCTGCGGGCGAGATGGCGGCGCTGGGCTGTGAGCGGCACCGGGGCACCGGCACCGGCACCGGCGGGAGGCCGCGGCCCTCTGCGGAGGGACTGAGCCGGGGGGGGAGGCCCCAGGGGGTCTGGGACGGGCTGGGGGCTCCGGGGCCTTGAGGGGAGGCCGGGCTGGGGGCCCTGAGGGGGGGACCGGGCCGGGCTGGGGGCTCCAGGGCCCTGAGGGGGGTCGGGACCGGGCCGGGCCGGGGGCTCCAAGGCGAGGCAGGGGCCGCAGCTCTCCTCCGGGGTGATTCTCCCCCTCAGAGCACGGACGGCGGCTGTGGGGTGTCCCCGTCCCCTCCGGGGCAGCCGAGGGCTCGTCCCCAGGGCGGGGGTCCCACGCTGGGCTCTCTCCCGGGTCCGGGCCGGTCCCGTTTCCCCGGTAACGGGCTCCGGCCGGAGCTGAGCTCTCCCGTGCTCTCTCGTTGCAGGTCTTCGCCTCCCCCGGTGTGTCGTGCTGGCCTGGCGGTGAGTGCTGGGGGTCCCTGCGATGCCCCCCCCGAGCCCCGCAGCTGCCAGCGGCTGCCCCCGGGCCAGGGAGCCCCGCGGGAGCGGGCCCGGGGCGGGCAGAGGGCTCCCTGCTGGGGCTGCCCGCGGGCCGGGCGCCGCTTCCTCCCTCTCTGGGGCCGCGGGGGTCCCTCGGCTGCGGGGCCGAGGCCGGGGGGGCCGCGGCGGGGCTGGGCCGCCGTGTCCCGCGGAGGTGCGATGGCTTTTCCTTTCCGCAGGCCCGGTGCCGTGACATCTGCCCACCCTCGGCCGCTCCACCAGACCCCCCCCGACCACGCTGACAGGTAACGCACGGCGGGTCCCTCAGCCGTGTCCTTCCTCCCGAGCGGTGCAGGGGAAGAAACCAGCAGTGTGCTGTAGCTCTGGCTGCATTCCGGGACAACCTTTCCCTCACTTCGCTTCTTAAAAAAGATTAGCTGTCAGTGTGTGAGCCCTGGGGATGAGCCAGGCACCCTCTGTAATTTGGGTCCAGGGAACAGAGGGGCTCTGCCTGAGCAACAAACTCCACAGATTCCCCCCCCAGTGGGGGTAGAAACTGTTAAAAAAAAGGCTCGAGCGGTAGCGGAGGGTGTGAGATTGTCCATAGCAACGTACCACAGATTCTTTATGGGATCACAGCTGCTTAAGGCTAATGATTGTGTTCTGCAGTTACACTAAATAATTGGAGACTGATACTACTGCGCCCTTTGTCTTCAGCTCTGTCCAAGTCCAGCAGAAGAGCTCGACTGTTGTCCAGAAAAAGTCCTACGTCCCCAGTAGCAGGGGTGAATATATTGTCACCAAACTCGATGACCTGATCAACTGGGCGCGAAGGGTGAGTTGCTGAAACTGTCGTGCTCGCTGGGGAGAAATGGTATCAGAGGCTTTGAGGTGCTGGGAGATGGATTTGAGCCATCTCCTCCTCGGGATAAAAATAGGCTCAAGGTTCCCCACGGGGAAATAGCCAAGTTTGTTTGCCAGAGGTTGACATTTGGGGTACCGTGTCCGAGCGGGAGAGAGGCGCGTTGACGTGCGGGTGGTGCGGGGCAGCGCGGGCTGCCTGGCTGAGCAGAGCTGTCCTGCAGGAACAAGCAGGAGGCACTTTCTGCTTTCACGCAGCCCTTGTAAGGAGCCCGAGTGAGGCTGCCCCGAGGCCCGTGTGCTCTGGCCTAGCTGAGTTTTGCCTCCTGCAGTCACCGCCGCCCTGGTGCGGGGCTCCCGGGGCGGCTGCTTTAGCAGAGTGAGGTGTGAAGGGGAGCGTCTGCGGCTCGGGGTGTGTTAAGCACCTCTGGGGCTGCAGATGCACAGATCTCTACACATCTGTTTCCCCAGAGCCGTGGGTTTTGCTCTCCTGAGCAGCAGCAAACACCGTTTCCATTGACAATGCTCTGACTAAACAGACCTTGAAACTTTTCTTGTTCTGTTTCCTTTTCTGTCTGATCGACTCTTGCTCTGAGTCACCCCCGCAGGGTCCCAGCTCCTGCTGTCGGCCTCCTGACCCGTAACCCGCCTCTCTCTGCCGCAGAGCTCCTTATGGCCGATGACGTTTGGCCTGGCCTGCTGCGCCGTGGAGATGATGCACATGGCGGCTCCTCGCTACGACATGGACCGCTTTGGGGTGGTGTTTCGCGCGAGTCCCCGGCAAGCCGACGTCATGATTGTGGCCGGCACCCTGACGAACAAAATGGCTCCGGCTCTTCGGAAGGTACGAGCTGCGGCCGGTGGCTGCGCGGGGCCGCACGCTGGGCGGCGGGGCTGCAATGTCTCTGCTCTGCAGGTCTACGACCAGATGCCGGAGCCTCGCTACGTCGTCTCCATGGGGAGGTAAGTGCCGGCACATCCCGATCGCCTCACGCTCTGTGGGAGAAATCCGGTGTCTCTGCTTGAGCGGGGAGGTGAAGGGAGGGAACCCGCTTCTCATTTGTATTTCCAACCCCTTAAATTCTATAAAGAGGCCTTGTTACGAATGAAACATAAAGACTCCCTTTGATTAGGGCGAGGAGAACGATGTCTGTCAAGTCACTGTGAACTGCAAAGTCTTCCCAGAGAGAGATTCTGGGGTTTTTCCAGCTGTCAGACTCTGGGGACTTTATATGTCCAGAATCTCAGAATTTGCATTTAGACAAAAGCGTTCAAAACGCTTCTGCTGCGCAGCGTGAAATCTGAGCTCCGTGGAGCTCTGGCCTGGTGGAACTGACAACTCATCCATCCCCCGGAGCTGCTGGGGCCGTTTCACCAGGGCCTGGAGGGGACAGAACGAGTCTGTGCAGATGTGGCAAAATAAAATAGAGAGGAAGGACCCTCTGAATGCCTGCTGCGTAGGAGCGCTGAAAATGCTTCGGTTTAGTTTGATTCCGCCTGCGAGCGGAGCCTCTGCCTTCCAGCCAGGGCTTGCAAAGAGGCTGAGTGGCCACGGTGTAAACCTCAGCCTCTGCTCCACCCCTTGTTGTAAAATCTGTCCGGCGGCTCCATGGAGCCGGGTTCCCCTTTTCCTTTGCTCCTGCCCGTCCATCCCGTGGGCTGCCGAGCCGCCTTCTGGAGGCGCTGACGCCCGCCCGTCTCTGGCAGCTGTGCCAACGGCGGGGGCTACTACCACTACTCCTACTCCGTGGTGAGGGGCTGCGACCGCATCGTGCCGGTGGACATCTACGTGCCAGGTAGGAACGAGCTCCGCGTGCCAGGGCGGGGCCGCAGTCGGTTTTGGACGGTGCTCGGTGGAGTTCCTGAAGATCTTTCCCTTTCAAACTGTGCTGCTGAAGTTGCCGGTGCTTCGCCAGGGTCTGCCTGGGGTTTCCAGGACACGAGTTCTGGCGATGTTACTCGCCGGAGACTGTTGTGTAAAGTGGGGGCTGTAGTTTAGTCAAGCACGCGCTCTCCTGCGAGATACCACCTTGCTTCAAAGCCGAGCGTTTCTACCTGCTATAAAGACCTTTTTGAAAAACACCATCGCTTTCGTTTCTTTAACTAAAGCCCTCTTGCTTTGATGAACTCCACAGCCTGCGACACACACAAAGCCCAAGGGCAGTCGCGGCTGCTTTGGGGTAACACCCGTGGCTTGTCGGTTCTCCTGCTGCTGGCTACGCTTCAGTGCGGCTCGCAGCCCCGCGGGCTTCCTTTTTCTCTCTCTCAGGTTGCCCACCTACTGCTGAAGCTTTGCTGTATGGAATCCTGCAGCTTCAGAAGAAAATCAAACGGGAGAAGAAGATTCAGATCTGGTACAGGAAATAGCCTCTTGTTTCTGACCTGCCCACTGACGGCCCCCCCGGGGCACTGCTTGCATCCTACGCACAAGAAACCTGGATCCTCACAAGCCTTCCAATAAAACCTGACCTGGTTAAGACGCTCTTTTGTCTTTAATACATCCCTCTTACCTAAAGCGTTTTAGCTCGTTTAAAAACTGAATTAAAAAGCGGGAGTTGAATTCTGGTAACATCCCGTGTGGTGTTTTCTGGTCCGAGTAGCCTGCGAGGGAAGGAGAATGCTTGAAGTTACCTTTCGTGACATAAACTTTGCCAGAAAACTGGGACTCGCTCTGTGGCTTCGTTAGGAAGTTCTGAGACCAACACGTGGCCAGGAGAACCCCGAGGCCTCCGAGCTCGTCTCTTACCACCTGCTTTTTGTTTATAATTCCTACAAAGGATCTAATAAATCCTTTACCTGTGTGCACAGCAGCCAGAAATTAATTATATAAGTAAAATGTGAATGCATCAAATCAGAATATGACTAATAAAACTAATTGCTGCGACACTCCTCAGCAGCGTAGGAATAAGGCAGCCCAGGGTAGGTTTTGGTACTGGCTGCGTCCCCAGGACCCCCATGTGGGCTTCTCCCGGCAGCCCGGGCCGGGGAACTCGCGGCAGAATTACACACACACGCGCTTTTGAAAGACAAATAAACTGCTCTGAAACAGCCGCTGTGTGTTTCATTCCTTTTTAATGGATTTTATCCCTTCTGGGTAGAGAGGGGAAGCGTCACTTACGCGCTATCGAAGTGCGTGGAGGGCGTCAGGATCAGAACTTGCTACGATGGGCTTTAGCCAAAAGTATCGGGGAAACTTCGCTGGGGGGTTGCTCCAGGAGCAGCCGAAATGCCTCCAACTGCCCTGTCCTCCCCCGCTTCTCCTGCCTGGTTTAGATTATTTGGCTTGTGCAGGGCAATTCCCCCCACTATGATTTCTAAAAATGATCCAGTTTTTAGAGGAAATGGCTCATCCTTGAACCCCTTTGACTAAAGGCTCTGAAGATGCTCTTGAATTGCAGCTTAATTGAGGAGACGAGGGTGAGTCGGGAGCAGAGCCCTGGGGGCAGGGGGCTGCACCGGGCCTGTGACATCCACAGTGGGGCCAGGACTCGAGTCCTCGTGTCCAGGAGGTCCCGTGGAGACCCAGAGCCCCCATCCCCTCCAGATAAATCAGCTTCAACCTTCTCTCGATCGCATCGGAGGAGAGCAGAGCTCTTCTCCTCCTCACAGGGCGCGTGATCAGCCTCCCCTCCCCGAGGGACGGCGCCAGCCGGGCACCCTCAGTGCCTGACGATGGTGGGTGTGATCATCTTGTGGAAGGAGTAGTACCGGCAGTCCCGGGGGGGGACCAGGTCCATCACTGTCGTGCTGATGTTCTCCTCCTTGAACCCGGCCTCCACCAGCTGCGCCACCTGGGTCTCCTGCGGGAGGGAAGGAGCAGCGATGGCGGGAGAGCCCCATCCTGGGCTGCTGTGGGCAAAACCCCTCAGACGTTCCCTCCAACGTTCCCCGTGAGCCGTCACCGATGACATAAACGGTCGCAGAGCGCTCTGGCTCGTGCTGCTCCACGGCCGCGGTGTCAGGCACAAAGCACCGGGGGCTGCAGGGGGGTGCATGGGCTGACCGGGCAACTTTGGGGAGCCCGGGTTGGGCTGGGGGTGCCAGGCCCTCACCAGCCGGGGAACTGGTCGGTGCTCACCTCAAACATCTGCTCGATGTCGGTGTACTTGGTCTTCAGCAGCTCCCCCCAGGAGGTCAGGTTGCAGTAGGTGAGGACCCCGCCGGGCTGCAGCAAGCGGAAGGCGTGATCCTGCAACGGGAACGGGGGGGAGCGGCCTCAGCACCCAGCACCCAGCACTCGGCACCCAGCCCCCTCCAGGCTCTCAGGAATCCCCGCAGAGCTGGACAGTCAGGGAGGGCGCGGGGCTGGCGGGGGCTGCACAGCCCAGCTCTGGCTTTGACTCCTGAGCTCCCAAATTCTCCTCCCCGCCCTGTGTGCCCCCACCTCCCCCAGACCACCCCCCGCCCCGAGCCAGGGGCTCCGGCCCCTCACGGGGGGGCAGTGGGAGGTGCGGGTGCTGCACCCGGCCGCGTTACCTTGATGAAGGTGAACTGATGCGTGTGCCAGGTCTCCTCCAACAGCGGGTACGTGTCGTACAGGATCCCTGCCGGGAACACCGGAGACGGTCCGTTAGCCGGGAGAGACCACCGAGGCGCCGGTGGGGCTCACGTGCCGGGGGGAAGGTCCCTGTCGTGGCCTGTTACTATTTTTTCCCTATTTAAAATTGCACCCCGTGTCTTCAACCCGAGAGGCGGCGATGTGCTGCTCCCCAGAACAAGGTGCCGCTCCCCGGGGACACCAGCTGGGAGCTCGCCTGCACCCTGGGCTCTGCCGTGGCGACCCCCCACCCCACCGCCCCCCTCCCCGCTCCCGCCGGGCTCGGCTGCGCGGTGCCTCACCCCTGAAGTGCCCGTCCGGCAGCGTCGGCACCACGTCCTCCCACAGCCCCTTCAGGGCCACGACCTGCGGGTGGGAGGGCAGAGCCGTGAGCTCCGGCGACCGACACCCGCCGGCACCGCACACCGGCACGGCCCCCCCCAGACCTTGTGCGGCTGCGTCTTGGCCCACTCCTCCAGCCGCCGGAAAACCCCCTCGTTGCACTCGATGATCCAGTGCTCCTCGATGTCAAACTCCTCCACTTTGGTGGCGGCGATGGCCATGCCGAAGCCGACCTCCAGCACACGGCCGCCTGGGGACAAGAGGGCAGCTGGGGGGGGCGGGTTGTGCCTCCCAAGCCCAGCACACGCAAAGCCCTGTTTTTTCTCCACCTCAGAGTCCCCCCAGCCCCAAATGCTGCCCCGTTCTTCCCCCGAATTGGGGTTTTTTTGGCGCAGGTTGGGAAGGCGTGGTGCTGCCCGCACTGGGGTGAGAAGCCAGGAGCAGCCCCGTGTCCCTGTCACCCGCTGCCTCCCCAGCTGCGCAGCGGCCCTTTGCCCCCACCAACCCCCCCCCACCCGAGCAGTTGCAGCGGGAACAAGCAACCGCCCGCTGCGGCGCTGCCGAAACCCTCCCACCGCCGGCATGTGGGAAACGCAGCCCGAAAAGCAGCAGGTCCTGGCCGGGCTGTGCTCTGCCCCCGCGCACGGCTGCATCACCCCCCCCGCGGCCCAAACCCCTTTTGGGAATGTGTCACCCTGACACGAGAGCACAAGTGTCACCGCGGCCCCGCTCCCACCATTGCTGCGTGGGGAGCACCGGCGGCGAGCGGGGCGCAAGCAGTGGGGTCCCCCAACAGTAACACCCCCCCAACACTGCTCACTCACGGGAAAGCTGCCCACTCCCCACGCCCCAGCGGAACCTCCCAGCACGGCCCCGAGCCCACGGGGCCCCCGTTACCCCTCGACGCGGCCACGGCCGCCAGCGAGTGCATGTAGGGAGTCTCCCAGCGCTCCATCACCGGCTTCCCCAGGATCTCCAGGTGCGCGTCCGGCGCATCGTAGCCGGCCGCCGCCTCCCGCCAGGCCGCCCGGCAATCCTCGCCCTCCGCGAAGATCGGCCCCGCGGCTGCCGCCTGGGTGCTCATGGCTGGGCCGCGGCGGCGGGGAGGAAGGTCCAGCGGCTCGGCGGGGCTGGGGGAGGGAAAGGGCCACCCGGGCCTTGGCCGCCTTTAAATAGCCAGGGCTGGAAAAGTGCTGAGTGTGCGCAGCGGGCTGGGGCCTTTCTGGGGGAAAGGGAGCCCTTATCGGGAGCGGGGGCGGCCGGGGGGCACCGCGGGGGCCGGCAGGATGGAGCGGCCACACACGGCTGCCTGCACCGGCACGGCCGGCAGGAGCGACCGGTACCGCCGTCAAAGCGGGGCTGGGGGGGTGCAGGGATGGGCCCCGCTCCCGGTGGCACCGCGCTGGGCATGGCCGGGGTGGGCACCACTGGCACGTGGTGGGACGGACACACAGACACAGACACACGGAGGGTTCTTCCCCATGGGCCGTGCCCCGGGGATGGGCCGTGCCCCGGGGATGGGCCCGGTGCTGAGCCCCACGCTCCTCGGTGGCCGGGACGAGCCGCACCCCCACGGCAGAACCGGGCTGCGCCGCACCGCGCGGGGGGGAGGGCGGCTCCCGGGGGGGGGGGAGGAGGGGGCTGCAGCCACCGCTGAGCCACGCACCGGCCCGGCCGGGCGGCCCCGGGAGGCCCCAGGAGGCCCCGGCGGCCCCGTCCCCCCCCCCGCGGCGGCCGCACGTGCGGCGGGCGGACTGTCCTTCCCGTCGGCCCCCGCGCGCCGCCCCGCCCCGCCCCGCCCCTCCCTGGGCGCGGCCCCGGAGACCCCGTAGCGAGGGCAGGTGCGCGCGCAGCGGCGGTTGGTGGCGCTGAGGGAGCGCGAGCGCGCGGCGGGGGGGGGCCGGGCCGGGCCGGGGGCGGCCGTTGCGCAGCTCGGGAGAGCCGGGGGGGGGGGGGAGGAAAAAAAAAACCACGGGGGACGGCGAGGAGCGCCCGTCCGCAGCCCGCGACCCGCCGCTGGTGCTGCCGCCGCCACCGCCGGAGGAGGGAAGAGCCGGGCGCGGCCCCGGATACCGCCGAGGAGCCGCCGCCATGAACAGCGTGGGAGGCGCCGACGAGATCGGGTGAGGGAGGGGAGGGAGGGGAGGGGAGGGGAGGGGAGGGGAGGGGAGGGGGGGGCGGCCTGAGGACGCGCCGGGGCGGGGGAGGGGCGGGGGTCCGGCCTCCCTTTGCTGCGCCCTGAGGACCGCGCCGGGGTGGGGGGGGACCGCCCTCCCCTCCACTCCCCTTCCTCCGTTCGCCTCGGGCCGCCCCCCCCCCCCCCCCCCCCGCCGTCCGCCACCGGGCCCGTCCGCCATGCTGGGCCCCTGCGGACCGGGAGGGTGCGCGGGCCCCCCCATCACGTGACCGGCCCGCGGCGGGCTGCGGCGGCAGGTGCGCGCGGCCCAAGGTCACCCGCGGCGGTTCCCGCGCCCTCCCGGGAGCCCCGGCCCCGCCGCGGCAGGGAGGGGGGCGGCTCGTTCTCCCCTTCTCCGTCGCTAACGAGGGGACGGGGTGTAAAACCCCGCCGGTGACTTTGTGCCGGTGACTCATCAGGGCTTCCCCCGCGTGTGCCCGGAGGGGCCGCGGGCCGGGCGGGCCGCGGGGCAGGACCGGGGCTCTGCGCGGGGGGGCGGCAGGACAAAGGCGGCGGGCGGGGGCCTCCCCTCGCCCCTCGCTTCCCTCCTCTGGGCTGCAGACGAGTCCCTGCGCTGGTTGCTGCTGCCCTTCCAAACTTCCCCTCCGCTGACAGACGCCTCCTGCGAGCTGGCCTTAGGCGCGAGCTGAATTTCAGTCGGAAAAAGGCTGGTTTTACTTTAAAGGCTTTCCAGAGGTTTTTGTGGCTTCTTCAAACTGATAGCCTGACATAGGTCGAGTTCTTCTGAGATGCCTTTAGTACTATTCTACTTCCGTGCTGCATTCTGAAGCCTAGCGACGTTTAAATTACAAGACTATCGACTTGGCACATTAGAACTGAAAATAGCCAAAATAAAAAAAGATTGGCTGCTTAGCTCTCAGTGCAAGTTTTGGCACGGAATATGCACGTCGTAACTGGTCACCTGTTTCGGTGGACACGCACCAGGCTTCCGTTCTCACGCTGTCTCCAGCGCGTAGTAAGCTGCTTATTTACTGTGCGTGTTCTTAATTTGCCCAGTCTTAAAAATACAAGAGGCAGGACAACTGTTTTGAAAGTAAGATGTTGCTATGAACACCACATACGGTGTGAGCCGTGCTTAAACGTGTAGGGTTTGCTCTGAAATTATTTTTATTTGGTCCTCGGCCTTAATTACCGTCTAGTGCCTTGTGAGAGACCTGATGAGCAAACTTCTGTGTGCTGCTGTTCTGGAGCGGTAGGTGAGCGCAGGCGGCGAGTTACTCGGTGAAATATTGTCAACTTTCATCCTGAACAGGCCCGGTTGACACAGAGCGTGTTCCCAGTTGCAGACTGCTTAGATTTTGATCCTTCTGAGGTGTAATCAGATTTGAAAGGATTGGATTTTAATCAGAGATGGTAATTTTCTTTCCCCCAGAAGTGCTCAAACAGAAAGGTGAAAGCATGAACTGCAGTCAGCTGCCTGTAGTTGTGTGAAGGAAGTTCTGTTCTGAAAGCTGTTGTGAGATGCAAGTCTTAATAGGAAGTTATGAGTTTAGCTGCTTTTCTAGACAGATTTTAAGTTAAGAAAAACTACTTACAAAGGCTGAGGCCTTGCAGTGGTGTTGATAGGAGTAGGTAGGGCCTTGTGAGCGTTATTTGTTGTAATTAGTACTTGGGAGTATTTTAGATGAAAGAAAAGTGCTGATCTTGAGATCCTTCTGTCCTGCAGGACGTAGCTGGTTGGGACTGTGCTAAGAGCAAGGATAGATGTTACTCAAACTGCTAGATTATTTTACGTAGGCAAAGAATTTGTGCTTTTGTTTCAGCAGTTTTAAAACACCTGTATGTGCTTTCTGGGGTTAGCTGCTCCAGCGACACATAGATTTATGGCAGAAAAGAATAAATTAGCAAGTAAAAGTTTGTCAGGAAATAGTTGAAGCGAAACATGTGGGTTCATGAAACTTGGTTAAAACTTATGATACGTCCTGTAGCTTCTGAAGAGTCATTATTCCACTTCCTGCTCCCGCACTGAGCGCTGCGAGGAGCGCCGCCGCTTCAGCGCGCTGTGCCGGTCGGGGTCCCTCCCTTGCTGGTGGGCAGGGCGAAGCGTCCCACCGTTGGTGGCGGAAGGACAGAGCTGCCCAGAGAAACGGGCTGTCACGTCCTTCCAGCACTACATCCGCAGCTCCGTGGGGGTGCGTGTTTTTGAGCGTGGTGTAAATAGGTATGAGGATGGTGATGTCAGCAGGCTCAAACTGATAGCATCATTTTAATAACTACCAGCCCATAAACTCTTTGAACAAAAAAGTTTTGTAGGAGGCCAGGAAGCAGCGTACGTAAGACCTTATGAACGGGCTGGTGATGCCAGCTGAGCACAGGGAAACAAACACTCGCCTGCCGTTATTTCATACATCTGTCTTGCATCTGGCAGCCGTCTTGTACGATACCACATCTAGATTTTTGTGTTAGGTAGGGATTAGTTAAGTCTTGCATTTGTTCAGCGTGTTCAATCCACCGAGGAGTCCCAGGCGGGGTAGTCCTGGCTTTTCGCATTCTGTAGTGTGCGTATAAATGCAAACCATGTATTTACATACAGCTGCTGTAGTTGACCTTGGGCAACCCGGCTTTTTTTGTTTGTTTAAATGCATGTAGGGTGACTACAAATAATTAATAATGGAATTGAAAGGTTTCAGTGACCATGAACTGCAGGGAGTCCTCTGTCCCTGCAGACAGCTTGATGTTCTGTCAGAATGCAGCTGGTATTTGCAGACTGATCTTATATAGATTGATATTGTATACCAAGCTATCAAATTTAGTTTAAAAAAAAAAATCCTAAAATGTAGCTGACACACAGTCACGGGCTACATCAGAATTTTAATCTGAATACAGCATTAGATCAGTTATTTTTTTCTTTGCTATTAGGAACTAAAGTTATTTCCCTATAGAACTTACTTTCCCTGAAAGTAATGGCACAAGAAGGGGCACACGGGTTTGTGTGTCCTGGATGCGGAGAGGAAACGTCGTGAAGGGACAGTCGAGGCCGCCAGGAAGTCTGAGCGTGGTGAGGACTGGGTGAAGTTTGGCTGTTACCAGCAGATGACCTGTTGCTGGGGTGGAATCGGCTCCTCGAAGTGGTGCCACGAGCGAGCGCTTTGCCGGTAGAGGGAGGTGGGGGGAGGTTTCCGATCTTTGAAACTTCGTCATCGAAACAGGCCGGCTTTCAGCACGGGTTGGTCATGGCCCCGGCGTCCTGCTTGTGCTATCGGATGCGTTACGATAACGCAGGAGCAGATGCAGCCGCTGTTTTCTGCAGCACTCTGAAGACTGTACTTCCTTTGCATGCTACCACCACAGTTATTTTCTGGCCTGCTTAAGAAGATGCTTTGATCTGTGCTTAACAGTTGGTCTCTTGTTTTTTTTTGAAAGGCAAGACTACATCACCTCTCAGCTAGTGACTTAGAAATAAAGTTTCCCTCAATGGAACAAGACTTGTAGGTACTGTGTAACACCAAATTTAGTCGCCCCTTCCTTTGGTGTGTAGTCCACCTGCACTCTTAAGGTGTTGGTTCAGTCACTGTTGGCTGTTGCGTGAGGTTCATCACACGAAGTCACATCACAGAGAGATGAATCGTAGCAGGGAGGCTGCCCGGCCACGCAGGACCTCCCGGTTGCAAGGCTTTCACTTCCCTGGTGCTCCCCGTGCACCAGCAGCTCTGACCAGGGAGTGGGGGGGGGCGATTTCTCACTGCAGTTAGCTGCTCCTGAAAAAAACAGGCGAGGGGAAGTTTAATTTTTTTTCAGTTAGAACTTCAACTTTCCCCATGTAAGGGAAGGTGAGCAAATTCCCAACCTCAGCTGAGCTGCAGCTGTGCTGGGATGTATCTGAGGGCCAGTAGAAGACGAAGCAGAATATGGTTCCTCTCTTTGAGCTCTGATAAGAGAAATGGAGGGCATCCTCCAAAGAGAAACTATCCCAGCACTCCTCTGTGCAGACCCATGAAACTATTAACAGAAGAGCTTCGAGTTGGTGCTTCTTACTGAAAAGGGCCAAGTGTTGAGGTGGCTTTGAACTAACCTTTAATTATGGAGTAAATTACTTTGCATGGAAGTATTGTCACACCCTGGACTTGATAAAGAGTTGCAGAGCAGGCAGTCTGGCATCTTGCCGCTCCTCTTTGTGTGCTTACCCAAGTACTTTGGCGTGCTCGGACACGAAATGGTGCAGATTCGGATGAGCTTTTCAGAAGATGAGTTGGTGCAGATTTGTCTTTTAAGTTTTAAGCATGGAGTTTGGTTTGGGTTTTAGCCATGACTTTCTCATCTATTTGGAGATATCTTTAAACCAGATTATAAAATGGTTTCACAACTAATTGCCGAATTAGTGCTGCTCTGTTATTTAGTACTTGCCTCACAAGTTTGCCTTCTATCTTAGACTTGAACTGGGTAGTTATACTTTTGCTTTCATTTAACTAGAAGATAATGGTAGACAAAAGTCATTCTGACTGGTCTTTCTGGGTGGGTGAGAGAGTAGCGTATAAAAGGAATGGATGAAGGTTTTTTGTTTGTTTTAATCAGCAGTTGAAGGACTTTTCTTTACCAGGACAGTACTTTGAGAACACAGGGGCAAGGAAGTCTGAGGGCTGACTTAAGCTTTTTTGATCTGAGGATGGAAAAAATTCACACGCTCTCAGTTTTACCCAATTATGCAGCTAGAGAACAAGTACAGAAATTCCAGGTGGTGCCCGAATCCACCCACTGCACCCAGTTCAGCGTTCCTTCCTGTGGAATCTGTTTCTTTTAGCTGCGATGCCCGTTGGGCTTTGACCTTCTGGCACGTGAAAGTTGGCCTGATCGTCCCAGGGCAGATGCGTTTACATTGCTTATTATTTGTAAGTTGGTATTAAATAACTTCAAACGCTGGCGTTACTTTTCATGTGGCGGTAGCTGTAGATGTAGGACGTGGTAACATTGTGTTGAAACTTCAGTGTCTGGTGTTATTTTTGCTGCAATACCTGTTACAAAAGGGCTGCAGCAGCTGTGTTGCTAGTGTATTTTTGTAGAATAATCTTTTTAACCTATTTTGGTTGTCAGTTATGTTTCTGGTAACATTCAGCTAGCAAATGCACGTAGGAGAGCTCAGCTGTTCTTCGAACTTGGCTTTGGAGGCCTAATGCCAGACTGCACCCCTCTTGATCCTTAACCTGGGATTTAAGCAGTTAATGAAACAGATTTGAGTATTTAAACTAGGATGTCTGGTTTTCTGTGGGTTTGCTTTATCTCAGAAGTTTTGGATTTTGTTTTCATCCTTAAGTTGGAACTGCAGGGACTCTGCAGCTGTTTTCTTCTGTTGCTAAGAGAAGTCCTGTAAGTAACTTGGAGCCAAGGATCCAGTCCTTGGCAGGAATCCAAACGTCCCGTTTTAATTGGGGGGTGGGGGTTAACCAGGTACAATGACTTTATAACGGTGTTCTTGGATCAGTTTTCAAATTTCAGCAATGCTTTATACATATTTTTCTGAACTATGAAGTGTTGCATGCTGGAACTCCTTTCTGCCCCAGAAGAGCAGATAAATGAACCTCCATGGGGTGTTCTGTGTTGGTTTTTTTCCTTCTGGCTACACTAATGATTTCGCAAAGCCACACGGCCTTCTCAGCCGTTTGGAAATCAGAAGTTTGGAGGAGCTTAGGCTATTCTGATATTCTTGTGTTCTCTTTGCATGAAAGAATAAAATGTATTCCTGTGATAAGCTTACGATCTGTGTTTGTGCTTGTGATACACAAAACCGGATGCTTCAGTTTTATGTGAATCTTCATGAAACAGAAAGTAGCTGCCACAAAGAATAGTGAATTCTAGTGAAGAACGGGCTTTGTAGTGTGTTGTGGAGGCCGCAGTACCGCCAGACCTCTTCAGAATAGCTGACTTCTGCGTTAAATAAGACGAAGCATCTGTCGTGTAGCACCCTAAAACTGCTGTATGCTTCATTTGCAGAAAACTGTTTGTGGGTGGCTTGGACTGGAGTACAACACAAGGTAAGCTATGTATTCTACAGTCGTTGAGCCGGGCTTTGTGAACAGCAAAACAGTGGACAGATACGTAGCTTTGTAACAGGCAGAACTGTGGTAGGAAGACTGGGATGAGATTGTGCTGCTCTCTCCTGTCAATGAATCAAATTTTCTGTGGAGAGAGTTCAAGTATATGTTCATCACGTTTGGTTTTGTATTTTCTGTCAGTGTTTGGTACTGAAGTTTTTGTCAACTCAGAAGGTGACAATGTTTTATCATTGCTTTACTACAGTACTGCTTTCCTTTGTATGAGTGGAAATAAGGCATCGTATACCACTTGTTTAGAAGAAGTAAAATTTGATCACTTTCAGAAGATGAGTTTGCACTTGTTCAGCTGTTTGCTTATCTTTTGTCTCATAATTGTGAACACAGCATGGTAAAATTAATATCTGGTTCTGTTTAATATATGCTTTTTTTTTTTAACAGAAACTCTTCGTAGCTACTTCTCCCAGTATGGAGAAGTTGTAGACTGTGTAATAATGAAAGACAAAACAACAAACCAGTCTCGAGGATTTGGATTTGTCAAATTTAAAGACCCCAACTGTGTGGGAACAGTACTGGCCAGTAGACCTCATACGTTAGATGGCCGAAATGTGAGTTGCTTTTGTGGTTTTTTTTGTTTTCCGCTTCAGAACTTTCTGCTCCAGGCTGCTTCAAAGTTCTGTTTTAAATTCTGGCTTCTTATTTGCAGACTGGATAGTGTAAAAGTTACCTGGATGTTGGTTTTGATTATTTATCGTAAGACAGTTTTAACCTGATGATTTGTGTCGCGTTGTAGAAGCGATGTATTGACGATAGCTTTGATCTGAGGAGCTGGATTTCAGCAGTGCTGTGTTCAGCTGCCATAAACGTAACTTTTAGAACAATATTCTGCACGCTGAGATCTGACCAAACTGGAACTTCTTCCAGATTGATCCAAAGCCATGTACACCTAGGGGGATGCAACCAGAAAGGACACGACCGAAGGAAGGATGGGTAAGGAAAGATACTTGGTGTATCCTGCCTGTTTTCCAATTTTGGCTTCCCTTCTAGTAGTCTGATTGAATTCACTTGGATTATATCCATGTTTTAAAATCAGGAGTCAGTATGCAGGCCTTGAGTGTAAATGTTTTTTCTTTAAAATGTCTTCTACTTAGATTTCTATGGTAAGACTCCAGGTACAATACAGTGTTAACAAACACTTTGTGTCAGACTCTGTGGGTGTGGTGTTTTCTTAAGCTCTTAGCAGTGCTTTTAGTCGAGTTCTTCAAAACTTGAAACAAGTGTCTGGAAGTGCACTCGCAGGACTGATGCTCTTTTCCAGCCTACTTCACACCCTGCGGGTTAATATGATTTCACTGTAAAATTAGTAAATGGCCTCGGAACACAGTCCCTACTTCTCTGATCTTCTCAAGAGCAGAGACTGGGTTTTAACTGCGAACATGAAACTTCTGAGCTCTGAACATGCAGTTGCTTCACTTTAATGACTAGGAGACTTCAAGCCTGGAGATGGCTCCCCCTCAGCCCGCGAGAGACCATTGTTCATGTTTAAGTGTAAAATGATAGAAATAGCCAACTTGATTTTCCTCTGACTGAATTTTTTTCCTCCTTGATTTAGCAGAAAGGATCCAGGAGCGATAACAATAAATCAAATAAAATTTTTGTTGGTGGAATTCCTCATAACTGTGGCGAGACAGAGCTCAGGGAATACTTCAAGAAATTCGGAGTGGTGAGTCATTCCGCATGATGGCAGTTATCAGTCAGTTGCAAGATGCTTTCCCTCCCCACTGCCTTTTCTCAGATTTCGTCAAGCTGTCACATTTTGGGTTAACTTAAACAAACTGCTGTAGGGACGTACTGAAGCATTTTGTGATAAACTGTAGTAAACGGTCATCATCTTGAAATGTATCTTGCTGTTTGTCAGAATCTATTGCTCTGGTATGTAACTTCCTTTGCTGCTTCTGTCTCCTCTTGTTTAAGTCTACCTGATGAATTATTCCGTTCCCTTCTTGCAAAAACTCCTGAGTTGAGTTGTCTTAAGAATATTTTTTTTCTCTTTTCAATCGATAACTTACAGCTTGGCGATTAAAAACGTTTTTGTTGGGGTTTTTTTTGGGGGGGGGGGGGGGGACGGGGGGACGGGGACAGGGAGTACTTCAGTGAACTTATGTCTGAGATCCTTGTCTTTGACTACGTGTACAGATGGGTTAAATTCTGCAGTCCCCTGCCATTATTTTGGTAACTGTAGTTGCTTTTAAATCATCATCTGGAATCAGCTGGGTTCTGTCGTCCCTAGAACCTCCATTCTAGAGGCAAACTACTACTGATGTTACACACCTGTTTTTATTTCAGTTTGTAACCTCGGACTGAAATGACTATATCTTCCGATTTTAGTTTTTGGTTTCGATTTAGTTTTAATTCCCATTTAGCCCAACTATTGTTGCCCCTTTAAGATGGTAAACTTACTGAACTAAATTACTAAATTCAGCTGTGAATAAGTTTGAGAAACTTAAAGGTTGCCTGAGTTACATTCAAGATTGTGCCAGTGGGCGAGAACTTGCTGCCTCTGAGTGGCCTTTAGTGTGTTCTTCAGATGCTTTTTTTTAATCATCTTTCTCTAAGATCTCTTCTTAGTGGCAGCAAAGGATTTGTTGATTTTTTTCTCAAGTGGCTAAGTTTATCAACAGTACTGTATTTAGAATTTGATTAAGATCATTTAAAAAAAAATAACAAAAGGCAATGGCTAACAACTGTTTCTTTAGTTTGAAAGGCTGCAGTAGACTTGTAAATAAAAATGGGGGAGCATGTTCCATAGCTGTGGAGCATAAGTTCTAAAGGCTCTTCCTCACAGACTTTTGGCTTTCCAATTCTGACCTCTGGATGGCTTGGGAGATACAGGGTTATGTTCCACCAAATATAGAAGGCAACAGCCACTAAGTGTAAGTGCCTTTAAAAGTAAGTAGTAGAACTTTAACAATAGTCTAGAAATTGGGGAGTCTGGTGCTGCTAATGAGTTATCTTTGGAGAAGTAGAGGCTCTTATATATGTTTTGTGGCCACAGAGTGAAGAGACAAAAGCAGGCATTGCTTCTTAGACATGGTAATTGCTTGGTAAATAAGACCAGTGTGAAGAAGGGGATCCAAATGGACCAGTGGGGAAAAAAATCTGGCACTGTCACCTGGCGTAATCCCCAAATGGGGATAAATCCCAGCTCTTAGCATCCAGTGGGATATATTCAAGTGAGTGCATGCGGTGTAATAACTTGAAAAGTGTGTTTTCTAGCTGTAAGTGAAAGGTGAATTTGTGTCAGATTTTAAGCTAACTCAGGGGATCCAGTAAAAAATATCCTAAGATTGACTTGAAGGCACAGATGTGATTCCATGAGATCACACACGTTTTGTGACTATTCTGCATCTGAGAAATTTCAAGGCAGTTCCTTTCAACTGTTTTAATATTGTCTTTGACAGAAATGTTACACCTCTGGTCACAGTGGTGCTTATTCTGAAAAAAAATTTTGAAGCCCTCGAACAGCTTGCATTTTCCATTTTTTTTTTTTTTTTTTACATTTTTTTAAAGTTAAAATCACAGTGATACTGATCATAACTGAGGGGGTTTTTGTAATGTTATTTAAAGCATCAATTTGTAACGTACTCTGTGCCACACTGATACTCAAGTAATTCAGAGAAGCTGTGCAAGTTCTTAAATGTGTTTGGAGTTAAAGCCGCTTTCCATGTTGAGAGTGAAAATGTTTAAAAATGGAAAAAGTAATCTTTTACGAAGCTACACTGATGAATACTATGTTGAAAACCAGAAACCTTTGGGGTTTTTTTATAGGCTATAGTATGGATATAAATAGAGTAGCGACCTTAATGGTAGATTAAAATCTTAAGTGTGATGAGACCTTAAAAAGCCACAATGTAGCATCTTTTCAGAACAGATGAACTCAGGCTTTTCTTAAACTCCCATAAAGAGCAATATTCCCAGTTTGTTTGCACTGTGCTAGGACAGCCTGGTATTGATGGCTACATCGAGCATTTAATTGTGCTTTGTGAATAGAGTGCGGGAAACCAGCCTGTAGTAACTGTTTATAACGCTCCCCTGGTAGCACAGTGAGTAGAATTTCCCTTCTCTCTTCCAGGTCACTGAAGTTGTAATGATCTATGACGCAGAGAAACAGAGGCCCCGAGGTAAAGGCTGATCTAGTTTGTCCTTGAAATTTCTTCATACTCTCCTATAGTCAGATGGCAAACTATTTCACACCATCAGAAAAGGTAGACTTTTTTTTTTCTGTGTTGCCTCAGGAAAAAGAATAATTCACTGGGCAAATATCACTTCAAGTCTAGACTCTTCATCTACAGCTTTAGTTGGTATTTGTGCATTTAAAGTCAGATGTTTCATGTTCATTTATGGTTTTTTTGCTAGTTTTTTAGTTGAATGAAATTTGATTCTCAAGCCGCTCCTGTGGCTTTAAGGTACTATTGGGGGAAAAAAAAAAAAGCAGACTTTTCTCCTGTTCCACATGAAAGGTATGTTGCTGTCTGTAATTGCATGGGGGGGGTACTCCAGTTCAGAGTACTTCTGAACACGAGATTAGAACAGAATCCATCCATTATCTGCTTTTTGTTTTGGTTAAATGGCTTCACTTAAAATGAAAGAAAACCACTTCTTAAACTACACCGAATAATTCTGAAATATATGTATTTTGATTGGGACGTATCATCCCTGTATGATAGACTGCCTTTTTAACAAACAAAAACAAAACAAAAACGCCCAAACAATTGGAAGTTTCACTAGACTATTTAATCAAGTTGGTAACCTTTGGTCAAAATACGAAGCAAGTTTCGTGTCATCCACTTTCCATTGCATCTGTCATCTGTTTGACAATTAAGAGGCAATATTTTAAATACGTGAAGCTTAGTTGCACTGACCACCTTGTAGCATGTTCTACATGCTAGAGAATAGTTTGCCATCTGAACTTTCATTTCTCTTCTGACTCATTATTAAGAAATATATTCTTCACTTCATATTTATTAAGCTGTTAAGTCTTAGTTTTATTTTTAATTTAGACATACATCCTTAGTGACATATTTAAGTGTTTCATAGTAAAGTATGGTAATGTTAAGTAAGTTGTTTTTTTTTCTTTTCTCTCTGTGAATTGTTTGACTGTGATTAACGATATCTCTTTAGATTTCTTCTCTCTAGGTGATAATTTATCACAGAGGTACAGGCCAGTTCCACAGTCAGAGGAGGGACGGGCTTTGTCTTTTATTGGAGTGTAAACGAAGTTTCAATATATTTGTTTTTTTGTTTTCTTGCTTTAGCTATCTTAATCTTCTTTCAACAGATACCTTTTATTTAAGCAGAACATAAATTCATCTATTTAAATGCTCTAGAGCATCTGATTTTAAATAGAGGAAGCAGTGGAGACAAAGATACGGGCATCAATATAATTTGTGGCTGAAGTTCTGCAATATTTCAGTAATTATTGTATCATCTCTATCTTTATAATATTTAATCCCAGCCTTGCAGCCCCTGAGCAAAAGATACTAAACCATCATGCCTGGTCTGGATTAATCCTGGTCTCAGTTAATGGCTTCTCTGCTTAAAGCTATACTAAAAAAAAAAAAGAAATGGAGGGCTTTGGGTCCACTTACAGGTGGTAGCTTAAAGCAGAGGTGACAGACGTGCGCAGGTTTGAAAACCTGTGTGTCCATCCAGCGTGCAGATGTACTGCAGAGTGCTTTCTCCCTTAACTCTTCTGCCTTCTTAAACAACGTTCTTGAATCCTGTTGCTCTGGCTTTCATTTTTGTTCTGTTACATTCTTTTATGTAGTGTGGTAACTAACTCTCATCTCCAAAAATGGCCTTGTTAGTCCCTGGGGGTGTGCTAGAAAAAATTCCTCATAGTTTGTATTCAGTACTCCTGGTCATGCATCCCAGAATACATTTTCTCTTGCCTTCTTTTTCTTATCTGTATTCTGTTGCATAGCGTGCTGCTCAGTCTGTACACTTGTTCTTTTAACACGATACCTAAATGACTATATATTTATAAAATTTAAAAGGCCAATTCACTGTCATCTTCTACTCGTACCATTCTGAATTTTGCCTTCTTCCATAAGCTTCACCATCCTCGCGTTCTGAGCAGACCCCTTACTGCGTGTCATTTTACTGGTTTGCTGGTAGGAGGAGGGAAAAAATTATCCCTGTTACTAATCCCTGTAGCATTCATCTACCTTCAGCTTCTCACAAGAACACTGGGAACCAGATTCTCGGTTAGTGTCAGAGCTTCAGTGATGCCCTTGAGGAGCTGCTGTGTGTCTTCAAGTACCCAAGTTGTCTCTGCTCCCTCGCAGTCCCTACCTGCTCTGTTGGCTCTCCTGCAAGCAGTGCTCTCATCAAAATTCTTTCCAGAGTCCCAAGCATAAGCTCAGCCAGCCTTGTTATATCTTAAAAGAAACAGTGGCTTTGTTGCCGTCTCTGCTTCTCGTGCTTTCTAGTCTTGGCTAAACCAGCAACTGTGAAGTAATTTACAGGTTCTTGCTGTGTTTGTTCTCTTCTACCCCTTGGCTGCAAACCAGCGTCGCTGCTCTGGTCGGCAGTCCACTTGGATTCCTGCTAAATGCTATTAGTTTCTCTAGCTTTCAAAAATTTTCTTCGAAAAATAAAGCTACTGAGTGATAGGGCTCATCACTTTCACCGTATTGAAAATTTCACATTGGAATTTTGCTGTGTATTGTATTCTGATTTCTTCACTGTTCCTTATCTCGTGGTGTTTGACTCTTTTAAATACCCCCCCCCCCCTTTTTTTTTTTCTTTACCGGCTTCCTCAACGACCTGTTATTCTCCTTCCTCCTCCCCCTCCAAACCCCATCCCCATACCACAATCTGTTCCCCTCCTTCAGTCTTCTTGGAATCTAGTTAGACGAGCAACCTGCATATGTAGATGGTATCCATCGTTTTTCTTTCCCATGTCTTTTTAGATAAAGGCTGTAACACAACATGTGTGATTTAAATACCAATACTTTCCTTTTGGCTCTAACACTTAGATTGCTAGTTAACCTCAGACAAATATATTGTGATGAAATGCTGCTCTCGGTTTGGAGGCTGCTTTCATCACAGGTCAACAAAACTTCGTTTATACTGCCAGTCTCTTGTGTGTGGGAAATGCTAAGTTTTTTCCTTTTTATTTTAAGTTTATTTTAGTGATGTCTTTTGCTCTTGTTGCTGACAGCAGAATTTGACCTGCTGGAATCTATTTTGGCCTGTATCTTTGTGTATTTTTTTATATATAAACTTTCTCTACAATAGGCCTCTTTGGGCTTACCCAACCCAGTTGGATAAGCTTAGAGAGACACTAACTGTTATAGATACTGTATTTCTGTTTAACGCTTTAGAGCAATATATGGCTGCTGTCAGCACTAGCTGCAAAGCAAAATGCAAACCAAGGGGGAAATCTTGGGTTTCAGAAAAGCAGAAATGCATCCATGTTCCATATGCTTTTGATGCCGCACCTCGTTTTTCTTTCTAATTTTTATTGCTCTACCCTTAGCTAATCTAAAGAATGGCACAATTTATGTACTGCATGTGTTCTTACCTTTCCTGGGATTTGGTTGTTACACCAGCAGCGAGTGGTTGATGGCATGAACCGGCCGCCGTGTTCTGTGAAATTAACCACTATTTTGCCACTCTCTCGGCAGTATCAGCAGCTACAACCTAAGTGCAGTGGTTCTCAGAGTGTGACCTCAAAAAGCGATCTGGTCCTGGGGCTTTGCCTCTTTTCCAGCATCTTCTACAGGTGCCAGACACTCCCCCGCAACCTTTTTAAAAGCTGCTGGATTCAGCTGAGCTGCCACCATCGAGGGCTACGGTCAGATAAGAGCCATGAGCCACCCTTGGGGATCTGGAGGAGTCAGTAGCAATGGCTTGGGCAAAAAGAGGGACTGAAAGTGTTGCATAGGTTGTTTGTTTTTTTTTTTCAGTAGAAAACCAGCAGGAAATACAAGAAATAAAATAGATTAAGGGACGTGACAACAAGCATCGCATTCTATATAAGCAACACTTCTTTAGCTGGCAGGGCTTGCCGTGTTTGGAAGGAGTAACGTCTGTTATGTGCTTTTTCTAAGGTGTGGAAACTTGAGAACCTCTGATCTAGGTTGTTAGCTTCTGAAGCTTCTCATTCATCCATGGAGTGGTAAAATTTTTCATGCTTTAACAGCTACATTTCAAAGACAACTTTCTTCTTTTCCACGGAAAATATTCCGTAATTGGAAGACGGGATAAGGGATGGGAGGAAGTTGCTTTGCAGCTTTGGGGAGCAGGGACATAATAGTTTTTCCTTGGGAACCTAGGCTGAATCAAAGATAGGAGCAGCAAAGTTGCTTGACTTTAATCTGCTGTCCCACAAGTATATGTTTTTAATCCTGTGGCACAGTTATATTTATGACTATATTAGCACTTTTTTCCATTTTCTGGTAGGTGGGTTAGGAATAAAACCAAATTAAAAGATAGCTAACAAGCTCAGTTTGTAAGTTGCATGTGTGAAACCAAGATGAGGCATTAATTGCCTAATTACAGGAAGTATCCATTGCAATTTTCTCAGATTGACTTTTTTTGAGAATTTAACACAAGTCTCAGTTATCTGAAACCCCTGCTTGAACCCTTGGTCCGCCCCTAATACTGTTCATCATCCTGTTTTGTGTCACAACACCCTGCTACCTTGATTCACTCTTCGTCGTTGGCTAGGTTTTGGATTTATTACTTTCGAGGACGAACAATCAGTGGACCAGGCTGTCAACATGCATTTTCACGACATCATGGGCAAAAAAGTGTGTAGTTGTAGTTTTATTTTACCTTAAGAAAGAACCAAGTCTTGGGCAACTAGCAATTTCACTGGTGAAGAAAACCTAGTAATTGATGCAGTTAGGCGGGAGAGCATGTAAGTCCAAATTCAAGGCTTTATCCATGAAGGTGGGGAAAGTCTTCTGAGTTTGCTTCAAGGGGGGAGGAAGGCAGTTAGCTTGGGCTTAGCCCATAGGGAGGCACGGATCTTGAAAGCCTGAGAACTTAGGCTGTGGGCTGTCTTGTTTTGGGTAAGGCCTTGTGCTTACAGGCCTGGGGGGTCGCTCCGGCTCAGCACAGCTCGCATTGGAATGAATTGACGATGCCTGCCTTTGTTTCGAGCACTGCTTAGGTGCAAGGATAGAAGTTAGTTGTTTCCAGCTGTTGGAAAATCAGAATCCCAATGAAATCTGAGTTGTTCAAGGCTTGGTTTAAGATACCACTCCTTCAGATGTGTATTTGATACTCAAATTTTGAGGTGGTGTGAGACAACCTACTTTATATAATCTTAAACGTAAAAAGAAAAAGGAAAAAACATCATGAAGGATTGGTTTTTTAAAAAATTGGGTCACTTACTGTGAAACTTTGATACAAACCCACGTACTCTATATAGTATTTAACCACAATGCAGTTAAGTGACCTCTGGTTGTTTCATCTTCATACTGTGTTGTCAGCAAATGGATGTTTGATAGGGAGGAATTTTTTAGGCTTGCTTTGATGTTACACGGCAAGGAACGTGCTTGTACCTGTGGAAAAAACTAAGAGCAACGTAAATTGTTGCAGGACACCCAAGTTTTATACAGAGGAAATAATCACTTCTTAAAGAAAAACTAACCACAGGAAATTCTAGTACAGGTAAAGTCCCTGCAGCTTTACAGTATATCCGCAGTTTTTAAAGTAAACTGCTAACCTTAGTGAATAGGGAAACACAAGAACACTGTCACTTTCCTTAAATTATTGCATTGTATAATTTTACATTGTCTTCTGAAGTCTTTCTATGTGCTGATATTTCATAAGCATTTATTTAGCTGGCAGGGGATATATTCTTGCACATCAGGAGAATTCTGGTTAATTATGTAGTATATAATGCTTTTCTTCCTATGAACTTGTTTTGGGGTTCCTAATAATGGAAATGAAGCAAATGAAGAAATGCGCTTGTGTAATCAAGCCCATTAGTGTCTGTTCTTGATTACTGGTGTTTTCCTCTTGTGAGCAGCTGAGCGCTCCGTTTGTGCGCAGAGGCGCTGACAGCAGTAAATGTGCTTTGGTATGTGTATCAATTATCTATATCCTACGTGCATCCTCTGATCTTTCCTCGGAATTGCCTTAAACCTCCATGAACCACTGAAACGAGAGGTCGTATCACAAAGCGGCACGCTAGATATAAATAGGAACAAAGGATAGTCCATCTGCTGTAAGGGCTCTGGGAAGGTGTGGAGAACCCCGGGTGAGCCTTCCAAACATCACCTCTTACGCTGCCGGTTTTCAGAATACGTCAGGGCTAATTCAGAGTTCTCCGTTGTTTCCAAAACAATCTCAGTACCAAAACGAAATAATCTATTTTTGCCCACCCCCCCCCCCTCGCTTTTTTTTTTCCTTTCAATGACATAAAAAGCAGAAATGTGCAATGTTTTTTCAGCTAGGAGCAGTGGAGATGCCTCATTTCTTGGTGTAAACTGGGCTTTGGGCAGGTGTAGAATTTTAACCTCGGCACTAAGAATATTGCACAGGGGTTTTTCAGTCCTCGGTTTGGCAGTTCACCGCTTCCAAATGTGCACTGAAAAATTAATGGGATTCTTCCGCATAGATTAATGAATTCCAGAAACTCCGCTCTCTTCATTGACTAATAATGCCAACTTTAAAAATGGTATCTCTTTCTTTTTGGTAATTAAAAAGGTATTGCTGAAATGAATCCATATGTTGTTGAAAGGAAAAAAAAAATTAAAATTGCAAGGAGGACTCTGCTTTTGTAAGCAATAACTGAATTCCCTCGAGGCAAATGTGTTAAGACTCATTAATTTGAGCCCTTTGAAAAATTCCCTTGGTTCCTCTCTGGAAGGGCCTTCAGCTGACAGAGATTTGGTTACTGTCATGTCTCATGTCCTTGGGGCATCTGCAGTGGGGTGGGGGCGGGGGGCTTTGTCCTTGCCTTGTGCCTGTTTCCTGTTTGTTCTCTGACATGAATGGTTTTTAAGACATGGCAGGAAGAATTCTGAATACTTTATTTTCCATACTACTCAGGCCCATTGATGATTGAGATTTATTTTCTTTGTACTCTGGCACCCATTAAAATTAATCATAAAATAAAAAGGACTTTAATTCAGCATGCATGAGTGCTGAGAGTGTTTCATTAAATCAGAAACTGGATTTTTTTTTGAGAGGTTTATATTGAATGTGCAGCTTATTTTAAGTAGGTCAAATGCACTTATTCGATGGCTTGGAACACTAGGACACTTTATCTTTGAATAAAATAAGTTAAGCACTGTGGCTTACTAATTTTAAAAACAGGAGGGCTTTTGTCACTGACTTAACACAGTATGAAGATTTGCTTCTTATTGACTCAACTGTCCATTTTTATTACTTGCATGTTTGTTTACTTTTTTGTTAGATGTAATGTAAGATTCTCTTATCACATCCATTCCCTCTGACATTGTTTGAGTTAATTGAGATTCTTTAAGCGTTAGCCTGGGGAAGGTAAGTCTTTATCTTCCATTAGACATTTAAATAAAATCTAAGTTTAAAAACAAACCAACAAAAAACCAAACAAACAAATGTGTGTTTCTCAGGTATGAGCAGAGCTGAAATTGTAGTTAGACGGGGTGGGTTTAAACTGTAACTTTCAAATGAACCCCAAACATGTTTGAACGGTTAAAGCATTAGTACCCTTTTTCAGAGCGTACTCTTTACTCAAAGTTTTCTTTTTACCGAAAATGTCACCTTTAACTCCTGCCTTAAATGTTAAATTAGTATATAAATAATTTAAGATTATGCTTTTTTTAAGTGAAGAGCCGTTGTAAGAGGGTACTGCTGTTTTAAGATTAAAGCCAATGAATACTGTACTATGATGAAACATAAGTGATTTGTAGGATGTGTTTTACTTGAAATACCTCAACAGTAGGACTTGTAACGTCCTACCATCATGTATATTGTACCTGAGAAACATTTTAAATTACTGGCCTTAAGTTTAATAATTAAGTATTTAGACATAAGTCATAAGATGCTAAGTGTAGTCTTAAGTGTAATTAAGGGTGTGTGTGAAGGGAAGGGGGGTTTTTTAACCTGCACCATCTCTCCTAAATGGTGACTCTGTTTGTTTAGGTGGAGGTGAAACGCGCAGAACCTCGCGATAGCAAAAGCCAAACTCCAGGGCCGCCCGGTGCCAGTCAGTGGGGAAGCAGGATCATGCCAAGCGCTGCCAATGGCTGGGCAGGTCAGCCCCCTCCGACCTGGCAGCAAGGATATGGCCCTCAAGGTACTGCTTTAGTCACCTCGGACTCGCTGGCGCAAGAGTCTGGCCTTTGCAGCTCCCTGGTAATTTGGTGTTGCTGGCAAGTGACGTTATTCCCGGGTTTATCAGTGCCGTTGCTCTGCCGGATTGCCGGTAGCAGAACTGAAATTCCACACGTCGGTCCTTCCCGAGTCTGCTGAGGTTGTTCCTTCGCTTCTTTTCCCAAAAGACTTTGTCTCGTGGGGCTGAAGTCGGTGGGTTGAGCCGAGTCTAGCGTGTGTCCCAGGCAGCGCTTGGCCTCTTCGGTTCGGTTCTGCCCCGCCCCAAGTAGCGTCGCCGTGGGTTTGGGTAACGCGAAGAAGGTGTTGGGAAAGCTCAGCGGCTCAAGTTGTGACTCCAGCTGCGGGATTGTGGCCTGTGTGAGACCCTAATGAAAAATTCTGTTGAAATACGGGTTTTCAAGGGTGAGGCAGTTTCAAAGGAAGTTATAAGTAAAATTTGAAAGGGATGGGAGAAAAACAGATGGTCTTGTCTTTGGATTTTATTGCTTAATGTAGCCCGGAAAAATAACAAGCAGCTATGGGGCTAGCAGTGGTGCAGGGGAGCACTTACTGCATATAATTTTCTTGATTTAGCTTGAACCCTTCAGGGCTGAAAGGAGCAGCCGTGTGTTTTGGGTTTGATGGCTGAAACCCCCACAAGATTTTGAAGACAGGATAAATATGCTGAGTTCATCCAAAGACAGTTTTGATAACTTCTGGAGAAATACGGTGGTATAATTGAGTTGCGTTTGACAGAACAGAACTTGCTTGCTCTGATATATGAGAAATTTTCACCTGGGGGGCTAAAGGGAGTGTCACTGCTTCATCTATTGCTACAATAGATGATACCTCAGTGGAGGGATTGCTTGTTTCCCCATGGTGCTTATTAACTTGAAAGCTGCAGCTGAGGCTTTGACATTCTGCACAGATGTGCTAATCTGCAACTGCGCAAATTGAGAAACTGGATTATTTTCGATGTGGTTATTTGTAGAGAGAACGATATCTGATGTGCTGCAGAGATTAACGTAAAACATAAATGCATTTATCTTTCAATCTTAATGCTGCAACAAATGCAGATGATGGTGGTTTTTATGGTTCAAAAACTTCAAAAATAACTCTGATAAACCTGGTAGTGTATTAAAAATGCTTTGGATATGTAGTCTGTGATTCTCAGTGGGTTTGTTCTTTATACCGGGATAGTTTCCTGCTCTTGGTATGCTCGCAGCTCTTGAACGTTCCATCTGATTCGAGTTGGGGACTGCTCTCTCTTCTGTGCGTTATTTGCTGAATGATTCAGAGTCTTTTCAGAATTGCGTGTTCAGAAATAGTCCAAGACTGTTCCTTGGACCGTAGATCTGTAAGGGACACTGGGAGGATAGCCAGAGCC
This sequence comes from Strix uralensis, assembly GCF_047716275.1. Lineage (NCBI taxonomy): Eukaryota > Metazoa > Chordata > Aves > Strigiformes > Strigidae > Strix > Strix uralensis. The sequence goes on along the minus strand of NC_133998.1, from coordinate 6,202,926 downwards.
CAGAGCAAGATCAGCTTTCTTTTAAATCATTCCTGTTTCATCGTACGCAGCTTCAGTGCATGTGTAAGTTGCTTTTTTTGTTCTGTTTTAGGGATGTGGGTGCCAGCTGGACAGGCAATTGGTAAGTACGTTATATGGGACCAATTCTAAAGGAAAAATCCTACTGAACAAGGGTGCAGTTCCTTTAAGAATTCAGTGATTTGTGGATTTCTGTAGTATTTAACCTTCATTTAAAAGCTTGATTGAATTTGTCCTGAAAGAAGGAGGATAGTGCATTCCTAACAAATCAGTAACGGGACCTGACACACATCCTGCTCTTGCCAACCACGCCAATTTGTTACCAGGGAATTACATACTGAACTGCAGTTATTTACAGTGGGGATACTCAGAACAAATATTTCCCAAAGTAAGAATTCGTAGAAAGCTGAAGCTGCATCTGAAATTGTATCAAACAGCTTTACCCCATCTAGAGGATGCTGACTTAAGCGGCAACTTTTCGTCATTAAGCCGCTTTAGTTCGTGGTTTCTCTTTATTTTCCAGGTGGATATGGACCACCTCCTCCAGGAAGAGGAGCCCCTCCACCACCACCACCATTTACCTCATACATAGTCTCTACACCTCCGGGAGGGTTCCCACCTCCACAAGGATTTCCACAGGGCTATGGCACCCCTCCACCATTTAGTAAGTCACCTGCAGGAGTTTGAGTACAGTCCAATACCAAATTCAGTTTTCAGCTTTTGCTTATCTTTCTCTGGACCTGGATGTTTTTTTTTTTCCCCTACGTTTCATCTATCCTTAGATGTTTTGCCTAGATTGTGTATTCTGAGCTATAATTAACTATATACGTATTTTTGTCAGTGAGTTGGGTTACTTTTTTCTTGGGTGCAGTAATCATGTGTGTTCTCTAGTTTAAATCTGTGTTGCTAAACAAATTTAGATTTTTGGTGTACCCCTGTTACGACATCTGAGAGAAGAGTTAGAGATTACTGCGTGATGACCTGGGCTAGACACAGGCTGGGATCTTCAGAGAAGCTTAAAGAATTAAGGTCGTAACTGGCATTGGAAATGTAAATAGGATTTTAGCACCTACACCCTCAGGCCACCTTTTGAAAAGTCTAGTCTCAAACCTGCTTTAAAAATAGCACCCAGTTATCTAAAATTACTTCTTCCTGTGAGTGCCTGGAGTCTGGTCCCTGGTTCTACTTTATCACTTTCTCTTTGCTGGTGGCTGATGTGGCTGCAGCCTTCCTTTGGGGTGCGATTTCATGTTAGAAGGTATGTTTTTGGGGTCTTTTAGCCACAGTGGTTGCCAGAGTGTAGGAGTGAATGGCCAGCTGTAGGTAACAAACACTTTGGTTTTAGTAGACTTGGAAGTATTTTTAAAATAATTGTATCGCACTCTAAAGCCAAGCAGGAGGTCAGGGTGTCTCTTCACATGTGCTGTACTCTCCTCGTGTTGCAGGTTTTGGTTATGGTGCTCCACCTCCTCCACCTGACCAGTTTGCCCCACCTGGAGTACCCCCTCCACCTGCCACTCCAGGGGCAACACCACTAGCTTTTCCACCACCACCACCACCATCTCAGGCAACTCAGGACATGAGCAAACCCCCAACTGCTCAGCCGGAATTCCCTTATAGTCAGTTTGGTAAGTAACTGCATATAAAATAAACTCAGCTTGATATTTTTCCCCTTCCTGCTTTTCTTTTATACTTGAGTAGAAAGTCAGTGTTCAGAAACAGTTTGCTAACACTGAGGCACTTCTCTCCAGGATGGGAATGCCAGCCACCAGCTCTCAAGTGATCCTTAAATCATGCAGTATTCTAGCCAGGGGGTATTTTCTTAATCAACTCTAAAACACCGCTTGTATGCTGTGAAATAGTCTTCAGGGGCTTGGGCACTGCCAGGATAAGTTACTCATTCGCACTCTCCCTGAATCTGTAGTCAAAAGTTTTTTTCCAAGAGCTTCATGGAGCTTGAAGGCAACTTTTTTGTGTAATGGCTTTGATCAGGTTGGAGAATAGACTTCCAGAGTAGTAACAACATGGAGAGGCAAGCAGTACAGGGTGTAAGAATCCAAGCTGCGTGCCTTCTCCTCCCTTCTCCCATTCCTTTCCTGTCTGTCTCAAGTTATAGTTCTGTCTGAAGTCTGTAAAGCTTAATTGTGCTCTATAGATAACTCTTTAGATAGCTGATAGAAGACATTGATGCAACAAGTTCTAAGCCAGGCAGACAGTGCTACAAAATAAAAAAAAATACATTGCTAGACAAGTGCTTGTGCTCCTCAGTAGAATTTCTGCTCCTCCCTGTGGAAGCTGAGAGGGAGTTCTCATCTTGCTCTTCCACTCAGCCCTGGTTTTGAGCAGTGTTCTCCAAAGAGCTGTTTGTGGCATACTGGGTTTTTTTGGGGTTTGTTTTTTTTTTTTTGAAGGGACAGTAATTGGTCATTTTTTACCTCCGAAGTGAACTTTTTGCATGCAGTAGGCCCATGGGTTAAGACTGTTCCCCACTTGAACAAGTTCTCCATGTGCCTACTGCTGCGTTTGAAGTGCCTGCAGAAACTGTTAGGAGATGAACACTTCATAAAGTTATTTACATAGATGCTGTTCGAAGTTCCAAAAATGTGAAACAGACTCTGAAGGAAGATTAGCCTTTCAGATGTGTTTATAAAGCAAGCATATGTTTTCATGTTGATTTATTTGAAATGTTTTTCAATTTGTTATAAACACAGTTGCTTTCGTAGATAGCTTTGCCCTTGTGACTCAAGAGGAAGTTTTTCTTGTCTTGCCAGAACTTGTCTCTTTGCAGAGTCTTTTTGAAGGGGGTGGACCTTACTAAATAAAGTATAAATACTGGGCACGATCATTTCTATTCAGCGGGGAGCCAATATTTGGGATGTGTTGGAAGTTTAGGAAGAATCTGTTTTCCAACATTGTGAAAAACTGGGGAGTGGAGATTCCAGTATTTGGGGGGTGTGTGGTACCACTTGCCTCTTGTATATTCTAGGAAGCCTCTTTGCCAGTGTTCTTAGTCTCTTAAGAGTGCTGGGCAGGGAGGGAGGAGGGAGGAAGAGGTGTGTAGTACTGCATTTTGAGGAAGAAGGCCAGGAAGAGAAGTTGTTTAAACCACAACTGCAGTTAGTCTCTCACCTCGAGTGCTTTTCTAGCCTGAAAGCTGTTACAAGTGCTACCAGGGATAGAGGTGTTTAATATGCTACAGTACCACAGAGTCATCCACCTGTTCATAAAGCTGTGTGTAAAATCTTTTATGAAACTTTTTTAAAGAGCTTCAGCACTTCATGTGATCACAAATTAGTTAGCAGCATTGCTGTACAATAGGCAGTCTAGCTGCTCTGCATGTATTTACATAAATGCATAAAGCTTATGGGCTTTAAAGAGGCACTGAGTTATCTAATCGTTGTGGCATTTTAAGATTTGTCCTGGCTTGACAGCATCTTAAATGCTGCTATGTTTGCAGCTAGGATGAATGTAAACACTAGTAAATTAAACGCTAACATGGGTGTGTCTCCCTCACCCTGAAAAATTATCTCTGTACAGGGCTCTCTTGGGGTTCGTCACCCTGGTCTCCTCATTTCTTACTAGGGCTGGGTACCTATTCTCAAGACCCTTCAGGCTACGCGCCAATACTTTGTTTACACTCTTATGGTCAGGCTGAGCAGTGAGAAGCCTTAGGTAGGTGGTGCCTATTTACAACCAATGCTCTTGATATATCTGCGTTTGGGAAATTAACTTGTGTTTCTTGCAGGGTCTCTTTTAAGAGGGCGGGGGGGAACAATGCGGCTCAAATGTTGACTTTTGTGAGTAAGGGCAACGCAGCCCTTTCTGTTCATTAGCTGGCTGAAGTGAAAACTCACGACTGAAGTGTGACTGAGGCTGCTGTTCGCTTCCCAAGCTGCTGCATTGGCGAGGCTTTGTCCTGTGGCATCAAACGGAGCTCAGGTTCTTCAGACAGCACGAGCGTAACGGTGGGCGCAGCTCCCCGAGGGAGTGGAGCCCCTGACACGGCGGGTGGACGGTGTCCTCTGAGGCGCTGGTGCAGGCCGAGAGCTGCAGCAGGAGTTGACAAAGCCGGGGGAAGACAGTATCTACTTAAATGTCTGGCTGTTCAGGTTTATGCTGTAGGTTTCCTTCATGATAAACAAATGGAGAACTGTGGTTTCCACCACTTAATGCTGTAACGCTGCAGTGTACAGTGAGAATAACTTGATTTTTTTTTTTCCACTCCGAGCCTCACCCCCTGGCAAACAATCAAATCGTATTTTTGGTTGCCTGCTTATCTCTGCCTGAAAAAAAAAAAGACTGGATTAGCATTTTGAGCTAATAGAGGCCTGTGATAGATGTGTTTTAATGCTCATTAGTGGTAGCAAGTCCTGAGAGACAGGCAGAGCTTGAAATTGAAATACTGAAGACATGCTAAGAGACTTTGTTTTGGATTAAGAGAGTTAAACCTGCTTTAAGCCTGCATAGAGAGAAGCAGAACTGCAGAAATGTACTTAGTAATTAGGACTCTTAATACCATCTTTCATAGCAGAGGCTTGCACTGATGCCACTATTATGATTAAGAGTCGTATTTAATTACAGGAACTTTTATTAAATTTCTCAGTGTTCTCAATTTACATCTAGTTGTCTTTCATATTGGCAGCGAGAATTCCAGCAAGTCTTTCATCTTCACCCTGCCTTCCTACCCCCAAATTCTGCTTACTCTAGACCTCTGCTGAATCTGGGCTTAGGCAGGGGCCGTGGTGCAGAGCGGTGGTCGCCGCCCCGCTGAGCGGGCAGGAGAAGGGTTTAGTTCCTCAGACTGAGGAAGAACAAGTCAACGTGTAACTCACAGCACGCGTTAGCGTAAACTTTAGTTGAGAGACAGTTCCTGTTCAGGCTTAAAACTAACCGAGCTTGGGTGCAGTTGGTGGTGCAGGGGACGTGGGAGAAGGGCGTTAGAGTTGCTGACTGACTGCTGCTCCTCTGCAGCCGGGCTGCAGGCGTTCGCCACCCTCTGCAGTAGCAACAGGGTGTCAGGTTTTGGAATGCAGCTTTGTTTTTTGAACTCGCAACAAACACACTTCAGCCTGCCTGTGCAGTGAGTTTTTGGGGAAGGACGTTAGTCCTTTCTAAGGGCACCTTTGGACCCAGGGTTCCATGGTAAAGTATATAATGGGCGCTGTAGTCGCAACCTTCTGGCTTCTGCTTTGCCAACTTTGCCCCCTCAAGCTTCAATTGACATTTTTTGAGCTGAGTATTCCTTGAAAGAGAGGCTGATTAGTTCGTTTAAATATTTGGGCAGCAGTACTCTGTTTTTTGAAAGTGAGCTTAAGATTGTCTTCTCTGGTGTGTCTTTTCAGCGAAGGAAGTTTTTTGACTGTCCAGGGAAGGTGGTGGAGCTGGTTCGACAAAGCCAGAGTCTAAGAACTCTGCTCAGTCAGGCTGAGGTGCTGCAGTATAATAGCTGTGAGATTTCAGGAAAAACTTCCTTGCTACATCTTCATCTCTGCTGAACCTGACAGTACTAGTTTTTAGCCCATAAAAAACCCAACCCAAAACAAAGTAAAAATACTTGGAATGAGCTGACAGCAAACCTGCAAGCCACTTCAAGCTTCTGAACAGCCGTAATAGGATAGTTTTAACTTCCAGCCTGGGTAGGATTACCTCAAAAGCAAAACCTGCCATTTCTGCACACCTATTCAGTTCTGCTTTTTGCCCGTTTCTTCTGTATAGAAGGTAAATAACTGCAGGAACTGAAAGCAGCTGCTTACCTTAACGTGTAAGACCGAGGTGTTTGTTCCTGAGGCCGTGCACGGGGGGAGGGAGCGGCGGCCGGTTTTGAATTTGCGCCTCTTGTCGTGGGTGGGGACGACGCTGGGAGCTGACTGCTGCCTCTTTCCCCTTCTCCCCAGGGTATGGACAAGACTTGAGTGGTTTCGGACAAGGTTTCTCTGATCCCAGCCAGCAACCCCCTCCCTACGGAGGCCCCTCGGTGCAACCATCCAGTGGCCCACCGGCAGGAGGAAGTGGTTTTGGACGAGGACAGAACCATAATGTGCAAGGATTTCACCCCTACAGGCGCTAGCGTGGGCTGGCAATCAGGGAATTCTGTCCACAGGGATGTCTGGTACCAGCCGAACCCAGGAATCCCAGACTTCTGAACTTGTGACAATCACATACTTGATGGAAGAAAAACCTAACAACATTTTTTTTTTTTTTTTGGGGGGGGGGTGGGGGCAGATGGCTTCTGAAGGCAAAGCTGTGGGTGTTTGGACTGCAGTTTTTAAATATTTTCCTTTCTCTAACCCATCAGCACAAATAAAGAAAATGTCACTGGTTCAAACTACAGGGTTTTAAAAATGTCTTCAGCTTTAATTCAAAACTTCAGGTTTCTTTTTTTTGAAATTATTTTTCCTGAGCCTTTGTTTTACCGTATATTGTAAACTTTTATGTTTAAAAGAAAAAAATATATACATTTACAGATTGTGAAATTTTTAAGAGAAATTTTCTACTATGTATGCTGGCTTATTTTTTAATTTAAAACAGGGTTTCCGTTAGCACTGTTGGAAGTGAGGGTAAGCTGCAACCCCCTTACTCCTGACATTAGTGGTGGGGCGGATGGTTCAGAAACTCTGGGAGTTAAAAGAAATCTACTGAGTGTATTTTGCTTTTGTTACCTGATGGTATAGAGCTGGTAACAAGGCAGGTGCAGACTTGTTGACGCACAGAGTCACTTACGAAGCGCAGTGTTAGATCTGTGCTTCAAACGCTTTCAAATCCTCTGTGGATTTCGTTAGGGGTTAACGGAGGCCTTGTTAAGATGTAGATTTCCCTCAGGCAAAAGGTTTAGGTGCATTTTGCACTAACCAGTGATTACCCCTGGTTTGAATAAAGAGAAGTACATTTGGACTAGAAACACAAGCCTGTCTCCATTTTTTTTTTTCTTTTGACAAAAAAAAAGTTTCTTGTGAATTTGTGTTTTCATGAGAAATCAATTGGCAGCCATGAAAATCACGTCTTAACATCAGCATACAGGCTTAGCTGTGCCTCAATGGACTGTTAAACCACTAGCAGTGGGGTTCCCCCAGCGGCTCCTCGGGAGCGGACGGGCCGCGCTGGTGCGGGGTCCGGGGCGGCGCTGCCGGCTTCGCCTTCTCACGGCTCTCGTTGGCCCGGACCTGACGCGGCCAAGGGCTCCAGGGCTCTTGCTCCGAGGCTCCTAAACCCGGCGGCGAGCCCGCGGGCGGGTCTGCGCGCGTGGCGGTGGGTGCTGCTCCCCCTCTGACCCGGAGGCTTCGAGGGGCTCTGAAAAATGTGTTCTTGCCTGTGCAGAGGCCTCACGGGTTTGGGCAGCTGCAGGAGCGTGCCCCTCGTCTCTCTTTCCCCGCTTCTGAAATCCAGAGGTAATTTTGCTGGTGACGTGATCTACTGGTGCTTCCTCGTGATCTACTGGTGCTTCCTCGGGGCTCACGCTCCTCGTCTCTGCCCTGAGGTGGCTCTCGCTGCCTCCGATGGATGATCCAGTTACCCTGTACCTCCTTTTTGGGCCGTTTCTCTCCAACTGCTGCGTAAAACGCTTTTACGAGCATCTTCGTGTAGCTTAAGTGTCTGTAACTATTTGACCTGGGTCTTCTAGAACCCGCTTCAGTGCTCGTCTCGTTAAAACACGGGGTTAAGCCCAGGGGAGAGGAACTGTCCTAATAACCCCATAAACGGTGCAAGGTGCTTCCTGTTGTCCGTCCTCTACGTGAGGCAAGTGCCCTGTCAGAACCAACTCCTACCCAGCGCACTGCTGGGTGGGCGGCTGCGCTTGTTGGTCCTCTCTGCTCTTGTTAATTCATTGCTGTTCATAAGGCTGAACTCTTCAGGTGTGGATCAGTGCCCTGCTGCAAGTTTAAAAGACTTTTTGCAGGAGCAGACGTGGCGTTGCTAAAATTCAGGATGTGTTGGGATGTATCCGTGGCGCTGGGGGTCACTGGGTTGCTCCTGGAAGGACTTTGATCAGTTCAGAGGTTGGGTTGGGTTGTTTTTTTTTTTTGGTGGTTTGTCTGGATCGTATCAGTTCCACTCGCTGTGAATCCTCTTGGCTCTGCTCCTCCCTCGGTTACCTCCATGAGCACAAAGTGTGCGGAGCCTCCCTGCCAGCGCGGGAGCTGCTCCTTTTTGTCCCTTTGCCCAGGGGTGACGTCCGTGCTCTGCCTTCCGCGTGCTGCGGCCGCTTCGGCTCAGCTTCGGCTGCCTCGCGGAGGTTCTGGTTTGTGACTTACTGCGACGGGAAATACACCGCGGGAAAGGGGGGGTAATGCAAACCCGTGGCACTTCAGCTCTCCTTCCCTGCTGCGTGCTGCTGAAGTTGCTGCTCTTTCAAGCTCTTCTTGGCTAAAAGGTTTCGGAGACGGATACCTTCTGTGCAGAACCGGCTCTAGGCCCTTGTGTCCACGTGAAACTCAGCCCAGGGACAAACCGAATCAACCTCCGCCGAGAGACGAGCCGGCGCTGGTCTGCTGCCCCCCGCTCAGCCCTGCGAGCAGGAGGGGCTCGGGGGCGGGGGGCGAGTGATGTCCTCGGGACGGAGGAGGCACCTGAGGCAACAGCCCGGTGCCACCGGGGAGCAGCTTTGTCACCCGTTCTGCTCTCCCGCTGTGCCTGTAGCACCTGTCCTGCCTTCAAACCTCTGCCTGAGCTGGAGCCGCTGCGCGGCTGCGGGGGGAGGCGGGAGGCGGCAGCAGCTGAAGGGCTGTGGCTGGAACACGAAGACAAGCGCCAGGGACGGACACTCGGCGCTCGGCACGTGGCGGCAGCACCGCTCCCCAGGCCGGGACGGTGACTTCGGGCTCCATCGCTGCTGCTCTTGGGTCCCACCTTGGGCCAGCGGCCCGGAGCAGCCTCCCCGTGCCCCCCCCGGAACAGCAGCGGCCCTTGGCCCCTGGCACGGCGCAGGGCTCCGTCCCCCGGCCGGGCGGCTCCTCTCGTGCTGCCGCCCTGCCCCTCGCCTTGGGCCGCGCTGCCAGCGGGAAGCGGCAGCTGGAGGAGGAGGAGCAGCAGGTGGAGGAGGGTCTGTCCCCCGCACAGGACCCGTGTAGCGGTTCTCTGCGCCCCCGCGTTATACCCCGTTCCCCGCCTTCCTGGAGGCTGCGGCCCCTTTAAGAGAAGTGAGGGCGGAAGCGCTGCCTGAGGCCGCGGGGGGCGGGGCTTGGCGCCACTTCCGCCCCGCCGCTGCTCTCGCGAGATCCGCCGCTTCCGCCCTGCGCGCGGCCTTTTCCGAGGAGACGCGGCCAAGATGGTGGGTGCGGGCGGCGGGACCGGCGGCGCCAATCGGGCTCCATCTCCCGCGGAGGGGGCCGCCGGGGGCCGGGGGCGCCGAGACCGGCGCGGCCTCTTCCCTGGGGGGCGGGGGGTTGCCCCGGCCGGGTTAGGCCTCAGCGCGGCGGGAGCGGTTCCCTGGGCCCGGCCCCCCCCCGGCCGGGTTAGGCCTCAGCGCGGCGGGAGCCCGTTTCTCCGGGGCTGGTCGCGGCGGTGCTGAGGGAGTCGCGGGGTCGGCGGGAGGAAGCCGGGGGGGGGTTGGGCGTCCTGCGGGGCTCGGTGCTTGCGGCCTTTCCCGTGTGTGTGGTGGGGGGGGGTGAACGCGGCCCGGGGCGGCCCTGACACCCCCCTCGCTCCCTCCCGGTTGCAGGCGGAGGTGGAGCAGAAGAAGAAACGAACCTTCCGCAAATTCACCTACAGGGGGGTGGACCTGGACCAGCTCCTCGACATGTCCTAGTAAGAGCTGTCAGGGGCCTGTCCTCGCGCTCGGGCTGCGTTTAAAAAAAACCCCACGGGTTTGGGTGGTTTTGCAGTTCTGTGTCTGGGCTGTTTGAGGCCCCTGAGTGGGGCCCGCGGCCGGGGCGGGGTCCCGGGGGGGCTCCAGGCGCTCAGTCTCTCCGTCCCTCACAGCGAGCAGCTGATGCAGCTGTACAGCGCCCGGCAGCGCCGGCGCCTCAACCGCGGCCTCCGCCGCAAGCAGCACTCGCTGCTGAAGCGGCTGCGTAAGGCCAAGAAGGAGGCACCGCCCATGGAGAAGCCGGAGGTGGTGAAAACCCACTTGCGGGACATGATCATCCTCCCCGAGATGGTGGGCAGCATGGTCGGCGTCTACAACGGCAAAACCTTCAACCAGGTGGAGATCAAGGTGAGGCGGCGCGGCGGCGCCTCACGCTGGGCCGAGCTCAGCGGCCTGAAGGCCTCTGTGTTAGTTTTTTCACGCTTTGTGTAATCCTGCTCCTGCCCTGTGGCTGAGCGGGAGGTCGAGGCTCCTTCTTGGGGCAAAGCTGGTGTTGAGGGACGCCCAGGAGTGTCCGAGGGACACCCAGAAGTGTCCAGGGGATGCCCAAAAGTAGCCAAAGTGTCCAAGGGACGCCCAGAAGTGTCCAGGGGATGCCTAAAAGTGTCCCAAGGGACACCCGGAAGTGTCTGAGGGATGCTGGAAAGTGTCTGATGTGTCCAAGGGAGGCCCAAAAGTGTCCAAAGTGTCCGAGGGACCCTCAGAAGTGTCCAAAGTGTCTGAGGGATGCCCTGAAGTGTCCAAGGGGGAGGCCCAAAAGTGTCCCAGAGACGCCTGAAAGCATCCAGAGTGTCCAAGGGACACGCAGAAGTGTCCCAAGTATCCCAGGGGTGCCCCAAAGTGTCCCAAGTGTCTGAGGGACGCCCAAAAGCGTCTGCCCTGAGGACGGGCTCCTCACAGGGGGGTCTCGAGGCTTCACTGCGGTGTGGAAGTAACAAACGTGGTTACGAGCGTGTGTGGGGAGGGCCGGGGCCCCGCGCTGGCTCCCTGCCTGCTGACACCCGATGAAACGGATCCGTGAGGTTTCCGGGGAGTGGAATAACCCGCGGGGGGTGTGACCTGATACCTCTGCCGGGATCAAATGGTGTTTTCTGTGGTAAATGCGACCAGTGCACCAGAAAGCCCCCGAGGCTGGTGCGTCCCCTCTCCCGGGTGGCTGGGGGCTCCTGGGGGGGCAGAGGGACCCCCTGACCTGCTGAACCCCCCCATCTCCGCGCGGAGCCAACTGCAGCGGAGCCTCTGCCCGCGCGGGGACCAGGGTTGTAACTGGGGGCTCCGGGGAGGCCGGTGGCCAGTGGCCCTGGGCCAGGCCGCCGCCTCCAGCGCGGGTCTCTCCTCTTCCAGCCCGAGATGATCGGCCACTACCTGGGGGAATTCTCCATCACCTACAAGCCGGTGAAGCACGGCCGGCCCGGCATCGGCGCCACCCACTCCTCCAGGTTCATCCCGCTGAAGTAACGCAGGAGCCTTTTCCACCTGTAAATAAAGAAATTTCTGCCAGCTGCCTCGTGGCCGAGCGGTTTGCGGGGCCGTGGGCTGGGCCGGGGCACGGGCGAGCAAAGCTGCTGTCTTCACCATTCCGTGTTTTCCTGAAGATTTCCTCTTTTTTTTTTTAGCACATTTTTCAGCAAACACTTCTTTTCAAGGGGTTTATTAATGAAATTCCTCGTCCTTCGCTGGGAAGCGAATGGTGTGTCCATATTCTTGATGGTGCTTCATCTGTTTGACTTAATTTGTGGCGTTTCAGTGACGCTGGGAGCGCGGTGAAGCGTGAGCTCGCTGCGAGCTTAGCCCTGGAGGTAGAGAAAATGGGGGGGGGGGCTGTTCCCTGGGGGTTCGGAGCCAGCCCCTCTCCTGGGGGAAGCAGCTGAGGACGTGTCGCAGGACGCCGAGACCCCAAACAATTAGTTTTTCATCTTAAATTTGGGATTCTGAAGGGTTTTGGTGTCTGTTGCCTCAGGGTGGTGGCGGCTGGTGGTTCACAGCCTGGGCTGGGGGCGGGACGGGGAGAAGCTGCTCCTCGGGATGGGGTTGGGTGACCCTGGGTGGGTGATTCTGGGCAGATGATGCCGGGAGGGTGATCCCAGGTGAGTTGTCCCGGGTGAGTTGTCCTGGGTGGATGATCCTGGGTGAGTTATCCCGGGTGGATGATCTAGTCAGGGCCAGGAGCTGCCCCGTGGCCTGGGCCCAGCCTAAGGAAACCCAGCCAGCACCTGGTGCCTGAGCGGAGCCGCTGTCAGGGATGGGGGGGGACAGGGGCGACTGCCCAGGGTGTGGTGGTGACCCCCACTGCGAGGAGCCAAAAGCCCCCGGGCCGAGTCCCCAGCCGCTGCAGTGCTGAGGCCCGGCGCTGCCGCGCTCTGTGAACCCATGGCCAGAGGTGACAGAGAGGCCGTTTGTCACCGTCCCCGCTGTTCCGGGCACGTTTGTTCCCCGGTTTTCCTCCCCGCTGTCGCCGCGTCGGCACCAACAGCACCACCCTGCCCCGACACGTCGCGGTGGCGGGCGCTGGCACAGGCTGCGCCGGGAAAACCTCACGGGCAGAGTTGCAGGCACATGGCCACGGCCTCCCGCGCCGGGGACGGTGGCAAATGGTCTCATCCCAGTTTTACTGGGACCGAACGGCCGCACCTTTGCCCCGTGAGGCCTCGGCACGCGGAGCCGCTGGGCTCAGCATCGGCCCGGGCTGCTCATGGAGGGGACGGGGACAGCAGGGGCCGTGCCTGGGGACACGCCACGCTCCAGGGTGGCTTCGGCTCGGCCCCGCCTCTGACCCAGGGAGTGTTACGGGTCACTCGGGGCCTGGCGCCAGCCCTTGGGGTCTCCTAAAGACACCCCAGCCCTTTCCGCCTCCCCGGTGATGCCGCAGCACGGCTGGGGCCGGTTGTCCCTTGGGGAAGGTCTCACAGGGCTCCGGGTCCCATTTAAGCAATGTGACCCCGATGATCCTTGTGCGGCTCCTGCTGGCGGGGGGGGACGGGGCTGGGGTCACTCTGCCTGGTTGGGGCCGTGTGTGAACCCTCAGCCCGGCTCCGGCCCCCTGGGCCAGCCCTGGGGAGTTGCCAGGATGATGACACCAAGATGGTGACACCAGGATGGTGACACTGGGACAGACGGTGGCACAGGGATGGTGATGCTGGGACAGACGGTGACACCGGGAGAGCCAGGGTGCCCCAGCTGGGAGGGGGGTGCCAGGGGTGCACAGACAGGTCACGGCCACGGGCAGAGCAGCAGGATCCGGCCCGGGGCAGGATTCGGCCCCAGGTTGTGTCCAGCCGGTCCCTGCTCGATGCTGGGGGGGGGTGGAGCTGATCGGCCGGGGGGTCCTGCTCCTCCCGGGGTGATGCCGGGGCTCAGCTCTGCACCGGGCAGGGTGCGGCCCCCCCAGGGCTGATCCCCCGGGACACGGTGACACCCCGGGTGACTGGGGGGGGGCAAATTCAGCCCCAGGACAGGGGGAACGGGGCAGCTCCTGCAACCCCCAAGGCTTTGGGAGGGGTTAGAAAAGAGGCGGCGGGGGTGGGGGGGGGGATGGAGACCTCCATGGGCAGCGGGGGGGCCCCTTCTCCCCCCGGCCGGGCACAAACCTGGGGTGGGGGGCGCGGGGACCCCCCCGGCTGCCGCCCTCTAACGGCCGCGGCGCCGCTGGAAAATCCCGGCCGGGAGCGGCGGGGGGGGGCGGGGGCGGGATGCGGCTGCTCGGGGCCGCGCCGGCTCCTCGCCCAGCTCCGCAACGCCGCCGCCGCCGCCGGGGATGAGGTACGGCCGCACCTGCACCCCCCCCCGCACCCCCCCGGCACCCCCCGACCCCCCATCCCCGACGGCAACGGCCGATGCAGCCGCCGGGAATGGGGGGGACCCAGGGGCGGAGGGGGGGGGAGCTGCGCGGTGGGGGCGGGAGGGGCCCCCCGGGGCCGGGAAAGGGGGGGGGGGGGTGTCAGGGTGCGGTGCCGGGTTGTGGGGGGGCTGGATGCGGCCGGGGGGGCCCCGATCTTCGCCTTCTCCCCACCCCGCAGCGGAGGGACCCCCCGGCCCTGGCTGCGCTGAATCGGCGCTGCGCTGCGCTGCGGCGGGCGCGGCTCGGTCCCGGGGGGTCGGGGGGGAATTGGGGGATCGGGAGGGATCGGGGGGTCCGGGGGGGGGTGTGTCGGGCAGCATTTAGCCCCCGCGTCCCGCATCCCCGGCTGCGGGGACAAAGGCCGGACAATGCCGGGGCTCTGCGGGGGGGGCAGCACCGACCGTCCCCGTCCCCATCCTGCGGGCAGGGCGATGGGGGGCAGCGGGGACCGCGGCTGGGAGGGGGGGGGTGTCCCCACTGGGGTGGCACATCTCCCCCCAGAGCCCCTCCCGGGGGTCCTCGCCCAAACCGCTCCCGGGGCGGGGGGGGGGGGGGGCAGGCCAGGAGGCTGGGGCTGAACCCCGGACCTGAAGCCCTAAATCTGCACCCCAAATCCGCATCCCCCCCCGCAACCCTGCCCCTCAAAAATCTCAGCCTCTAAACCAGCACCTCAGCCCCACCCAAGGCGGGGGGGGGATCCTGTGGGTCCCCGGGCAGGGGCGTCCCCAGCCCCCCGTGGATGTGGGGGTGCGAGGGGGGTGCAGCCCCGGGTGGGGGCTGGTGACGTTCTGGCCCCGGTGCACACGGGCTGGGGCGTGGGGTGGGCGTGGGGGTCCCTGCATGGGGGTGTCTCTGCTGGGGGCAGGGGGGCCCCCATCGCTCACCCCACTGCAGCCCTGCCAGGGCCCCCAAGGCCGTGACACGCGTGTGCATGCGTGTGCATGCAGCATACGTGTGTGTGCACACGCGTGGGGGGGGTGCGTGGGAGCAGCCGCTGGGCGGGGGGGATGTGGGTGCTGCGGGGGGGGGCGTGGGGAGGGAGCGGGTCCCCTGTGCCCGTGTCCCTACGTGTGCCCCCACGTGCCCCTGGGGCTGCGTGTGCGGGGCTGGCCTGGTGCTCCCCAGGGGGGGGTTGGATTTTTTTGCTGTGGTCGGGGGGTCCCCGGGGCCACCGCGCGTGGCCGGGTCGATCAGCGGGAGCTGGTGACAACACGCTGTTTGTTTAACGTCCCCGGGGGCTCCGGGGGCCGCAGCCGGTCGGGGGGCTCAGATGTGGCTTCTGGCGGAGGCGGCTGCGCCCGCCTGACACCGCAGCGCTGGGACCAACTGTGGTCCCCGGCCTTGTCCCCATCCCCGTCCCCATCCCCAGCGCTGCCCAGGGGGTGCGGGGAGCAGGGGATGCGCGGGGTGCGGGGCTCCCCCAGCCCTGCCCAGGCCAAGGCTTGGGGCGGGGGGGCGGGTCGCGGTTCGGTGCCATGAGGCTGCAGCATCTGCCGGGTGGATCAGGCCCTGCCAGCCCTCGGCCAGGCCGGGGGTGCCCTGAGCAGCTGTTGGGGGTCGGAGGAGCGGGAGGGGTCCCCATGAGCCACCACAGCCCCCCAGGGCGTTGCCCCCAGCCCCCTCATGGCCCTGCCTGGGATCCAGCCCGTGGGGGGGACACCGGTTCCGTGGGACAGTGACCGTCACGATGCTGGAGCGTGGGCTGCAGGAGCTGGAGCTGCAGCCCTGTGCCCCCCCCTCCTTCCCGCAGCCCTGTGCCTCCCCCCCACTTCCCGCAGCCCTGGCCCCCCCTTTCCCGTTGTGTCTAGACGCTTCGCAAATGCAGGTGCTGCCGCGCCAGCCCCTCCCCGCAGGCTGCAGATCCCCAGCGCTGCTGCAGGCCGCTGCGCTCAGCCCCCCCCCCGCCAGGGGACGTGGGGGTCCAGAGCCCAGACTGCCCCCCCCAGCCCCCCCAGGCTCCCCCCCAGCCAGGGCAGGAGTGGGGCAGGAGCTGGGGTGAGGCTGGGGGGGGGGGAGCGGGGCTGGTGGCATGGGGTGCCCCAGCTCTGCATCTGCACTGACAGCCCCCCCCCGACCTGCGGGGGGGTCCCACAGACTGGCCACCGCCCCACTGAGGGGCTGCAGCAGCCCCCAGGCCCTTTCAGCCCCAGCAGCATCCCACCGCCTGCAAAGTGAAGCTGTCACCGCAGAGCTGGGGAGGGGGGGTCCCGGGGAGCAGGGGGGGGGAAGCACCTTTGTGCCTCAGTTCCGCCCCCCCGCCAGTGCTGGTGCCATGGGGTGTCCAGCAGCCGAACGGCCCAGCCCATCCTGACCCGCCGCAGCATGACACAGCGCGGGGGGGGCGGGCGGAGCACCCCGACATGGCGCAGGGTGGGGGCACCCCGTGGGCAGCCGCGGGGGAGGGGGCTCAAGCAGCACCCACCTCCCAGCTCAGCCGGGGGGTCCCGACTCGGGGCAGTTGGGGTGGCGATGAGAGGTTTGGGGTACCGGGGGTGGGGACACGTTCCCCTGCAGGTGCGGGACCCCCCCGCCGGGTTTCATCCTCACCCCGCTGTGTCCCACAGTCCTGAACGCCCCCCACCCCCCCCGTGTCTGGTGGGTGCTCAGGAAGGGCCAAGGACCGGCCTGTGCTGCCCCATCCTCTGTCGCCATAGCAACGGGAGGCCGTGCTCAGCCCGCAGCCCGCATCCCTCACCCATCTTCCCGCATCCTCTATCCCGCATCCCTCCCCCTGCATCCCGCATCCCGCATCCCTCCCCCCATCCCTCCTCCCGCATCCCTCATTGTCCATCCCGCATCCCACACCTGCAGCCCGTGTCCTCACCCCCCCCCATCCCACACCCCCATCCTTCCGCCGCCACCCACCCCTTGCGCCCCCACCCTCACCCTCCGCCCCGGCCCCCCGCTTTACCCCTCCCAGGGGTTATTTCCCTCCTGGGGGGTTATTTGCTGCCTGGGCAGTGGTTGCAGGGGGGGATTTGGACTGTGGGGTCTTTGTCTCCCTCCAGACGCGTGGCAGAGCCGGGGGGTGGGGAGGGGGTGGCACACCCAGCTGGGGCAGGATGGGGGGCGTCCCCCAGCTGGAGTGGGGTGCAGGGATGAAGGAGCAGTTTGGGGTGGGGGTCTGGGATGGCTTCTGGGGTGGGAAGGACATCAGTGGGCCTTGGGGAGGGTGCTGGGTCCCACTGCTGCCTCTGTGCTGGAGTGGGGGGGTTGGACACCCCCCCCCCCCCCCCCCCCCCCCCCCCAAAGGGCTCCCAGGGCGTTCGGGAGCCTCCGTGGGGCAGCTTTGGGTGGGCCAGGACACACGGGGGGTCGATCTCTGCCGCCGTCCCTGACCCAGCTGCGGCCGGGGGACGGGCCCCATCCAGCCCCTGGATGCAGGGGCTTTGCAGTGGGGTGGGGGGAGAAGGGGACACCCCCCCCTTCCACCATGCACCCCCCCCAGTCTGTGCACACCCATCGCACGCACACTCGTGCACACACGTGGCTCTGACGAGGGTGGTGGGGGGCCCTCGCGCTCTCAGCCGCCAGCCTGACACTCTGGGGGGGTGATGAGGGGTCCCCAGCCCCGGCCCTCCCCATGCCTGCGTGTGCCGGCACCGTGTGTGCCCCCCCCGGCAGGTGCGAGGGGCGGCCGCGGGCACTGCGGCAAGGAGGAGGTTTGGGGGGGGGGCCGGGGCCGGCTGGTGGGGGGTCAGGGGGGATGGGGGCGGTGGAGGGGGCAGAGTGGGGCTGGGGGCGCTGCCGGGGGGGGCTGGGGCCGGCCCTGCTGCGGGGGGGGTGAAGCGGGAGATGGTTCAGGGAAGGAGAAGACAAAAGCGAGACAAAGGGGGAAGGGAGCGGAGGGCTGAGCTGCTGCGGAGGATGGAAATCAGGCAGGGGCTGGGGGGGGCGCTGGGGGGGGCCGGGGCTGCCTTGCCTGCGGGGGAACGGGGCCGGACACCCCCCCCCGTGCTGGGGTTGTCCCTTCTGGGAGGCTTTGGGGGGGCACCGCTTTTGCAGGACAGCCGGGGCGGGGGGGGGGATGCATGGTGAGGGTCTCCCAGGCCAAGCTGCGATCCTGGGTGGGTGGTGGGGTGCTGGGGGGGCAGTGAGGGTGCTCAGGGGGGGGCAGGCTGCCCACCTTCCCCCCCCACACCCTGCAGGCGCTGGAGGAGGTGAAGATGTCCGGCTCCATCGCCTCGTACGACCAGCTGGTGCGGCAGGTGGAGGCGCTGAAGAAGGAGAACAGTCACCTCCGGCGGGAGCTGGAGGACAACTCCAACCACCTCTCCAAGCTGGAGAATGAGACCTCGGACATGAAGGTGAGGACAAACCCTGGGGCGAGGGCGGGGGGACACACGACACAGACCCCACGCTGGGGCTTCCCCTCCGCATCCCCCCGCCTTGCCCCGACGGCTCCATCCCTGGTTTAGGAGGTCCTGAAGCATCTCCAGGGCAAGCTGGAGCAGGAGGCGCGAGTCATGGTGTCCTCGGGGCAAACGGAGGTCCTGGACCAGCTGAAAGGTGGGTCACAGGCCAGGGAGGGGGGGGGGGGGGCGGGGGGGGGATCCCCGCTAAACCCACCCTCACGCCGCTGTCCCCATCGCCAGCCCTGCAGATGGACATCACCAGCCTCTACAACCTCAAGTTCCCCGCGGAGGCGGCCGGAGGCGGCCGCGGGGCCGAGGACACCCCCCTGCCCCCTGCACCCCACCGCGACGGCGCCGGGGACCTGGGCAGAGCCTCCCTCCGGCTGCTGGAGGAGCTCGACCGGGAGAGGTGATGGGTGGGATGGGGTGGGGGGGGATGCAGGGGGTTGGGGGTGGCCGTTCTGATGTGGGGTGTGTGTGTGTCCCCCCCAGGTGCTTCCTGCTGGGGGAGATCGAGAAGGAGGAGAAGGAGAAGCTCTGGTACTACGCCCAGCTGCAGAGCCTGGCCACGCGCCTGGATGAGCTGCCCCACGTGGAGACGGTGAGTGGGGGGCACCCCACCAACCCCCCAGGGTGCAGGCAGGACCCTGCACCCCCCCTTACGGCGTGTGTGTGTCCCCCACTTTACCCCCCCCCCAGTTCTCCATGCAGATGGATCTCATCCGGCAGCAGCTGGAGTTCGAGGCGCAGCACATCCGCGCGCTGATGGAGGAGCGCTTCGGCACGGCCGACGAGATGGTGCAGCGGGCGCAGGTCGGGGGGGGGCAGGAGCCGGCCATTCCCCCCCCCACCCCCAACCCTGCACCCGCCCTCCTGCTCCCAGGAGGCTCCAGCTGCCCCGTCCCAACAGACTCAACCCCGTGTGCCCTCACACCCAGCGCCGCGCAACCCTGCACCGAGGCCTGTGCACGCTGCACCCAGCCCCCTGCACCCAGCATTTGCACCCTCACACCCAGCTCCTTGCACCCTTGCACCCAGTTCCTTACACCTTTTACACCCAGCTCCTTGCACCCAGTTCCTTACACCTTCCACCCAGCTCCTTGCACCCTTGCACCCAGTTCCTGGCACCTTTACACCCAGCTCCTTACACCCAGCTCCTGGCACCCTGACACCCAATTCCTTGCACCCTCACACCCAGCTCCTTGCACCCTTACACCAGCTCCTTACGCCCTTGCACCCAGCATTTGCACCCTTGCACCCACCCACCCCCGTGCCCTCTTGCATCACCTCTGCGCACCCCCAAGGCCACCTTCAGCCCTGCGCACCCTCACGCCTGGCTCTGGGGGTACCGGGGGCCCCGGGGGGGGTATGGGGGGTGTCCTGGCCCCCCGCTGACACCCGCTGTGCCCCCCCAGATCCGGGCATCCCGGCTGGAGCAGATCGACAAGGAGCTGATGGAGGCGCAGGACAAGGTGCAGCAGCCGGAGCCGCAGGTGACGGGGCCGGGGGCCACCTCGGGGTCTGTCCCTGCGGAGGGTGGAGGAGGGGGCCAGCACAGCCCCCCCCCGCCATTGTCCCCGCACTGTCCCAGTCACCCGCCGGCGCGGCACAGCCAGGGCTTTGTGTGGCTCGGGCACCGTGAAATGGGCAGTTGCCATGGAGATGAGAAGTAGGCCATGGCGCGGCGGGCGGGCGCGGGGGCTCCCGCAGCATCTGCCGGACGCCAGAGCTGCCAGGGCGGGCACCCCCCATCGCCACGGCCCCGCCAGCACCCACAGCTGCCCCAGCACCCACAGCTGCCCCAGCACCCACAGTCCCTCCATCACCCCCACCCCCATGATCTTTGGCCCCTCTGTCACCCCCATCCCCTCCATCACCCCCAGCTCCTCCATCACCTCTGGCCCCTCCATCACCCCCAGCCCTTCCGTCGCCCCCAGCCCCGCCGTCGCCCCAGCCAGCCCCACATCCCGCACAGCCCCTCCCTTGCCGCCCCCCGCAAGCAGCTCCGTGGGCTCGGCCCTGGCACAGTCCACGCCGCCCACCCCGCTCGCCTCACCCACACTCTTCCTTTCCCGATCCTGCGGCTCTGGCAGCGCCCCCCCCCCCCCCCGATCAGCCCCGATTCTGGCTTAAAATACAACCCCGGCACTGACGAAAGCAGCAATTGCACCGATGGGGGAAACGCTGCCGGATTTAATGGCACCAGTGGGCTCCTGAAAAGCGGGGAGGGGCCGGGGGTGGGTGGGCGAGGGCGGCGCGTTGCAACCCGGCCCCATCTGCCCCCTCCTCTGCAGCTCTGCGGGAAGGTGCCGGGCGTGGAGGGGGACGGCAGCCTGGACCCCCCCACGCACCCCGAGGAGGGGGGCAGCAGCCTGGGCAGCAGCAAGGTGAGGGGCAGCCCCACTGGGCTGGGCTGGTGTGTGTTTGGGGCGGGGGGGGTGTGGCTGTGTGTAACCCCCAGTCCCCCTCCCGCAGGTGGAGGTGGTCTTCTGGCTCCTGTCCATGCTGGCCACGCGGGACAAGGACGACATGTCCCGCACGCTGCTGGCCATGTCCAGCTCGCAGGAGAGCTGCTTGGCCATGCGCAAGTCGGGCTGCCTGCCCCTGCTCATCCAGATCCTGCACGACTCGGACGGAGAACCGGGCCCCCCCGAGAGCCCCGCCGGGGCCAAGGACGCCCGCATGCGCGCCAACGCCGCCCTGCACAACATCGTCTTCTCCCAGCCCGACGAGGGCCAGGCCAAGAAGGAGATGCGGGTGCTGCACGTGCTGGAGCAGATCCGCTCCTACTCGGAGACGTGCTGGGACTGGCTGCAGATGCAGAGCAGGGACGGGGGCAGAGGCCCCGAGGGCGGCGCGGGTACGGAGCCGAGCGGGGTGCCGGCGGGTGCGCGTGCGGAGGCGGCGGGTGATGGCGGGGACCGTCGGTGCCAGGCCCTGGGGCTGACCCCCGCCTCTCCCCGCAGCGCCGGTGCCCATCGAGCCCCAGATCTGCCAGGCCACCTGCGCCATCATGAAGCTCTCCTTCGACGAGGAGTACCGGCGGGCCATGAACGAGCTGGGTGAGCTGGGCGGGGCGGGGGGATCCATCCCGCTTGCACCACGGCCGTCCCTGCCCACCCTCCTCCCCGGTGCAACAGCAGCAGCGCTGGGGGGGGGCGGTCCAGGGGAGTCCGTTGCCTGAGCCATCCCCTCTCCCATCCCGCAGGCGGGCTGCAGGCAGTGGCCGAGCTGCTGCAGGTGGACTACGAGATGCACAAGATGACCAGTGACCCCCTCAACCTGGCGCTGCGGCGCTACGCCGGGATGGCTCTCACCAACCTCACCTTTGGCGACGTGGTCAACAAGGTTGGGGAGGGGCCGGGGGCTGTGGGGTGGGGAGCGGGGCTGGGGGGAGGCTGCGCCATCGCCCTCACCATCATCATCCTCCCCACAGGCGACGCTGTGCTCCCGCCGGGGCTGCATGGAGGCCATCGTGGCTCAGCTGGGCTCCGACAGCGAGGAGCTGCACCAGGTGGGTGCTGGCAGCGCAGGGGGGATCCCCCGGGGAGGGGGACGGGCAGGGGGACGGTCCCTGCGCCCACCCACCCCGCTTTGCCCTCCCAGGTGGTCTCCAGCATCCTGAGGAACCTCTCTTGGCGGGCTGATATCAACAGCAAGAAGGTGCTGCGGGAGGTGGGCAGCGTGACCGGGCTGACGCGGTGCGCGCTCCACGCCGGCAAGGTGAGCACCGGGGTGGCGGGGGGAGAGCGGGCGCCGGGGCGGCTGGACCGGGGGCTGACGGGAGGGCTGAGAGGAGTGTGTGTGTGTGTCCCCGGGACAGGAATCCACGCTGAAGAGCGTCCTGAGTGCGCTGTGGAACCTGTCGGCGCACAGCACAGAGAACAAAGCCGCTATCTGCGGGGTGGAGGGAGCCCTGGGCTTCCTGGTGAGCACCCTCACCTACAAGTGCCAGAGCAACTCGCTGGCCATCATCGAGAGCGGCGGCGGCATCCTCAGGAACGTCTCCAGCCTCATCGCCACACGGGAGGACTACAGGTGAGGGTCACCACGGGGTGGGGACAGCACTGGGGAGGGTGTCAGGGACCTTCCTGATGGCTGGGGATCCGCCCCCTGTCCCACAGGCAGGTGCTCCGGGACCACAACTGCCTGCAGACGCTGCTGGGGCACCTGCGCTCGCACAGCCTCACCATCGTCAGCAACGCCTGTGGCACCCTCTGGAACCTGTCGGCCCGTAGCCCCCGCGACCAGGAGCTGCTCTGGGACCTGGGGGCGGTCAGCATGCTGCGCAACCTCATCCACTCCAAGCACAAGATGATCGCCATGGGCAGCGCGGCCGCTCTCCGCAACCTCCTCACCAACCGGCCCCCCAAGTACAAGGACGCCGCCGTCGTCTCGCCGGGCTCCTGCATGCCCTCACTCTACGTGCGCAAGCAGAAGGCGCTGGAGGCCGAGCTGGATGCCAAGCACTTGGCCGAGACCTTCGACACCATGGAGAAGCAGAGCCTGAAGAGCCAGAGCGTGAAGAAGCCGACGCGGCACATGGAGAGCCTGGTGAAGGACTACGCTTCTGACTCCGGCTGCTTCGACGATGACGAGGTGCCCAACATCTCCACCGGCGTGGAGACGGCCAGCGCCTCCGTCCTCTCTATGTTCCTCAACTCCTCCTTCCTCCAGGGGCAGGCGCTGCCCCGGGCGCTGGCGCAGAGGCGATGCCCGGAGCCGGAGAAGGACGGCAGCGGCAAACCGGCCGAGCCCAAGAAGCCGCCGCTGCCGGAGGATGACGTCTCACTGGCCGCCGAGAAGTTGGCCAACAAGATCTCCAGCACGGTGGCCAAGATCGACAAGCTGGTGGAGGACATCTCTACCATGCACACGTCCTCGGATGACAGCTTCAGCCTCAGCTCGGAGGACCACTGCCTGGACTGGCAGTACGGCCCCGAGGAGGTGCACGAGGCGCGTGCCCAGTCCTGCTCGCCGTGCCGCCTCTCGGACGCCGGCGGCTTTGCCAAGCGGGAGAGCCTGAGCCGAGCGCACACGCTGCTGCGCCTGAAGAGCGCCTACACCAGCCTGTCCAACGACAGCCTCAACAGCGGCAGCACCAGCGACGGCTACTGCACCAAGGAGCACATGAAGCCCTGCACCAGGGCCGCCTTCCTCGACTACCGGGATGAGCTGCAGCGGTACCAGAAGCGGCCGAGCCGGCTCGACCTCAAGAGCATCCTGGGCAACAAGCCGGAGCGGGGAGAACCCCCCACCCTCAAGGGCAGAGACCCGCCCGAGCCGGACAAGCTGGAGCAGCGAGACCTGCCTGAACGGGCCAAGAAGACGGTGACGTTCCCCAGCCCCAAAGCGCTGGAGAAGGAGCCCGAGTGGAAGAAGGAGGCGGGCAGCAAGCTCTCCCCCGACCCCCAGGTCCGCACCATCAAGCTCTCCCCGTCCTACCAGCACGTCCCCCTGCTCGACAGCCTGGCCAAGAGCGGCGCAGCCACCGGCGCCAGCCACCACCCCTCCCTCCTGGGCAGAAAGCAAGCCTGGCTTCCCCCCACGCTGCTGCAGACAGCCGAGACCTTGAGCAAGATCCCGGAGAAGCTGCCTGCCCACCCGCCGGCCACGGCGGAGCAGGAGTCAGTGCAGAAGTACTCGGTGGAGGACACCCCGATCTGCTTCTCCCGGTGCAGCTCCCTCTCCTCCCTCTCCTCGGCGGATAACGTGCTGGACGGACAGAGCCACAGTGAGAACGACCTGGACAGCGACTCCTCCCTGGAGATCCTGGAGATGGAGGAAGGGGACGGGGAAGGGGAGGACGGGAGGCAGGAGAAGGAGAAGGCTGCGGATCCGGGTCTGGCCATGCCGGTGGGGATTTCCCAACCCATCACCATCCCCTTCCCGAAGCGCGACAAGGTCTTCCTGCGGGAGTCCTCGCCATCGCGCCAGGAGGACCTTACGCCCTCGAGCTCCTCGGAGAACTACATCCAGGAGACGCCTCTGGTGATGAGCCGCTGCAGCTCCGTCAGCTCCCTGGGCAGCTTCGAGAGCCCCTCCATCGCCAGCTCCATCCAGAGCGACCCTTGCAGTGAGATGATCAGCGGCACCATCAGCCCCAGCGAGCTGCCCGACAGCCCTGGGCAGACCATGCCACCCAGCCGCAGCAAGACACCCCTCTTCGAGCTGGGCTGCCAACCCGAGAAGGAGACCAGCCAGTTCAACATCCAGTGGGAGAACAATGTCAAGAAGTTCATGGAGATCACCGACTTCAAGGAGCGCTTCCAGCTGCCCCAGGACCTGGACTCCATGGTCTACTTCACAGTGGAGAAACCCAACGAGAACTTCTCCTGCGCCTCCAGCCTGAGCGCCCTGCCCCTCCATGAGCACTATGTCCAGAAGGACGTGGAACTCAAGCTGATGCCCACCTTCCCAGAGAAGAACAGCCTGAATTTCGCAGCTCACGAGAAGCGGGAGGAGCGGCGGGAGGAGCGGTACCTGGAGGGCCGGCGGCGGGCCGACCGCCCCGAGCCCCCCTCTGATGATGACATCGAGATCCTGAAGGAGTGCATCAGCTCGGCCATGCCTTCCCGCTTCCGCAAGGTGAAGACCTCCCTGCTCTCCGGCCAGGTCCTGCACCCCCAGACGAAGAAGCCGGTGCATGTCCCTGTCTACATGCTGGTGCCAGCCCACGCGCACCCCAGCGTCCCCAAGCACCTGCGTGCCACCGCCCGCGACCTCTTCAAGGACGACGACTCCTTCACCGACTCGGCCGATGGGACCCCCGTCAACTTCTCCAGTGCCGCCTCGCTGAGCGACGAGACCCTGCGCTACCCGGCTGCCGAGGATGCTGAGCACCCCCGCGGGCCAGGGCCGGGGGTCCTGCCCGAGGGGCACCGCGAGGTGGGCAGCGCTGCCGCCGTCCCGGCCAGGAGAGCCGCCTCCGGCAGCTCGGCACCCGGGCGGCTGAGCTCAGCCTGCAAGGGGAAAGCAGGGTCGAGCCGTGGCCAAGGCGGGGAGGGGAAGCGGGGCCAGCCCCCCCTGAAGAGTGGACCCAGCCTGGAGCTGGAGGTGGGGAGGAGCAGCAGTTCCCCCGGCAGGAAGGACGTGCCCCAGGAGGACGGGGTGGCCTTCCAGTCGCTGTGCCACACCACGCCGACCGAGGAAGCCGTCTACTGCTTCTACGAGCAGGACTCGGACGAGTTGCCCGAGGCGGGCAGGGAGGTGCCCGGCAGCAGAGCCCAGCCCGGCCGTGCACCCAGGCGGGAGCGCTGGGGCGGCTCCATCCCCCGCAGGGACCCCGAGCCCGGACCCCGGCCAGCAAAGGCGAAGCCGCAGAACAACCTCATCGCCGATGAGACGCCGCCGTGCTACTCCCTCAGCTCCTCCATGAGCTCCCTGAGCGACGCCAACCTCTCCGACGGCGAGGAGCGGGGCCAGCCCTGTGGCAAAACCCCCCGGCCGCGGTCGGCAGCGGCGGCAGGGCAGGCACAGGGAGGGTCCCCCAGCTCCCCCAGCCTCAACTCGGAGGATGACCTGCTGCAGAAGTGCATCGGCTCAGCCATGCCCAAGCGCCGGCGGCCCTCTGCTCGCCGGAGGATGGCGGAGCGCAAGCAGAAGCCGCCGGCTGCTGGCGGGAGGGAACGGAAAGCTGATGCAAGGCATCGCCCCGCCGAGGACACCGGCTCCGACCATGGCTCGGACCTGGACAGCGTGGAGTGGCAAGCCATCCAGGAGGGTGCCAACTCCATCGTCACCTGGCTGCACCAGGCCGCTGCCTCCCTCTCGCGGGAGCCTTCCTCCGAGTCCGACTCCATCCTCTCCTTCATGTCAGGGCTCTCGGTCGGGTCCACCCTGCAGCTCTCCCTGGGCAGGCAGGAGAAGCAGCGAGCCAGCAGCGCGGCCGGCCGGGACGCAGCGAGGAGGGAGCACAG
The DNA here is from genome assembly GCF_047716275.1 of Strix uralensis. NCBI lineage: Eukaryota > Metazoa > Chordata > Aves > Strigiformes > Strigidae > Strix > Strix uralensis. The sequence continues at coordinate 6,176,994 of NC_133998.1, read as the reverse complement.
CAAGAGCCGCCCAGAGAGGAAGGATGCGCCGGGTGCCCGTCCCGCCGGCCGCGGAAGCGCCAGGGCGGAGCAGAGCCCGGCGCCCACCAAGCCGGTGCCCAACCTGCCCGTGGTCTTCCGCGGCAGGACCGTCATCTACATGCCCAGCCTGGCCAAGGATGCCCCCAGCCCACGGGCCACTCCGAAGAAAAGCCCCACAGCGAAGCCCGAGGCGCCGCCAGCCAAGAACCTCTCCCTGAGCCAGCAGCGCTCCCGGAGCCTGCACCGGCTGGGCAAACCCCCCGAAACCGGGGACCTGGCGCTGCCCAAGAGGAGCACGACGCCACCCGCCCGCATCGGCAAAGGACCCCCCTCCTCGGGCTCCTCCCGCACCTCCACCCCCTCCCAGCATGGCCCCAAGAAGCTGCCGTCACCCTCCCAGCTCGCCAAGCCGGCTCCCCCGGCCACGGGCAAGGCAGGCAGCTCGTCCTCCCCACCGGGACCCCCGGCCAGAGCCCCGGCCCCCAAGTCCCCGGCCCCCAAGCAGTCCAAGACGCAGAAGTCGCCCGTGCGCATCCCGTTCATGCAGAAGCCCAGCAGGAAGGTGCTGCCGGGCCGGGGGGCCATGCCGGTGCTGGAGGAGCAGGCGGACGGCGGCAAGGTGCGGAGCGGCAGGCCGGGGGGGCCGGGGGGCAGCCGGCTCAACCTGGTGCGGATGTCGTCCACCCGTTCCAGCGGGAGCGACTCAGACCGCTCCGGTTTCCTGCGCCAGCTCACCTTCATCAAGGAATCCTCCAGCCTGCTGCTGCGGCACCGCACCGAGCTCTCCCCGGCGCAGCCGGCGACCTCGCTGCCTCGCCGCACCTCCCCACAGCGCAGCCGCGCTGCCCTCCCGGCCGTCTTCCTCTGCTCCTCCCGCTGCGAGGAGCTCAAGGCGGCCAAGCCAGCGGCCCCCGGCCCACGGCCCCTCGTCCCCAGAGCCCAGCCCGGTGGCAAAGTCCCCACTGGGGTCAAGCCACCGCGGAGGACCAGCTCCGAGAGCCCGTCCCGGCTGCCGGTGAAGACCAACATCCCCGCACCCGAGCCCTTCAAGAGGTACTCGTCCTCTCCCAACATCAGCGTGGCGCGGAGGACGGGCAGCCCTTCCTCCGTCCTCTCCGCCCGCTCCGAGGCTTCGGCGCGGCGGCGGCAGAGCGAGGCGGTGGCCGGCGGGCAGCCGGCGAAGCCGCCGGTGGTGGTGATGAAGGGCACGTGGCGGAGGATTCGGGACGAAGACATCCCCCACATCCTCAAGAGCACGCTGCCCTCCTCCGCCCTGCCGCTGGCAGGCGCCGGCGAGGAGGAGCGCCCCAGCACCCCTGGCCCCAGGAAGACCAGCGACGCCGTGGTGCAGACCGAGGACTTCTCCACCACCAAGACCAATTCCAGCACCTCTCCCACGCTGGAGAGCCGCGAGGGCCCCCCCCACGCCCGCGCCGCCTGCGATGGCGAAGCTCCAGCCCCTGCCAAGGCCGCCCTGCCCATCTCCTTCGGCCACGAGGCGCCTGCTGGGACCTTCCCCGCCAGCCGGCACGGCTCCCCGAGCAGAGCCGCCCGCGTCACCCCCTTCAACTACGTCCCCAGCCCCATGGTGGTGACAGCAGTGGCCGACAAGGCGGTGGAGAAAATCCAAGCTTGAGCAGCTGCTGCAGCTGAAGCCCTGGTGAGGGTCCCCTGATACCCCCCCGCCCCACAGGACCTGGCCAGAACTCTGCAGGGACGGGGGGACGGTGACACGGGACGGCTGGGGACTGGCGAGTCACCCCACCCCGCTGCCTGCCCCAGCTGTACTGGAGCATCACAGGTCCCAGCACTGAGGACTGGGCAGAGCCAGGGGGACCCGCTGGGCGCTGGGGCTGATGCTTCAACCTGGGGTGAGTCTCGGTGGCCATCTCCTCCCGCTGATGGACACCCCGGGACAATTTGAGGGGTGGCCGTGTGTCCCCATGTCTCCTTGTCCCACTCGCCCGCCTCAGGCAGGGGCTGAACCCTGATCCCACGCGCCACCGCGCCCCAACGCCAGGTCTCCGCCGCATGCTGCAGCTCGTCTCGGCACCAACACCCGGCTCTGCCAGCAATCACAGCTCATTTATTAACGGGGGGACGGGAACGCACGGCTGGATCGATGAGGGGAGAGGCTTCGTGGCAGGAGAGCGCGTGGCCGTGGGGAGACGGGGGCCAGGATCCCCCACTTGTGCTGCTGGAGGCTCCTAATTAAGGTGTGCGGCTGATTGCTAATGGGTAACCCGCAGCCGTGGTGCTTCCCTGGAAAAGGCATGGGAGGAGCTGGGCAGGGGCCCCGCCGGGGTCGTGCCACCGGGCTGGGGAGCTGCCCTGGGAGGGGACGGGGTGCTGAGCTGGCACTGGGGTGCCCAACCCTCAGGGAAGGGTCTGGGGCCCCTCGCCCCCATCCGCAGCCCTCCCAGCATCCCACCGCCGGGGTGGAAGAGCCCTGTCCCAGCTTGCAGGCAGGATCCCGGTGCGTCCCCGTGGACACGAGTCCATCCAGGACTGGATTACGCCCACGGGCGTGGGGGGCTCCCAGCCCCCCAAAGCACCAGGGACACCCCCATTCCTGCTGCCGCTGGCCCTATCTGCCGAGGTTGGCGTGTGCAGGAAGCGCCTCGGCCCAGGGAGGGGATGGGCTGTGAAGGGACCCCCCGAATCCGGGTGCTCCCCGACCCCCCCGGGTGTCTCCCGGTCCTCCCACCCTACGGCTCGCTGCCTGCTTTGGATGGGGTGACCTATGGGCCCCCCCAACACCAGCGCCATGGCGGGGCTGCAGGGACAGAGACGGGGCTATGGGGACACAGGGATACACCTGGAGGGCCGTGGGGCTGCGCAGTGGGGTACACAGGGAGACAGCAGGGCTGTGGGGACATGCGGGGGGTCCCCCAGGATGTGCACAGGGGTTGTGGGGGTGGGCACGTCCTGGGGGACCTCGGCTCTGGCAGCAACTGGGAGGCTGCAGCCAGCACAGCGGGACCCGCGCCCGGGGCTGAAAAAAAGGGGGCAAAGTCCTGGGGGGCAGCGTGTGTCCCCACTCCCGAGTGCCATAAGCGAGCCGAGGATGTGCCAGGAGGGCCAACATCACCCCACACGCTCGGCTGCGGCCCCCGGTTCAAGCCCCACTGCCCAGCCCCGCTGTCGCCCGTCTCTGCTCCACGCGTGCCCGTCGGCCTCAGCCCTCCCCTGCGGACAATCCTGCCGGGTTTCGCGGTGCCCTGCTCCCCCCGTCGCTGTATGTATGTACTAAGGATGTTATTTTACCGGGACTCTGGACAGTATTAAGAATTAAAAGCCAACCTGTGTAAATAGGAAGGGGTGGTCTGTGTGTCCCCTGCGCCCGGGCTGGGGGAGCAGCAGCCCCTCCGCAGCGTTTTCTGGATCCATTTCTTGTGCTTCACAGCCGAGGTGGCGACCGGCGGCTTGAAAGGGTCGGTGGGGTCTGGGCTGCTGAAGGACAGGACACCGGCCACCGCCGGCCGCTTCCCGCACACCAAGGGGCCCCCGGAGTCACCCTGGGTGGAGGTGACAGTGGGGACGGGACCCCAACCAGGGGCTAGGGACCCCCCCATGGCCGGGGGGGCCCCTCACCTCTCTGCTCAGGGTGAATCCCAGAATCATCTGGGTTGGAAAAGCCCTTGAAGCTCCTCCAGTCCCACCATGAACCTCACCCTGACCGTTCCCAACTCCACCAGATCCCTCAGCGCTGGGTCAACCCGACTCTTCAACCCCTCCAGGGATGGGGACTCCCCCCCTGCCCTGGGCAGCCCATTCCAACGCCCAACAGCCCCTTCTGCAAAGAAATCCTTCCTAAGAGCCAGTCTGACCCTGCCCTGGCGCAGCTTGAGGCCATTCCCTCTTGTCCTGGCGCTGGTTCCTTGGCTCAAGAGACTCCTCCCCCCTCTCTGCACCCTCCTTTCAGGGAGTTGCAGAGGGCCATGAGGTCTCCCCTCAGCCTCCTCTTCTCCAGACTAAACCCCCCCAGTTCCCTCAGCCGCTCCCCATCAGACCTGTGCTCCAGACCCTGCACCAGCTCCGTTGCCGTTCTCTGGACACGCTCGAGTCATTCAATGGCCTTTTTGGAGTGAGGGGCCCAAAACTGAACCCAGTCAAGGTGTGGAAATCGAGGTGAGCATCCTCCCCAGATCCCCCCACACCCAGGAATGGTGGCTCGGGGAGGGGGGGACGGAGCTTTGCAGCCACTTGTTCCCCTCGCAAAGCCCTTTGGCCCCCCCCAGCTCCTCACCTTGGAGGGGGCTGAGCCCTTGCGGTGTCCCTGGAAGCAGATCATGGCGGGGGTGATGTCGCCGTTCCAGAAGCGGCTGTTGTTGCACATCCGCGTGTCCAACACCGTGACCTCCAGCTCCTGCAGCGTGGGCGAGAGCCCTCCGTGCCCGCGGGACCCCCAGCCCGCCAAGCTGCACGTCACCCCGGCCACCGGCTCCCGCCCCAGCAGCCCGATGAGCCGCCGCGTCCTGCTCAGCGTCACCGTCCCCTGCAGCTGCGGGCAGGGCAGCGTCAGAGCCCTGGCGGCGGGCGGCTGAGGGTGAGCGCCGAGCGGTGGGAGCGGGGAGATGTCACCAAGCTGTGACATCTCCGAGGTGAGAAGAGGAAATGTCACCCAGCCCCTCGCGCGCGCGGGACGAGCCCGCTGGGCCCCTTCCCCGGCAGCGCTTCCTGGCGCCGCCGCCGCCGCGCCCGCTCCTGCAGCCCCACGGCAAACCCTTCCCCGTGGCCGGCGCGAGCCCAACCTGGAGCAGCAGAAGGTCGTTTTCCAGCGTCCGTCGGTCGTAGCCGGGGTGGGGACAGGCCTCCCGGATGGGGAAGGTCTGCGTGGCCGCCCCGCGCTCCCGCAGGTTGTGCAGCCCCACCACCACCGTCCCGGTGGCCCCCGTCCTGCCCCGCAGCGGGACCCAGCGTTGGTGGGAGCCCGGTGCCAGCCACAGCCCGGTGCTGGCCACACCGAGCCCCCCCACCACCACCATGAGCCCCCCGTCCCTGCACCGGGCAGGATGCAACCGCTGCGGACTCACCCCCGGAGGCAGTGGGCGGCCGTCAGCACCCAGCGCCGGTGCAGCAGCGCTCCCCCGCAGGCGTGGACCCCCCCAAACCGGACAGACACCACGTAGGGCCTGGAGTGGGGTTTGGCCTCGTGTCCCCCGATGACCGACGGCCGGAGCCAGCCCCGCGCTGCCGGGGAGATGAGAGCCTGTCCCTGGTCCTGCCGCCACATCAGCCGCCCCACCAAGAGGCAAAGGCTGGGGGTCCCCCCCCCAGCACCCCCCAGCACCCCCATCCCTGTGAGGCAGCTGCCATGCGGCCAGCGATGCCAAGAGCCCACCGGCCACCCCTGACCCACTGCCCCGGCGCTCACCGGGCCCGGCCAAAGGGAGGGTGAGCAGCAGCAGCAGCCCCAGGCTGCCCCTCGCCCCCATCCTGCGCCCGCCTGCTCCGCGTCCCTCGGTGAAAGCAGAGCGGGGTGGCAGTGGGACACAGACCCCCCGCTCAGGGGGGCAGGAAGGGGAAGAGGCACCCACAGGGTGACGCCTGCGGGAGTGGAAAACCACCCACAGCCACCCCGGTGCTCCCTGGGGTTTTACTTTTGACTTCAGCCCCACCTCGCCGAGCGAAATGAGGGCGCGCGGACAGAAAGTCGCATCTTCAGTTCTCCGAGAAAGGTTTTTGATCAGATTTGTACCAACCCCCAGGCGTGGGGGGGCAACACGTTCCCACCACCTTTATTAGCTGTACAGGACAACTCTGCTATCGCCGCGGGGCTGCAAAACCGTCCCCGGCCACCCCCGGTCCCTCAGCTCTTGGCTTTGGAGGAAGGCGCAGGCCTGGCTTTGCGGGTCGGCCTCAGGCTGTCCACGAGCCGGTTGAAGAAGAACTCGGTCTGGTACTCCAGCTCGATGAGGTGCCGCAGGAAGGGAGGCACCTCGGCCTTCTTCACGCCCACGTACACGGGGATCATCTTGGTCCCGCGGCGGTGGATGATGTGATACAGGTTCCACTGGGAGACACGCTGGCACCACGGGTCGCGCAGGGACTTGGCGGAGAGGAGGAGGATGGCCACCCGGCTGGCCTCGATGACCTCGATGGCGGTCAGGACGACAGACGTCCCAGCCACTTGGTCCTGGTGCTCTGCGTAGCCCCGAAAACCCTCTTTCTTCAAGCGTTCCGAGATGCGGGAGGCAATGTGGTCATCCTCGGGGCAGTACCAGATGGAAAAGTCGTAAGTGAAGCCGTGGCACGAGGGCGCAGACATGTCACCCGCCGGGGACGAGGGCATCAAGTTCATGGACAGCAGGGACCGAACTCGGGGGGGTCTGAGCCTTTCCTCCAGCACCGGGAACCCGCCGCTCCCCGGGGAAAGGTTCAGCTGCCGAGGCGGCACAGCCCCGGCCCTCTCGCGCGCCGGCAATGCCGGATCCTTCCGTAAGTCGAAGGCGATCGGTTCTACCCCCGATTTGGGGAGGCAAAACCGCAACCGCGGGGTGTCCCGAGGCACCTGCCGCAGTCCAGGAGCCCCGCGAGCACCGTCACGGCCCGGACGGGGGCCGCGGCCTCAACACGCTTTCTGCCTCATCTCCGCGATGCCGCGTTCCAGCGCCGCCCCCGCCCGCCGCAGCTCCTCGCGCTGCTCCCGCAGCCGCTCCCGGGACTCCTGCAGCCGCTGGTTCATCTCCACGTAGGAGCGGCTCTGCCGGTACAGCCGCTCCCTCTCCTCCGCGGCAGGGCCTGGGGGGGTGCAGGGGCGGGGGGGGCTCAGCAGGGGCTGGTGGAGCCCTTCCTGCTGCTCTCCCTCACCCCCAGAGACTCACCTGGGGAGGGGTCGTGGTCCCGGTGGGGCTCCGCGGGGAGGAGGAAGACGGGGTCGGCCGGGTGGGTGCCCCGCACGTCGGCCAGGATCTGCTCCAGGCTGGGGGGCTCAGGGCGGGTGGGCAGCACCCGCTTGGCCTTGGAGCTCATCACGGGGCGGCCTCATGCGCGGGGCTGGGGGGGGTGGAGGGAGCGTGAGGGGGCTGCGCTGCCCCCACCCCGACCACCAGATAGACAGACAGACTGACAGACCCCCGCCACGCTGCCCTTTGGACAGACACACAGACATTCCCCCCTCCCTGTCACCCCCAGGCAGACAGAGCCCCCTCACTGCCCCCCAGGTCAGACCGACTCCCCCCTACTGCCCCAGACAGACAGACAGACCCCCTCGCTACCCACCCCAGACAGACCGACTTCCCCCACCACCACCCCGGACAGACAGACCCCCTCATTGCCCCCCCAGGACAGACAGCAGCCCTCTCGTTGCCTGTTAAGACAGACAGACCGACCTCCCTCCCTCCCCCAGGACGGACAGACTCCCCTCCTGGGACTGACAGACTGCCCCAGCCCGCCCTTAGGACACACAGACAGAGCCTCCCCCCCCCCGCCTTGTCCACCCCAGGACAGACAGACAGAGCCCGCCCCTCCCTTCCCCCGGGACGGACAGACAGACGCCCCCCGCCCTCCTCGGGACGGACAGAGACGCCCCCCGCCCAGGAGGGACAGACCGACCCCCGTCCGGACGGACAGACGCTCCTCGCCCGCCGCCTCCTCCCGGCCCCCGTAGCTCCAAGGCCCCGCCCCTCTGCGTCACTTCCGCCCCGTCCGTCACGTCCTCCCGCCGCGCCCCGCCCCCTCCGTGCGGCCCCGCCCCTCTCGTAAAGGCCCCGCCCACCTCCCGCCGCTCTTAAAGGAGCCGCGCGGTTTCACGGCGCCGCCGCCCCCAGGGAACACACGGCAGAGGCGGTTCGCGAAGCACCGGGACCCCCCGGGGGTTTATTGGGGGCAGCAGCGGTGGGGCCTGGGTCTGGGCTCAGGTTTGGGGGACCCAGGCCTAGGCCTGGCCTAGAGAGCCCCAGACACGGGGTCGCGGTGCCGGTACCACCGGGGGCCGCTGTCACTTGCTCTTCGCTTCCCCCGCCGCGTTCAGGGCTGCTCTGGAGGCTGCGGGAGACACGGGCGTGGCGTCAGGGCCCGTCCCCGGAGCAGCGGCCACCCAGCCGGTGGCCCGGGGGCGAGCCCAACCCGGCCACGCGTCCCCATCCCGTTCCCTCCCTCCCCGCCGCGCTGGCAGCCGGCTCCTGCCCCCCCCGAGGCCGGCGGGCAGCTGCCCGCTCCCTGCCCGAGCCCTGGCCCCCAAGTTGCCCCCAGCGCCGAGGAAGACACAGACACGGCGGGGCCGGGGGAGGACGCAGGCGCGGGGGTCTGGCTACGGAGAAGCAGGAGGGAAAGCGCCTGCTCTACCCGCGCCGAGGGACGAAGGGACGGTTGTGCGTGAGCCACGCCGGCGTCTGCAAGAGCAGGAGCTCGGCCTGGCCAGCGCCAAGGTGGCCACAGCCGGCCACAGCGGCTGGCGGTCACGGCGGGGCGATTCACGCAGAACGGGCCCTTCTCCCGCCGGCGGCAGCGGGAACGGCGGCTCTTTACATACAGACAAGCTGAGCTGCGGTGCCACCTCGGCCGTCAGCCGGGCTCGGCTGCTGATCAGAGTCTGCAGGACTGGACCGTGAGGCGCAAAGAGAAGAGAAGAGAATTACGGAGAGGGGGAGAGCGAGCGGCCACCGCGGCGGGACGGGGCTGCGGCTGCCAGAGCACGGCCCGCGGTCACGGAGAGACTGGCCGGTCATGAAAACGAGAGCTGCCCGTGTCCCAGCGGAAAACCGCCTGCCCTGGACACGGAGCAGGATGGTGGGACCAGGGGACCCGCGTTACCTTCTCGGGCGATGCCGGAAGCCGCGTCCAGGGCTTTGGTGCTGAGGTTGCCCAACACGCTGTCCACGGCCTCGTGGTGCCTGAGGAAGCAGGGCCGGATGACGTTCTGGTAGAGCACCTGCGACCCGTTCCAGGACACGGGGGCCATGCACCACAGCAGGAACAGGCACTGCGGGGAGGAGAGACACGCCAGAGCTGGAAGGTGGCCGGGCAGGGCAGGGGCAGGGACGGGGCAGCAGCTGAGCTGCTCCAGTCCCCCCCAAAGCCTGGCCCAAGGCTGGAGCTCACTGGAGGTACCAGGCCCTCAGCTGGCTGCGGGGAGCTCCACGCTGGACTGCGGCCCCACCACTGCCCCGCTACCAGGGCAGAGCCCACCACGTTCAGCCAGCGGGAAGGAGGACTCCGACCCCAGCAAAGCCATTACCTTCCCAGCGTAGTAGAAGGGGAACCAGTAGAGGAAGGTGTCGGAGAAGAACTCGGCTATGCTGAAGACGCCGTACACCACCCAGTACGTCAGCCACGTGGTGTCATCCTCCTTGTTGGAGCTCTCGATGGCTTTGATGCTGTGGCAGGAGAGGGGCAGGGCACTGCTGCTGCTGCCAGGGTTGGCACCTCCTTCCCAAGTCCTCCAAACCCTGGAGCAAACCTGCCTACGAGGTGCTGCTGCCCCAAGCTGGGACCGTGCCAGGTCCCAATGTTCTCAGAAAGGTCTCAAGAGCTTCCCAACCATAACTGCCTGTTCGTTGACCAGGGAGACCCTCAGCTAAGGGCAGGGAAGGCTCCCCAGATGCTGCAGGGGGGCTGGGCTGGGCCATGGGTACTTACGAGACGTAAGCGGGGTAGGCGAAGCCGATGAGGTTGCAGAGCAGCGAGGCGCCGTAGCCAAACACGAGGTACAGCCCCAGGAACGCCACAGAACCTGCCGGCGGGGACAGAAAGGACGGTCACGTCCGTGCCGACAGCCAGACGGCGAGGAGAGACCGCGGCTCAGTCTGCTGAGCGGGTTTCTCATCCCAGTAGTGAGAAGAGGCGCATGCTGGGACCCTCCAGTTGGGAATAACAACCACCCCCAACTAATTCCAGCACAACCCTCCGCACAGCAGACCGCTGAGGTGCTTGACACGCCGCTCGCGCAGCTGCACTGAGCCACGGCACGTGGCAGAGCCTGTCGGGGGACGCAGGTGCTCGCTCATCTGTTTGTCTGTCACCGTTTGTCCCCTCCCTGGCCCGGAAGGGACTTGACCACAACACACTCGCAGCGCTTTCAACCTGTCACCAGCCTGGACCCGGGCCAAGGCTGCAGAGATGTCGGAAGCGGAGACTGTAACACACACCTACAGTCCAAAGTCAAGGCGTTGAGCTTCTCCATGGGGCTTGGAGCCACTCGGCATTTTGATAACGACTGTTCAAGGACAAGCCTTGTTACCGGAGCCCAGTGCCAGGAGCAGCCTTGCTGCCAGAGCCTGAGTCTCCTTTCTGCTCCCTGTACGCATCTGCACGTGCTTGTGCCGAGCAACAGCCGCTGCTCCTTAAGGATTCAGCCCCCTGAGAACCAGCAATCCAATCCTGCTTCCCTGTTATTCAATTAAATCGTTCAAATTAAATGTCAGCCAAGGCTTTGGTCATCTGGAGCCTGCCCAGCCCTCAGCTGCTTGCAGGAGGCAGGATCAGCAGAGCCGGGGGGCAGCCGGCACAAGGAGCTCTCGCTGCCGAAACCACAGTCACAGCCAGGAGCCCTCGCTCGTGCCTGGGCTCTGAGGGCTGGGAGACGCCAGCACCCAGCAGCTCCCTCCCAACCTGCCCGAGGCAGCCGAAACACAGACCCCGAAGGGGCAGAGGAAAGCAGAGCCTGAGTCGAGGGCATTTACTGTCACAGCCCAGCAGCACCTCCCCTGCCCGGCGTACACACTCCTCCATTAACGTAAGCGCCTTGCCCTGCCGTGGGCAGGAAAGCCAGGACTTAACCTGTCTGTGCTGGTGAATTAGAGGAAAGCCCTTGCTCGGGCTCGGAGGACGGATTATCCCTGCTCTGCTCACTGCAGCATTTCTGTGCCCTGCTCTGGCCCCTGGTGCGGGGCAGCCGCGGCTCCGGGTACGAACGGGGCTTCGGGTCCTTCCCAGGAGACGGGCAGCAGCAACACGGCTTTGGAGCAACCACAAACCCCCCTTTAAGGCAAACTAACAGGCAGGTTCAGGCAGTGCTGGGTTTTGTTCCTCCAAGAGCCTTAGAAAGGATTTCATGGGCTAAGTTGTGCCCCCAGAGAAATTTATGTAATAGCAAAAAAACCAAGCAAAAGGCTTTGCTTACAAAGAAGAGCTGCTGAGGGGGGCGGCTGGAGCCATCCCACGGTGCCTGTCCTGGCAAGGGGGGCAAGCAGCCAGCGTGATGGCCAGCCTGGCCAGCCCCGGGAAGGGGACACCGGCCTCCCCCGGGGTGATTTTTACCAGCTGAAGGCACCACGCAGCTGACCTGGCTGTGCTGCCCAGAGCCCAGGCACGATGGGCTCCAAACTGCAGCCCGTGGGTCACTGCTGGCTCCAGAGATGCAGAACTGACCCACACGGGTTCAAACACAAATCAGGAATTGCTCCAGAGCTGAAGGAGGGAGAAATTGGGTATTTTTAGTTTAGCAGCAGCTTCCCCTTTCCAGGACAGGGACCGAGAACGTGGGACCATCGCTCTGGGGCGGAAGCGGTGCCTCCGCGCTTCCCCTGCCCCCAAAGTCCATCACACCTGAGCACGACCAAAGCCCCGGGTCTGTTTTGCTCGGAAGACGCCCAACCTCCGCACACCACATCCCAACACAACCTGCTCGCAGCGGCACGTGCCCGTTCACGGACCCTTTTGCCCCTTGGAGTGGGAAAACGAGCCCTGCAACAGGTAAAGGGCCAGGAAATCGCACCGAGAGGTGAAAGGGGGGACACAGGGAACTGCGAAACCCTGAGCCCCTCCTGGGAGGTTTTATATCAAAAATATCAATTCGGAGAACGCAGATGGGCGAGTCGTAACTTGGCAGAGCGCAGGACGGGGCTGAGGGTCGGAGCCGCAGCGAGGACAGAGGAGAGGGGTCACGTCGTGCCAGGAGGACGCTCCCCGGGGAGATGGCGGCTCGTTTCTCATTAATGAGCAACAGGATCTGGTAACAGCCGGACCTCTGCCCTCCCGCCGGGGAGGGAGGCGAGTCCCACCGGGCGAGCGGGGCACGGGGACAGGCGCTCCCGTCCCCAGCGCCTGGTCTGACGCGCCACAATTTGGGGGCTCAGCCCTCAGGGAGCAAGGACACCCCCCCCCCCTCCCCCCCCATCAGGGCCAGGCTCCCTCAGGGGTCTTGAGGGTCCGGCCGACACCTCCGACACACAGACCCCCCGGGTTTCGGGGTGCGTCTCCCCTCGGGTCGGGGTGCGGTACTTCGCGCCTGCTGAAGGCGAGGACAGACGGCACGGCCACCCCCAGGCCCCCATCCCCGTGCGGCCCCGCTCTGCGAGAGCGCCTAGTGACCCCCAAACTGGGGGCCCTGCCCGTCCCCTGCCTGCCCTGCCCATCCCCTGCCTGCCTTACCCCTATCCCCTGCCTGCCCTGCCTGTCCCCTGCCTGCCCTGCCTGTCCCCTGCCTGTCCCCTGCCCCCCCGCAGAGCCCAGAGGCACGGTGAGGGGCTGCCAGGGCGCCCCAGGAAAGAGGAGGGACCCTCGGGAGGACACCCCACTCCCCTCCCCCCCAAAAAAAACCGGGAAGGGCAGGAAGGGAGCGGGCAACGCAGCCCCGGAGCGGGGCCGGGGGGTCCCGGGGGTGCCGGTCGCACCTGTGGCCAGGTAGAGCCGCCGGACGCCGGTGCGGGTTTCCAGGCGACCCAGCAGGTCCCCGAGTGGCCCGGGGCGATCGAGGAGGCGCTGCAGGCGCTGCGGCACCGTGCCCATGGCTGCGGCCCCGGCCCCGGTCCCGGCCCCGGTCCGACCCCCCCCCGCCGCCCCGGGCCAATGCGGCGGCGGGGCGGGGCGACGCCGGGGTGGGCGGGGCGACGCCGGGGTGGGCGGGGCGACGCTGTCGCCATGGCAACACCCGCTCAACGCCTGCGGCCTCGATGGCGCCGCCGAGGCCACTCCCGGGGCCGCTCCCGGGGCTGCTGGTGCTGGTGGGCGCAGCCGCCGCCGCCCCGCCGGGCCCCACCGAGCCCCGCGTCTACCTGAGCAGCTGGGCCGTGCGGGTGGCGACAGGGCCGCGGGGGGCCGAGGGCCTGGCCCGGCGGCACGGCCTGCTCTGCCTGGGCCAGGTGCGGCCTGGTCGGTGGGCCGGGGGGAGCCCTGCACCCCCCATCCACGCACCCTGGTGTCCCCCCGCCATGTCCTCCTCTGCTTGTCCCCTCTGTTCACCCCCAGCAGCTGTCCCAGCGCAGGCCGCTGGTTTAACGTTAAAAAGGGGACGTTTGGTTATTCCCCGCTGTGGTTTTAAACCCTGACAGCAGGAGCGCAGGAGGGGGGCGCGTCACTAACGGCCTCTGCGTGTGCGGGGCTGAGCGAGGAAACCCCAAGGGCACACACCAGCCGTCCCTGGGAGCCCGCCCTGTCACCAAGGGACACTTTCTGCCTGTCCCGCCGCCTACGACTCCACTAAATGCGTCTTTCTGAGCTCTGCGGCCCACGCAGAGCTGGCACAGGTATCCCCAGCCCTAGAAAAGTCTCTTACAACAGCTCTTTGTGCCTGCAGGTGATGGAGGGGGAGCCTTATTACCATTTCAAACACCGAGGCACCAGGCAGAAAGCCTTGAGCAGACACTGGGGCTGGAACATGCGCCTGAGAAAAGAGCCAAAGGTAGGGAGGAGGCGGCTGCAGGGAGCGAGGCCACCGCATGCCATGGTGCGCAGGCTCTGCCGGCCACCCACAACGCTGCTTCCCACCCAGGTCCTCTGGTTTGAGCAGCAAACCATAAAGAGACGCACAAAGAGAAGCATCAGCGTGGTGCCAACAGATCCCTGGTTCCATAAACAGTGGTACATGGTGAGATTTTGCCGCTCTCGCTTCTAATCCTCAAGCACCTCACCTCCCCGACGCGTAAACAGGACTAATGCTGACGGTGATGAGGCAGCAGAAGAAGCCTTGAAGGTCACCCGCAGCCTGCTGCCCAGGGGCTGATCAACTTTAATCCGTTTTCCAGAATAATGACATCAATCCTGATCTAAACATCCTCACTGCTTGGAGCAAAGGGTACACCGGGCTGGGGGTCGTGCTGACCATCCTGGACGATGGGATCGAGAAGGATCATCCGGACCTGTCTGCCAACTACGTAACTACGATGGGCTGCAGCAACCGGCTCCTGCGGGGCAGGTTGTCTCCAGGGGAGGGTGGGAGCTGGGCCTTCATCCCACCCGTGGGACTGTGCGGTGGGAACTCAGCCTCTCCGGGGCTGGATCAAAAGGTTTGGTGTCTCCCGCAGTGAATTCTCACATCAAGGAAACGTTAGGACTTGTACACGCTCAAGCCCCCAGAATAGACGTAATTACAGCAAGCTGCCGAGCCAGTAAAGCTGGTAAATCCTCACATGCTCTGAGAGCTGAGAGGAAAGGGTAGGTCAAGCTTAGTTGTTCAAAACAACATCGTTTCAGTGGTTTGTAGTTCCCCTCTCCTAACTGCGCGGGCAGCAAGGCTCGCCCCCGGGTGACACCCCACACTGGCCTTTCTCCCCGCACGTGAGCCTGGGCCCAGCGAAGCAGCACAGTGACATGTGAAATCACGCTCCTTTAGCGAAACCCCGTTTCCAACAGCTCCAGGTTAACCCAGGGCAGTTGGGGGGGGGTGCAAAGGGGCCCCCCCTGCCCTATCCGGGCCGGGCAGGCAGCGAGCTGGCAGGCAGGCAGGGCAATCCCCGCTGCCAGGCTCCGGGCGAAGGGCCAGCAGCCTGTCGAGCTGACACAACCCGCGCCGAAAGGCAGTTTGCTCATGCTGGTGCCTCTTTTTACAATAGGACCCCCTGGCAAGTTACGACTTCAACAGCAACGACCCCGACCCCCAGCCCAGGTATGGCGCCGGGGATGAGAACCGGTGAGTTTTGCCCAGCACCCTGGGCTGGGTGATTTATCTCTCCAGGGTGGGGGCAGAGCCTGGCCTGGGCCCCTGCACCCCTCACAGGCTCCCGCTGTCCCTCAGGCACGGCACACGCTGTGCAGGAGAAGTGGCGGCTGCAGCCAACAACCGATTCTGCGGAGCAGGCGTCGCGTACAACGCCAGAGTCGGGGGTGAGCTGTTGCTCCAGCGTGCTGGTGGGATGGAAGTTCCAAACCAGCTTCAGCACCCAGGCAGGGTGGCTCTGGGGGGTTGCAGGGGACTAGAGGGTGCTGTGGTGTTACCGCACATCTGGCCACGGTGCAGAGCTCAGCCCTCGCTGGGGTTTAACACCCATCACAGCACTGGGCTCTGGCAGGCAGCACCGTGCAGGCTCAGGCTCCCCTGTGGAAGCGAGTGGGGCAAAGGGCACTAAAAGCTGGGAGAACTCACTGGGCTTAATTGCAAAAGGCTTAACGGGGAGCTTTGGGAACCAGCTCCCAGACCTGCAGGAGCCTGATCTCCTTAGGGCAGCGTGGTGGGAAAGGTGCTTAAGGCAACGTGGGGGTGTGGGGTGTGAAGTGGGGGTCAGCAAGAGGCCCCTCAGCCCTTCCGCTGGGGTGACACGTGTGAGAGTCCCATCCAGCCGGAGCTGGCGTGGCCTCACAAGCGCTGCCGCCCCTCGGACGCGGCTGCTCCTCGTCCTGGCCCTGCAGGTGTGCGGATGCTGGATGGTCCCATCACGGACGTGGTGGAGGCTCAGGCCCTGAGCCTGCGGCCCCAGCACATCCACATCTACAGCGCCAGCTGGGGCCCCGAGGACGATGGGAAGACCGTGGACAGGCCGGGGGTGCTGGCCACAGAGGCTTTCTACAGAGGGGCCACCAAAGTAAGCTCAGCACTAGCCTCGGGGACCTTGCTGGCACAAGGACTCCCTGCTCACCCCCCTCTGCCTCCCCCTGTGCCAGGGACGGGGTGGCCTCGGCTCCATCTTCATCTGGGCCTCCGGCAACGGCGGGATCAACCATGACAACTGCAACTGTGACGGGTACGCCAACAGCATCTACACCCTGTCTGTGGGCAGCGTGCTGGCGGGCGGACAGAGGCCCTGGTACAGCGAGGGCTGCTCCGCCATCCTCACCACCACCTACAGCGGCAGGACCAGCGGCGAGGAGGTGCAGATCGTGAGTGCTGAGCGGCTCCACCGCTTCCCAGCACAGAGCGGGCTCATCCGAGCCCTCCTTACCCGGGGAGGGAGTGGGGGGCTTTATTAAAGTGTCTGCAAGACCCCAAAAAGCACAAAGGGAGCTGGAGGGAGTGTTTGCTGAGGTTACCTGACTGCAGGCAGCGGTGCTGAGACCCCCTCTCTCCCCCCCAGGTGACCACCGACCTGCACCACCACTGCACCAACAAGCACATGGGCACCTCGGCCTCGGCCCCGCTGGCCGCGGGAATGGTCGCCCTCGCACTGGAGGCCAAGTAGGTGACGTTGTGGCAGCAGGATGGGCCCCAGGGAGAGCCTGGTTCCTCGCCAGGACCTTGCAGGGACAAGGAAGGGGGGCTTTGCTGCCAGGGTGGTTTGGGGTGCGGAGCTGAGGTCTCCCTGGGGTTTTGGTGGGGCAGCATCTTCTCCCAGAACGCTGTGGGAGAGCGGCCGGAGGCAGGAGAGTTCTCTGGGGTTTCTGGTTCTCCCATTTCGGCAGCAAAGGAGGTTGTGGGGGGCCCAGTTTGGAGCCAGCCAGCTAGCTTACCCCCATCACAAGTTGAAAGAGCCAAATGTCCCCCTCAAAAGCTACCTCAAAGCAGAGGCCTCTGTCCCCACGTCCTCCTCGCCTCTAGCCCAGCGCTGACCTGGCGGGACCTGCAGCACCTCGTCGTCAGGACCTCCCGGCCCGCTCACCTGCAGGCAGAGGACTGGGCCCTGAACGGGGTCAGGCGCTGGGGTGAGTTCAGGAGCAGGCAGGGCAGGCAGCGCTGAGCCCTGCCTCCTCCCCCGGCTGTGGGGGGGATGTGCTGCCCCTCAAAAACTCCTGCCAGCAGACCTGGGGCAGGAATTGCTGGCGCTCATTCAAGGGTGAGGGGCTCATGGGTCCTCTCTGGGGTGGAATGTGTTTTTCAGTGAGCCACTACTACGGCTACGGGCTGCTGGACGCGGGGCTGCTGGTGGAGATGGCCAAGGCGTGGGCAGGAACTCTGCCTCGGCGCAGGTGTTCGGTCAAGGCCCTTCACGCCCCCCGGTAAGGGACGATACCCCCGGGTCTGGCCTCACCCAGGGACCTCCCTGTACCAAAGTGACGCTGCGGCCGCTGTGGGAACAGACGCGGCTTCTCCGGAGGGGCGCTGGCGGAGGGCGGGATGCCCGTGGAGGGGGGAAGAGGTGCCCTTCCCTCCACCTTGCCCTTGGCAGGACCATCGGCTCCCAGCTCACCGTCTCCACAAACGTCTCCTCCTGCTCCGGGAGGACCAAGTGCATCCGCGCGCTGGAGCACGTCCAGGTCCAGCTGTCCCTGAGCTACAGCCGCAGGGGGGACCTGGAGATCGCTCTGACCAGCCCCATGGGGACCACGTCCACGCTGGTGAGCGCACGGTAAGGACACGCTCTGCGGCCTCACGGGGAGCGTGTGGCAATGAGACTGCTGGGGGGGGAGAACTCCTCTCCCCCTGTCCCCCACATCAGTGGCTGCTCCTGGCCCCCGCAGTGAACAGGCTCACCCAAAACTCTGCTGTGGCCCTGCCACGTCCCAGCACTGCCCCCTCACACTGAGAACAGGGTGACTGTAGGGCCCCCGTGGGCCAAACCCCTCCCCTCCCGGCTCTCCTCTCCTCCAGCCCCTACGACACCAGCCAGGAGGGCTACAAGGACTGGACCTTCATGTCCACACACTTCTGGGACGAGAACCCCAACGGGACCTGGACACTCCGGCTAGAGAACAAGGGTGATGCCTATAACACAGGTGGGTGCCCCAGGGGACTGAACCCCACTCACGGGACTCACCCAGTGCCCCATCGGTCTTTCTTCTTCCTTCCCCCACTTTGATTAGTAACTTGTTTACTTGTTTTCCTGCTGCTTGCCAGCGGGTGAGCCCGCTTTTTCTGCAGGGCCACGTTTGTTTGTTTTGAGGGTCTCTCTGGCCAGGAAGGGGGAATGGCTTGCTCCCCCCCCTCCATGTAACCCTGAGGCTTCCAGCCCCACACCCGCCACCCTGCAGCCCCCAAACGCCACAGCGTGGGAACCAGCACCCAGCCCTGTCCCTCCCACCCCCAGGTCTGCTGACCAGCCTCACCCTGCACCTCCACGGCACGGAGGAGGCCACGACAGCCAGACGCTTCGCAGCCTCTGCCCCGGACGAGTGCCTCAGGCGGGACGCGCGGGGAGCGTGCGAGGGTGAGTCTCGGGGCGGGAGGGGACAGTGCTGGTGGCCCGGGGCAGCCCGACTCAGGCCACCCTCCCTCCGCAGCATGTGGCGGCTCTTCATATGCCCATCAGGGCTCCTGCCTGGCCTACTGCCCTCCTCACCACTACGGCCACAGCCAGCGAGCTGCCACCAACATCACCCGCGTCTGTGCCAGCTGCCACCCCTCCTGCTACACGTGCCAGGGCGCTTCAGCCAACAACTGCACGGCCTGTCCCCCCTCCCACACCCTCAATGAGCTCGGCCACTCCTGCTCCCCTCCACTGGCCTCCCGTGCCAAGGAGGGGCTGCATCCCAGCCTCCTCCCTGCCCTCATCGGTGGGATCCTCTCAGACACCCTCTCTGTCACACACCACGTGGCCTTTTGCATCGTGACACGGAGCTCCTGCTGTCCCTGGGCGGGAAGGACACCGTGACACCAGCCCAGGCTGGATCCTTCCTGCACTTCCAAAATAAACTGTTTGTTGCCTTTCCAGACCGCCCTCTCCGAGGGGTCACTCCCCTTCCCGGCAGCACCCGGGCGATCCCACCCCATGTCCCGGCTCTGTGTGGCAGCGGGGCCACGCTCATGACCTCCCTCCCCACCCCACATGTCCCCTCGCACCCCGCAGGGCCCCGAGTGGTGCTGGGGGGCCCCGGCCTGGCACGCTGCTGCGAGGGAGCGATTTCCAGCAGGGCCAGGCCGTGTGGCCGGGTGCCCTGTGCCCTTTCCCAGGCGTGGAGGCTGCGGGGAGGAGGAGGAGGAAGAGGAGGAGAAGATGTGATTTCTCTCCAAGCAGCTTCCCCCAAGTGACCACAGCCAGCTCCTGGGGCTTGGGCAGAGGGGCAGCAGCCGGACCTGTGCCATGGTGCAGCCCCCAGTTCCTGTTTACCAGTCCTTAAAAAAAAAAAGGGGTCCCAGGGTTGCTGCACCCCACAGCCACCCTGCTCTCCCCTCCCAAAAAACACCCCCGGCCCTCACTGTTCCCTCAGAGCTGGCAGCGGCGCGGTGGCAGCTGCGCCACGGCACGGCGAGCACTGCCAGCTGGGGCCCTCCCGGGGGCACCGGCACCGCGCCGGGCGCTGGCTCCCAACCGCAGGAGCCCGGGGCCGTGGCGCAGCGGGGTGGGGGCAGGTTGTGCCCCCGCCAGCTGAGCCACCCCCGGCCTGTTTGCGAGCCAAGGAGTTAGAGAGCGAGAGCTTTGTCCAAGCGTATAATCACCCGCAAAAAAGCCCTTGGCCGGATCTCGGACAGGAGGGAGCCAGGACGGAGCTTTTCCTCAAAAGGCAGCTTGAGAGTGTGTCGGGGGGGTGGGGGGTGTCTCTGCAGTGGGACCCCCCCAGCCCTGGGGTGGGAGCCACAGGCCTCGCAGCGTGGAGCGGAACGTGGCTGCAGAACACCGAGGGGCAACGGCTGGGCCAAAACCGCGGCCGGCCCAGCGCCGCAGGAGGGGCTCGAGCCTGGATGCGCTTCCCCCCGCGGCGATGTCAGACCCACCAAGGGGTCTGGTTTGGGGTTTTTTTTCCCTCCGTCCCGCTCCGGCCTAGTCCTCGGCGGGCAGCGTGTGGCGCGGGAACTGCCGCTGGATCTCGGCGCGCACGTCGTCCTGCACAGGGAGAGCCGGGGATAGGGGAGGGCTGTGCCCGGAGCAGCCCCGTCCCCCTCCCCAGCGCCCCCCCGGGTTCTCACCGCCTGGCCGAGCTGCCCCAGCAGCGGGGTGAGGCGCAGCAGTTCCTCGTCCTGTGGGTCCCCCCACCACCTCGGCACCGGGATCCAGTTGGCAGCCTGGGGAGAGAAGGGTGACCACTGGCCACAGAGGAGCCGCGGTGCTCCTGGGGTTGGGGGGGCTGGAGGCGACAAACCCCCACCTCCGTGAGGCCAGCGCTGCCGGTACCTGCGCAGGGAAGCCCTGGATGGTGTGGTCCAGGGCCACCGTCTTGGCCAGGTCCCTGCCCAGGCGGGTCAGGTCCTTCCAGTAGCAGCCCTGGGCACAGAGACAGTCCCGCTGGGAGAGGAGGTGCCTGGAGGGGGGAGGCAGAGCCGTGGGGACCCATCCTGCCACGCAAAGTTGGGGGGTCCCCAGTGGGGCTTCACCTTGGCCATCACCTGATCAGCTTCTTCTTGGGGTCCAGCACAGCCAGAACCTTCTCGGCATAATCCTGCTTTGCAGTTGTGAAGACAAAAATCTGGGGCGGGGGGGAGAAGGCAAAAGTCCCTGTGCACGTGTTTCCCACACACGCACCCCAAAACAGGGGCACCCCATGAACCCCAGGGGAACGTGGCGGGTTCTGGGTACCTCGTAGGTCTTGGAAAGGCTCTCCAGGAACTGCTGCACGTGGGGACGCAGCTTCACGTGGACCTGGAAGGGAACAGGGTCCCCGGGCAGCCCCAGAGAACCACCAGCACCCACGTCCTGACCCCAAGGTGACCCCCCGGGAGGGGAACCAGCAGCCTGAGCGGGACCCCCTCAGCCACCCTCCCCCCTGGGATTTCAACCCCCAGGACCCCATCTACAAGGGAAGGGTGTGGCCATGGAAGCTTTTTGTTGCCATCCCACAGCCCAAACTCACAGCGCCCCCCCCCCCCCCCCCCCCCCCCCCCGAGGACCCCAATGTCCCAACCCCAGCACCCACCTCGTAGGCATCTCCCTGGAAGGTCGTGGTGACAGTGGCCATAGCGCCTCGCCGCCAGCCAGCCAGCACAGAGGAGCAGACCAGGGTCCCCTCCTGCAGAGCAGGAGCAGAGTCAGACCCCAACCCCGGGGTTGCAGCCCCCCCCAGAGTCCCCCCCGCCCCAGCTCACCAGCTCCAGGACGAGGGTGCGCCCCGGAACGCTGCGGGTCTTCCGGGGACCATCCCAGCCCAGGGCCGCGGGCACCAGCCTGGCCGGAGGAAGGCAGAGGGTTGGCGGGGCTGGGAGGCCGTGGGGACCCCCCCCTGCTGCGTACTCACGGGCTGGTGGGAGCAGGATCCTGGCACTCATCCGTGGGGAGCCCCGAGAAGTAGATGCCCTTGTAACAGGGCTGCAACGGGGGGTTCGCAGGCTCTGCAGGACAGAGGGGGCCTGTCAGCGCAGCCTGGGGGAGCCCCCCCCTTCCCCAGGCAGTGGGGGACACACACACTCACCCCTTTCCTCGGGGCAGGGCGGGGCAGATGCCAGTCTGCGACGTTCCCCTTCGTGATGCAGCCTCACCAGCCGGCCCTTCCTGGGGGTCTCGGGCGCCAAGGGGGGACATGGGACACGTCCCCAGCAACGCTCCCCCCAGTGCCCTTCTCTCTGCCGGCTCCGGGTCCGCCGGCGAGCCCCAGCCTTGGTGGCCGAGAGCCCCCGGTCCCCGCTGCTCTCCCTGCGGGGCCTTTTTGCCCGTGGGGTGACTGTCCCCACAGCCGCCATGGCTGGGACACCCAGGCAGGGACACCCCAAACCCAGGAGGCCCAAAGGTGACAGCGCAGAGTCCCAGCCCAGGGACTGCCGGGCATCGCTCACTCCAACAGAGCTGCTGGAGCTGAGGGTGCTGCCCTGGGGACCCCCCCAAAGGGTGCAGCAACCAACACACCCACCCACCCACCCAGGGACAAACCCCCCAGCAGCCTCACACCAGCCATGGGGGGGTGGGGTTGGAGGGGGCACTTTTATAGGGTGGAGGCACCTTTCCAGCCCTAATCACCGCAAGGAGCCTCCGCTCTGGCTCCAGAGCACCTGGTATCACTCAGGCTTTACTGGGACCAGCTGGGGAGCCCAGTACAGAGCCCCAGCTGCCCCCAGGGCTCATCTCTGGCTCCTGGTGATTAATTACCCAATGTACTAATGACCCTCCTGAGCTGGCAGCTGCCACTCGGGGCACCCCAGGGCACCCACCCTGGGTACCCCCCAGCCTCGTGCCTAGTTTGGGAACAGTCACCAGCGACACGAGCTGGGAGAGCTCAGCACCGGCTCCAAACCCACTCCTGGATGGGTGCGAGAGCACCCACAACCCTCCCGGGCACGTCCCGTCCCGACACGGGGCCCCGCGGCTGCGCCCGCCAGCCCGCGGGTTGGGTTACGGGCGAGGGGGCTCTGGCACAGGGAGGGACCCGCTCGCCTCCGCCGGAAGAGAGATAAGCGGCAGGTCCCCGACCTCGAAAGGCAGAACCTGGCCGGCGTCCATCTCGGGGACAGGGACACGCTGCTGGGCCGGCGCGTTGCTCCAGGGGCTCAGCACGGGGACGCGGGAGGGGACACCCTGGGACGCGGGTGGGGAGGGCGTGGGACACCCTGGCTCCAGCCAGGAAGGGGCACACGGCGAGCAAGGTGATATACGGGTTTATTTTCTGCAAAAAAATAAATTACCACCCTCCTCCACCCCCAAGTTGACCCCAAGGACGGCGCGATGCCCAGCACGGGGCAGAGGGCAGGACTGGGGGGGCCCTGGCCCCTCCCCAGCCATGGAAATGACTCGGTGCACGGCAGGAGGGTTTCCACCCCGCGGGTTCACGCTCGGGGTCCCACCGGCCGCCCCCTCCCCGGGCGATGGAGCTCAGAGCGGGGGCTCAGGGCGGCCGGGGCTGGGGGCAGTGCCGGGCCGCCTCCCGCACCAGCCGGTCCTCGCGGGGCGTCCACGGCCGGGCGTAGCCGTCGTCCTGCAGCAGGAGGCGGTTGAGCGTGCGCTCGTAGTTGACGTGTCGCCGCGCCATCAGCAGGTACTGGCCCCCCTCCCGGAGCGGGGGGCAGCCGCAGGTGTTGGGCACCCACACGTATTCCCGGGGCACCAGCGGGAAACGGTGCCGATACGGCGTTTTCACCTCCACCTCGTAGCGCGTCTCCTGCCCCACCAAGCGCCGCGCCAGGATCCGGCCCTGGAAGACTGTGGGGGGCGAGCACAGGGCAGCCTGAGCCGGGCACGTCCCCCAGTGTCGCCCCGAGCCCCTTCCCACCCCTGGCACCCACCGAAATCGCTCTGGCAGAAGTGCCGGATGCGCTGGGAGCGTCCCTTGGCCGGGCGGCACCTCCCGCATCGCCCTGCGGGGGCAAAACTGCAGCAGTTTAGGGGGGAGAGGGGACACAGCACCCCCAAAACCCCCTCCTGCCACAGTGGGAGGGGGCATTGAGGGTCCACACCCCATAAGAAGACGGGACACAGGGGGGTCCCGAGGGTCCTGGGGAGGGTTAAGTCAGGGGGCCTTTTTTTAGGGTCCTCATTTCACGGGGAACCCCTGGGGCTCCCCAGGAACCCCCCCCGAGGAGAGAGCCCAGGGGTGCAGGGGGCTGTGGGGACCCCCACGGGGGAACAGGCACCTGTGGCAGCCCCAGCCCCGCTCCGGCCAGGGGGGCTTCTCAGTGGCGGCGCCGTGGCAGAGCCCCAGGGTCGGGGCGGTGGCGCGGGGGCCGGGCTGACCAGGGGCTCCTGTGGCGGGGGGCTGCCGGCCCCCCGGGGCTGGGGCTGCCGCAGGGGGCTGGCGTCACCACGGCCAGGCTGGGGGTGCCCGCGGGGCAACCAGAACTCGTACTCGATGCCAGGGTTGGGCTCCTGCAGCAGGACCTGCGTGGGCAGGGGCAGAGCTAAGGGGAGCGATTGGGGGCCGGGGGCCGGCTGCCCCCCGTCCCCGCACCACCCCCACCCTCACCATCACGTGCAGATCCTCCTCGGTGGGTCCGGGCGCCTCCAGGCTCTCGGTGCCGTCAGGGGCCCGGGCATAATGCAGCCGGGTGCCGGCCACCTCGTACGGCCCCGGCCAGGCGATGGACCAGTCTCCGTTGAGCACGTAGCGCCCGTCGCTCGTCATCAGGGCTGCGGGAGGGAGCGCGTCCAGGGGCCGAGCACCGCATGGTCCCCGCGACCCCCGCGCCGGGGGCAGCCCGGCCGCCTGGGTCCCCACCGGAGGCCTCTCCCCGAGCGGGGAGGGCAGCGTGGGCTGGGAGAGCTGCGCTCGGGCTCGGGAGAAATCTGCTTTCTTGGAAGATCTTGGCTTTGGTCCCAAGCTGGAGCCAAACCCTGGTGTGCAAAACCCCCCGAGCCCCCAGGCCCCGGTGGGGGACGGGGCCCCCACTGCAGTGGGAGGGGGACTGGGGGGGTCTGGGGACGGGGGTCCCAGTCCTGGTCCCATGGTGACTGCCCTGGCCCCACTCCAGCTCAGCCCTTCCCAAAACCCACGGCCGCGGCCTCTGGAAAATTGCCCCGAGCGCCAGCGAGTTCCCTGAACCCACGATGCTCAAAACAGCATCTGAGTGGGGGAACCGGCACAGCACGGCCACCCCCACCCTGCCCTGCCTGCACCCACGGGTGGCACCAACCAGGACCGACTGGGACGGACTGGGACTGACTGGGACGGAGACAGGACACGTCCTACCGAGGTAGTTGCGGCTCTTGTCCGTCACCTTGATGTGGGTGGCCCCAGCTGGGATCTTGGTCACATTCATGTACCCAAAATAACCTGGCAGGGGCGGGGGGGGGGGGGGGGGGGGGGCAGAGTCAGGGCAGAGCCAGGGCACGGCCCGAGGGGACAGTGTGGGGATGGGGGGGGGGGGATGGGGCAGGAGGGAATGGGGCTCTGGGGCAGCCCCAGCCCCATCCCAGGCACCAGCAGCATTAACTCAGCCAGGCCCCATGTGCTGGGACATTTGGGGCACCTGATGGTGGCCCTGGGGGGCCCTGAACTGCCATCGAGGGCTGTTTGCCCTCACGGGGATCATCGTCCCCACAGCCTGGCCAGGCACCCCATGGACCGTGTCCCCAGGGACCCCTGGACACCCCCTGGTGACCCCAGGGGTGCCCCAGAGGAGCGATAACCTCTGCGACGAGGCAAAATCACCCCAGTGAGGGGTCTCCTCTGAGCCCGCCGTCCCTGTCCCTGCATGCTGAGGACAGGAAGGGATTGGGGACGATGTCCCGGTGGCGACGGGGCAGATGGAGAGGAGCCGGGGTGACAGGGGACCCAGGCGATGCCTTGGGGACACAGACGGGGGACGGGAGGACAGGGGAGCCAAGAGCCAAAGCATTCACCCATGGAGGGGGCCGGGGCAATGGTTCATTCACCGGAGGAGGGCTCCGCGCCCTGGAAGAGCCGGTGCACGAAGAGACACGAGTCGTGGTCGCCGCCGCACTGGCCGCAGGCGTCGGGTCGAGCGCCCGAGCCCAGGATCCCGTCACAGCCCACGCTCTGCGGGGAGCCGAGACATGGCCTCAGGGTGGGGGGGGTCAGAGCTGGGGCTCCCGGAGGGGTTCCGGGGGGGGGTCCCGGCCCTGCGCACACCCACCAGGCAGCGCCCACCGACGCAGAGGTCCGGGGAGCCGGGGCCGCAGCGGGTGCCGTCCAGCACCCGGCCGAAGGTGTAGTAGAAGTTGTGCCCCACGGCCAGGCAGTTGAGGTCGCAGAGGTTGGGGGCTGCCGGCGCCGGGCGGTAAGGGAAGAGGGTGATAGCGGTGGCAGCCGTGGCCCCCGCTCAGCCCCGGTGATGCCACCCGCCACCCTGGGGACTCACCTCCGTGGAAGGGCACCCAGCGGTACCGGGCCGGCGTGCCCAGGACAGGCTTGTTGTCGTAGAGGGAGCACTGCATGGCACGAAAGGGCACGGAGCCGCCGGGGCAGCCCTGCGGGAGCGGCAGGATGGAGCCCGGCGGTGCGGGGCGGGGGACGGAGCCCAGCGCGGGCCCCGAGGTGGCCACGCCGTGTGCCACGGCCCCCACACGCTCACCTGGAGCTGGCAGAGCCGGTACTGCCGCGGGTCGCCCGGGCACGGCTCCTCCTCGGCGGATCTGCGGCCACAGCCTCAGCACGGAGGGGCCGGGGCACGGCCCCCCCAAACAGCCCTGCCTGCACCCCGCACCCCCCACGGGGACTCCCCCTCATCTCCGGGGCCAGGATGGCACCGAGCCACCAAGCCACGAGTGCTGCTTCCCCACAGGGGAGCCAGAGCGGGGCCCACGATGTCTTGCGTGGGGCCGCATCCTGCCAGAGCTGCACCCCAGGATGGAGGCACCACGGTTCGGCTCCCCCCCCCTCCCCGTTCTCCCCCCTCCCAAATCAGGCTGAGGTTTGGTGAGGGCGTAGCGCGGTGCCCACAGGGACACGTGTGGAGGTGGTGGCAGAGCCGTGGCTGCCGGATTTGGCCGCCCCGCCGGGGTTTGGGTGCTGCGGGGGGTGCAGGGACGCCCCGGGGGGGGCCACGCTGCCCCGTCCCCCACTCACCGCAGGCACCTCCGGGTGCGGAGCGCGACGCCGTCGCCGCAGGAGCTGGAGCAGGAGCTCCAGGGTCCCCAGGGCCCCCAGACACCCCGTCCCGGCTGCCGGCGGGGCCGAGCAGGGGCTGGGGGCTTGGGGACCCGCGTCGGTGTCCCCAGGGCTGGGCCCTGCGTGGAGGAAGGTGCCGGTCAGCGCCGGGGCCGGGTTGGAGGAGCCCGGGGGTGCCACCGCGCACCCCGAAACCCCCTCACCTGCGCTGTGCCGACGCCGCAGCCCAGGCTGAGCCAGGCCAGGAGCAGCAGCCGCCACGGCCGCCGGCACCTGCGGGAGCGGAGAGCCCTGAGCCCCGGCGTCCCCAGGGAGCGGGGGGGCGGCAGTGGGGTGCCCCACAGCCATCGGTCCCACCAGCGCTGCCGAGGGCCGGGGGGGGGACCCCAGCGAGGGGGAAGGTGGCGAGATGGAGGGAAGGGGAGCCACAGCGGGAGGGTCCCCGGCGGGGATGGGGGGTCCGGGGCCTCCGACGCCGCGAGCGGGGCCACGCGGGTGGGTGCAGCCGAGCGGGCGACGCCGCGTCCCGCACACGTGCCCAGGCGGCAGCGGGCACCGGAGACGGCACCGCCGCACCCACGGCCCCGCGGCGGGAGCCGGGCCGGGCTCGGGGCCTGCCGGGACAGGACCAGACCTGTGCGGCGGGGCTGGGGCTCCGCGTCGCTCCCTGAGCCGGATCCGGCCCCACCGTGGGGTGAGCAGGATGGGGGGCTGTGGGAGGGGGGCCCCCGGGTCCCCAAGCGTCTGACTCCGGAGAACCCCAACCTGCCCAGCCCGGGGGTGCAGGGGGGTGCAGGGGGGTGCACAGGGGTGCAGGGGGGTGCCGGGGGGTGCCGGGGGGTGCCGGGGTCCCAGCCCCGTGTTGGGGAATCCCCCAGCCGAGCCGGTTCCCTCCCGCCGCGCAGCTCCCACAGGAACCGGGGGACCCCCCGGCAGGGCTGGGGCTGGGCGCGGGGGGGGTGGCGGTGCCGTCGCTCCGGGGTGGGGGGGGGGGGGGGTCCGGACCCCGGTCGGGTGGTGCCAGGACCCCGCTGGCGGCCGGGGGGGGGGGGCGGGCACCGCGTGCCTCAGTTTCCCCGCAGGAGCGGAGCTGACCCCGGGTGGGGCGGGGGGGGGGAGGGGGTGGGTGGAAGTGGGGGTACCTCGGCGGTCCGCGAGGGGTTAAGCAGAAATCGGGACCTTACCCGGCACCGTGGGGTCCCCCGCGGGGGACCGGGGCTCCCCGACACCCCCACCCGGCCATGCCGCCCCTCGGCCGGGGCGTCCCGGCGGCTCAGTCCCGGCCCGGCGGCGCGGCGGCGGGGAGGGGGGACCCGGGACGATCGGGCATCGCCTGCGCAGCTCCGGGGGGGCCGGGCGAGGCTTCCCCCCCCCTCCCCTATCCCCCCCCCCCGCTCGCCTCCCGTCCCTCCCCGCCGCGTTATTAATATCCAGCCCCAAAGGTGCGCCCAGCCCTCCCCGGCCGCCCGTTAACCCTTCGGGGCCCGGAGCTCCGGCGGCTGAGGGGGGGGCTGCTGGGGTCCCGGGGGGGCACAGAGGCGTCTCCGCAGCATCTGACGCCCCCCGGGACCCCACCAGTCCCAGTTGCAGAGGGGAAGGGGCAGACGAGACCCCCCCTCCCCGGTCTCATCCTGATCCAGGACCCTCCCGGTACCCCCTGATGCTGGGGGCATCCCGGGGGGGGGGGGGGGGTTGGTCGCAGTGGGGGTCCCCGCTTAGTGATCGGTAGATGCGGCGGGATCTGCCGGGGAGGGGGGAGCTCGGAGTGCCGGGGACTGGCAGAGCTCAGGGTGCTGGGTGCCCCCCCCCCTCGCACCCAGCACCCCCGGGCCCCATGGAGCAGCCTCAGCCACCCCCAGCCCGGAGCTGAAGGGGTTACGGTGCAGGGGTGCGGGTGTCCCTTGGGGTGCCCCCCCCGCGGGGCGCAGCAGAGCGGGCAGGATGGTCCGGGGGTGCGCGGGGGACGAGCTCCCGGGGTGCTACATCGCGGACGCGGGCAGCGGGACCCTCTACAAGCGGGGTCAGCTCCTGGGAGAGGTAAATCTGCCCCCCCACCCCCATCCCCATCCTGCCCCCCACCCCAGCCAGCCCCCCCCTCCCTGCTCAGCACCCCGGCAGCACCACACACCCACACCCCATGGGACTGCAGGGGGTCCCCGAGGTGTCCCACCCTGAGGGGGACCCACCACATCCCCTCTGGGGAAGGGGAAACTGAGGCAGGGGCCTGTGGCCAGCACTAGCCACCCTGGGCTCCTCAGCCCCCAGGGAAGGGCATGTGGCTGGGCCCCCCAACACCTGGGCCCCCCACTTCTGCCACAGTCTCTCACCCCTCGGCTTACTGGGGGGGGGGGGGGTGGGGCTGCTCACCCCCACGGGACCCCTCGTCGCAGGGGGCTTTCGGGTGCTGCTACCGGCTGGTGGAGGTGGCCAGCGGCCGGGTCTATGCGGCAAAGGTCATCCCGCGAGCCCAGCTCGCCGCCGTGGGCGTCGCAGAGAGGGTGAGTTGTGGGGGGGGACACCCTAAAAATCCCCAGGGAGGGAGGGGGGCGATACCCACGGGGACCCCGCAGAGCCCTGCCCTTGTCTTCTCCCTCCTTCCCGGTCGCCGGGTGGGTTCCCATCGCTGTCCCCCCAAAGGTGGGTGCTGGGGGGGTGGTCCCCAGATCCAGAGGTGGTGTTGGGGGGGGGGGGGGCTGCCGGGCTCGTGCCACCGCAGGTGGAGCGGGAGCGGGAGCTGCACGGTCGCCTGCGTCACCGGCACATCGTCCGCCTGCACGGGCACTTCGCCGCCGGCACCCACCTCTACCTGCTGCTGGAGTACTGCGGCCGGCGGGTGAGCGAGCGCCCGCACCCCAAAACCCAGCACCCCCACACCGGGGCGGCCCCGGGGCCCCGAGCTGGCGGCTGGTTCCGTTCCTCAGTCGCTCGCCCACATCCTGCGGGCGCGGGGGAGGCTGACGGAGCCGGAGGTGCGGTATTACCTGCGGCAGATCATCTCGGGGCTGCGCTACCTCCACGGCCAGGGCATCGTCCACCGCGACCTCAAACCGAGTGCGTGGGGCAGCGGGGAGGAAGGGGAGGGGGGGGGGGGGGGTAAGCCACGCCGGCCCCCCCACCTCGGGCTCATCCCCGGCCGCAGGTAACTTCTTGGTGACGGAGAAGATGCAGGTGAAAATTGGGGACCTGGGGCTGGCGCAGCGGGAGGCACCGGCCGGCCGGCGCTGGGGGTGAGTGGGGGGCTGCGGCGCTGCTGGGGGGGTGCTGATGGGCTGAGGGGGGGTGCTGCTGCCAGGCCGGGGCGGTGACTCCCTGCTTGTGTCCCCAGGGCGCTCTGCGGGACACCCAGCTACCTGGCCCCGGAGGTGCTGGACCGCAAGGGACACGGGGTGCCCTCGGACGTCTGGGCGCTGGGCTGCAGCGTGTAAGCGGGGATGTGGAGGGGTGTGGGGGGGGAGTGGGGGGGCCCCGGGCCCTGCTGAGCAGCTTGGAGCCCCCCCCGCCCCCCCCCAGGTACACGGTGCTGACGGGGAGCCCCCCGTTCGAGGCGGCCGAGCGGCAGGAGCTGTACCGGCGCATCCGGGCGGCGCGGTACCCGCTGCCCCCACACCTCTCGCCCCACGCCCGGGCCCTCATCGCCCGTCTGCTGGCCCCCGAGCCCGCGGCACGGCCCAGCCTGCGCGACGTGCTGGAGCACGGCTTCTTCACCCAGGTGGGGGGGGGGGACGGCGAGGAGGGGGGGGGACACAGCCCATGGGGACACCACGGGGGAGTCACTGCCTCTCGCTCCCCAGGGTTTCACGCCGGCCAGGCTGCCGCCCCGCGCCTGCCGCTCGGTGCCCGTCTTCGTGGGACGGGAGCCGCTGGGCAGAGCGCTGCGGGGGGCCGCTGCGGCGCTGGCGAGGGGGTGGCCGTGCCCCCTGCCCCCCCGCGAGAGCAGCTTCCTCGGCAGGACCCGAGCCACGCAAGCAGCCGCTTAGGAAAACCTTTATTAGTGCTGGGAACCGTCTAAAATCCAGTCACTGAAACAAGCAGGGTGGGACGTGACCATTACGAACGGCACACACGCGCTGGTTTGCCCTTAAAAAAGGTTAACAGAATAAAATAAAAAATAAAAACAAAGCCAAAAAGGCCCTCTCTGCCCCACCAGCCTGGGACGGGATGGGGATGAGGAGCTGGGAGGGAGAAGGTGCAGCTCCAAGGAGCCAGGTGGGGGTCCCGGGGCTCACCCGTGCGCAGGGAAGGGCAGCGCTCGGAGGGGCCCCCAGTCCCCCCAGTCTGCCCAGCCGCAGCCTCCGGCAGCGCCCCCCACCCCCACCAGCACCGGGGGTCACTGCCAGGAGGAACGGAGGCAGCGGCGGCCCGGGACGGAGGGAGGAAAGCGCGCGGTTTCCCTCTTCAGCTTCGAGTTCTCTCCCTCGAGAGAAAAGCTCTGAAAGAAAACGCTGGAAGCTCGGTAAAACGTGACACATCACACACGCGTGGCCTCCAAAGCCCCTGGGACACTCGCCGGTGCCTGAAACGGGGCGGGGGGGACAAAGACAAAATGCACCAAGGAGGCACTTTCCTGCTTATAGACCCGGCCGCGTGTCAGGGACCGGCGAGGGAGGTGGCACCGGGGGAGGGCGGGAGGTGACAGCACCGACTCTGTGCCTGGGGTCGCTCTCGTCAGCGGCGGCGGGAAGGAAGCCGGAGCCGCTCTGGTGACAGGGCCCAGATGGGGGGAGAAGCAAAAGGAACCAAGTGCCCAGGCGGGGAGGGAGGGACGGCAGCTCCCGCGCGCAGCCCTGGGACCGGGGCGGTGGGTGCGAGCGCGCGGCCTCTCGCCGGCACCTTCCGTGTGCCCAAACGGCGGAAGAGCTGCGGGGACCGACCCTGCAGCCCTCAAATGGCGCCACGCGAAGTGCCCGAGGTTGGAGGTGGGGTGGGACACCAGAACATGAGTCTGCCCTCGGTACCCCCTCGCCACAAATCCCTCACAGCGGCGGGGAAGCTCACAGCTCCCCTCCCTCCCCTCCGCCTGCCCCGCACGCTCACAGAGAGCGGAGGGAGCCACGCCACACCACGCCACCGCCACGCCACCGCTTTCAGGCCTTCTCCAGGACACGGCAACAGCTGGGGAAGGGCAAGTGGCACAGCCCGGTGGCTCCCAAGGCCGGGCAAAGGGCTGGCTGCCGTCCCCCAGCTCGGTGCCGCACCCAGAGCTCGGCTGCTCAAGGCCTGGCACAAAGCCCGCTCGATATTTTTATCCCCGGCATCCGTGTTGTTTGAAGCTGTCCACTTTTTTTTTTTTTTTTTCTTTTTCCACAGCCATCCCCTGTCCCACCCTGGCTTAGAGGTGACAGCAATAGCAACGCACCCTTCTGCTGCTCCGACCTGAGCCCAGAAGGCATCAGCTGCCCTAAGACGGCCCCGGCAGCCCCGATACGGCCTGGGGGAAGGTACAACCCCCCCAAGGACGCTGGGCAGCGCGCGGGGGCCAGGCCACGCTCCCCACACCCCCTGTTCTGGGAATAGCTGTGCCGGCAGCCTCCACCCCCCCTCCCAGCCCTGCTGCTCTGGCAGGAATGTCCGAGGGGCTCGGGGCAGGACGTTCCAGTAAATGCAATGGATTTTAAGCTCTGGGATGTCCCCATCTTTATTCCACAGCCGCCAGCTGCCCGAAGACAGGGAGAGCACAACCCCCAGCGCAGCTTCTCAGGCCGCTTGTTTCGTGCTCCGAACAGTAAATCTGCCCCGCGGCACAAAACAAGCCAAGCCCGGTGGGAAGCCTCGTTTTTCTTAAAAAGAAGGGATTTTAAAACAATGATTCAAGTTTGGTAACTCCTCTCACCCTCCTCCCCGGCTATAAATGAGGCCGAAACTCACCCTCGTGCAGAAATCAGGTTCAAAGTTCAGCCAATTTGTGTGGGCCACCGACAGCCCCATCCCCCTCGCGGGGGTGACAAGGGCAATACAACTCCCTTTGCAGAGCCCTGGCCCGGGGCTGAACCCGGCTCCTGAAGCCCGGGGTGAGCTCGGAGCAGGATCCTGGAGGAACGGCGCCAGGCAGGGGCCGGCCCGGGTCGCGTTTGGTGACAGAAATACCGGGTACTGCTTGGCCTGAGAGGGCTGGTGCGTCGGCGAAGGAGCTGGCTTGACTCAGAACGGGCTGGAGCAACGTCTCAGCAGGCCGAAGGCAGCGAGTTGCTCTCCACCTTCAGTCCTTTGCTGGCCAGGAAGGCGTCCTGCTTGGGCTCGCGGCCCAGGAACTTCCTCAACATGTCAGAAGCATCCAGGGAACCGCCAGGATGCAGGATGCAATTCCTGTAATCCATGCCCACCTGCGAGGGGAGAACAGAGTGGGACGCGTGGGACGGCCGCCCCGCCCCGCACCGGGAGCCCGGCGGCGCAGGACGCCCTCCCTACCTTGCAGTTCATGATCCCCTCCTGCTTGAAACGCGTGTGGAACATATCCATGGAGTACACCTCGCTCCAGAGGTAGCCGTAGTACTGGGCATCGTAGCCTCCGGCCAAGTGGCCAAACGTAGCGGGCATGTTTGTACCTTTGAGGCAAAGGAAGGGAAGGGGTGTTAATGGGGACGGCTGCCGGAACCGCTCGCAGCGCAGAAAAACCCCTCCGTGCTGTAAACGTGTCAAAGCAGGCACTGGGTCAGCGGGTTCACAATCCCAGGGGGACGAGGGAAGAACTTTCTAGTTCTTTTTGTATAGTTTTAGCTCCGCTTTTCCTGGAGCCAGCAGAAACGGTCCCCATTGAGTCAGCCTGAAGCCCCGGCCTTGAAAAGAACCTGCTGAGCCAAGCTTGCAGGCCAGGGCTAGAGAGACAGCGAGAGCGGGACCCCCCAGGCCCCTGGGTACCTGGGGTGGCAGGGACGCCCAGCACCTCCTCACACAGCCGGGCAAACACCTCCACGGGGTCGGCCTTCGTCTGGGTGTGCAGCGCCTGGTCCACCTTGGCCAGGACGATCTGCCGCAAGTTGAAGAGCCCTGTTCCCGGGAGGAGGAGGCAAACTGAGCTCCTGCCTGCAGGCAGCAGCGTCTCCGAGGCCGGGACGCAGCAGGGCAGGCCTGGGGGACTCCCACACTTCTCCCCACACCCAATTTCTGACCCGCTTCCCCAAACCAGCCCAGTTCAGCAGCACCCACTCAGGCCTAAGCCGCAGCCCCTGCCTGCGGGTAATCTCTGCCCTCCCCGGCACCTCCTCTCACCGTGCCACCACCCAGCCCGCTGCGCCTCTGCCACGTCACCCTCGCTCTTCCCAGATTAACAGCAGATGTGGCTCCTTCCCCCCCAGTCCCCTCAGTCCCCACAGCGGGTAAAACAAAGCCTTTTTGCTACCCGGCCAGGTCACTAAGGGTCCCCTTCCCCTCCCCATGCACCAGGGACACCACGGCGAGGCTCTGCCCTGGCTGAGGACAGCACAGAGCCCTTGCCCCCCGCCACCCCCTCCTTGCTGGCTCCCACTTCCCTCTGCAGGGACCTACCTGTGTTTGCCTGCCGGGATTTAATGAGCTTCTCCAGCAGTTCATCAGGGATGGGGCTTCCAGTTTTGTAGTGCCTGGACATGCGCAGCAGCGGCTCCTTCTCCCACACCCAGTTCTCCAGCATCTGTGACGGTGCCTCGACAAAGTCCCGCTCCACGTGTGTCCCGCTGAACATGGCAAACTCCGCCTAGGAGACACGGCAAGCTCAGAGCCGGGTGTCATTTAACCCCCCCAGGGAGCACGGCAGGGGAAAAGCAAGAAACCAACCCTCTGCCAGCCCAGCCAGGCCTCACCTGAGAGCAGAGCTGGTGCATGACGTGCCCGAACTCGTGGAAGTATGTCTCCACTTCATCGTGCTGCAGCAGGGAAGGTGCATCCGGCGTGGGCTTGGTGAAGTTGGCCACCATGGCAGCCACCGAGATCTGCCGGCTGGAGTCCGGCAAGAGGCAGCCCGGCTGCAGGCCGAAGCAGGCCGCGTGCCCGTACTTCCCCTCCCTAGGCCGGGAAGAGGAGGCTGTTACCTGGATCCTCGCCCACGACCAGCCAGGAGCCACTGCGGTCCCGCGCCGAGCAGAAGCCCCCGGCGAGCCCACGCTCCTGCCCGAGCTCACACCGCTCCCTCCGCACAGCCACGCGCCTGGGAGCGGGACGGCCTCTCCTCTTCCTCAGGCGCGAGGCAGGCTCTGCTCCCCGTGCCCTAACCCTCCTCCCTCGCTTCGCCTTGCCCAAGGCCTCACCGTGGGTACAAATCCAGGTAGAATTTGCCAATGGTCTCCCCGGAGGAGGTGTCCTTCACCGTGTAGAGCTGGACGTCCTCGTGCCAGACCTGAGCCTTCTCTTCCAGGTGGAAGGAGAGCCCCAGCAGCTCCTGGTAAATGGCCAGCAGCCCCGTGGTGACCACCTGCATGGGGAAGTATTCCTTCAGCAGATTCTGGTCCACACTGTACTTGGTCTCCTCCACCTGGTTCATGTAATAGCGCATGTCCCAGGCATTGATGCGGTTGTCAAACTCCAGGCCGCGCTTCTCGCACTCTTTCTTTTTCAGGTCCAGGATCACAGCCCGTTCCTTCTCCCCGAGGGGTTTCAGCTTCTGGGCCAGCTCATCTAGAACCAAAGCAGGCAGGGTTAGTGCCCCAGAGCAGCACACCCGGCCCAGCGCACGCCCCTGCCCTTCCCCTCTGCAGCCACGTGCCGTACCCAGGAAGGTAGCCACCGTCTTGCTGCTTTTAGCCATGTTCATCTCCAGCACAAAGTCCGCGTGCGTGTTGAAGCCCAGCAGGCTGGCTTTCTGAGCCCGCAAGTCCACCAGCTCCTTGAGGATCAAGCAATTCTCCTGCGAGGTAGGAAGAAGAGTGAGGTGGGGTACGTGGGCAAGAAAGGAAGCAGGAGCCCCAGCGTGGGAAGCAGCACAAATCTCAGAGACCCCTTCAGCGCCCGGACCCGACCCACATCCCGTCTGGCCCTGCTGGCAAGCAGCAAGGCCAACCTACCTCTTTGCACCTGGAGTTGAACATTTCCTCCACCTTCCTCCTCGTCTCAGGCACGTAGCACTTCTTCAGGAGAGGGAAATAGTGCGGGTATTTCAAGGTGACTTTCAGTTTGCCATCCTCTGTCTTCTCCAGGGAGTTCAGGAAGTCCTCAGGGAGCCCCCCTGAGAAAAGACAGGACTGATGGAGAACCCCGGCCTCTCCAGAAATTCCAGCTCTGGGGCTGAGCACAGGAACAGGCTCCTTGGCCAGAGGAATCCATGCACTCAGGGCCACACCAGCAGAGAAATAAGCCCGAGCGCTCCGTACCTAGTTCCTCCTTCGAGAAGGGCAAGTAGGTGGTGTCTTCATTGAGGTTCTTGTTGAAGTCTATGCAAAGGACGCTCAGCTTTTTCTTAATAGCTTTGATTTTCTTTAAAATACAGATGAACAGAGAAAAGTCAGTCCCAAGGGGGAAGTCAAACAGCACCGCTCCCCGGCTCCAGCCCGCCTGCCGAGTGGCCCAGCAGACCGCTCTTGGCTTTTATTCAAACGCAACGCTGCAGAATTAATTGCATGCAGGCGCTGAGCTCTCAGCCTGGAACAGGCTCCCTCTGATCACACCTGGTAGGGAAGCAGCCACCTCAGCAAGGTCCCAGCTGTCTCCTGCCAGCTCAGGAGCTGCAGGTGTTTAAGCAACAACCTCCTCTACCCTTATTTCATTTCACCTTCTCTTCTATTTTTAACCCAGCTTCGAGCTCCTTCACTGAGCTGCTGGCGCATGGAGAGAGAAGGGGACCCTGAGCAGCTCAGCCCCCCCCAGCTCCAGGGGGGACCTGCCCTCACTGTCCCTTTGCACCATTTGCAATTTCAGCTTCTCAGGAGCCCCCCAGCTCCCAGCGTTGACCCCACTTTGTAAATGACCTCCCCTTCAATGGAAAGGAAAAAGAGGGGCACGGAGACATCACCCAGAGCACCCAAAGTCACAGGAATCGGCGCAAAATTCAGGAGTCTGAGCCTCAGTCCTCTGCTCTAACGCTACACTGCAAGGCCTCTTCTAGGCGTCCTTACTTCAAGCTCTGTGATCTCACCTCCTGCGTTTCCTCAGGGAGATGGAGACCGTTTCTTTTACCCAATTTGATCAGCCTCTCTAGATATCTCTTCGCTTCGGGCTTCAGCGCAGCGCTCTCTGCTTTCTCCTGTAAAACAAAACCTATCAGCACAGGGAACTGCAGGATCAGGTGTTGCAGAAAGTTGGTTCCTGGGGGGAGTTGTGGGTTATTGTAACACCAGTGACCCAGAAGTAGGTGGAAACACCCCACAAGAAGGCTTTGGTGTATTGGTTCCTATCAGATTGCTTTAAACACCTCAGCCTTATGCTGTATTACAGCACTTTTCAGGGCGTTACGCAGCCCCTCCCCGCCTCAGCCAGGCTGGGTTTACTAACGTCACTTCACCAAAGGGACAGTCGAGGCCCTCAGCAGGAGCAGAGCCCTCAAACACCAACTCCCCAGTTCTCACTAACAGCTGGACCATTCTGCCATGATCACACAGCGATTCAGTTCCAGACCTGACTCGGTATCACTCACTTCTAAGTTCTGGGGCAAAGGAAAAGGCTTTTCTGTAATTCCAGGAGGTTTCAGTGCGCTGCTCAGGTGTATCCCTGACAGAGCATCCTCCCAAGCACACACCTGGAGCCAGACAATCCTCTGGTACACGTCCTGCCTCATGCTCATCTCCACGTCGAACTCCGAGAGCTTCTTGTCAGCCTCGGTGCTCGCCGTACGGATGTCTTTGCAAGGAGAGACGTGCTGGGGGAAGTCCAGCATGTTCCGACGAACTGGAAAGACAGAGAAGGGATTGGGGTGAAGGCAATGGCTTCATGTCCCAGAACTGCTCACGAGTGGGAGCGTACAGAGAGCCTGTGTTAATTGGGAGCCAGTTTGATGACCCTGGAGCCTGACCTGCCTGCCCACACAAAGGAAGAGCAAAGTACTGCTGCCAGAGAAACCCAGCGCTGCGCTCTCTGAGCAGCACCCAGTCACCCACGGTGCCTGTTCACCCCTTCCTCGCTGCCGAGCACATCTGTCCCACTGGTTTCCCACTACAATCCATCTTTCTGACAAAACTCACAGGAATTTCATGCCCCTGAGTTCCCAACACGTTTGCCCCAGCTACAGCTGGTATCCTGGTATCAAGAGTTTCAAGAATCACAGGACTCCTACACTGGCAGACACATGGGCAGCATCGCTACGTGACTCCTCTCTGTAGAGGACCAGGCTAAAAGTGACACGTC
Source organism: Strix uralensis (assembly GCF_047716275.1). NCBI lineage: Eukaryota > Metazoa > Chordata > Aves > Strigiformes > Strigidae > Strix > Strix uralensis. Next base: position 6,139,338 of record NC_133998.1, on the reverse strand, counting down.
TTTACTGCAGACGCTCTTCAAAAGCCATGTCCCAGGTGTGCTCTGTCCTGACGTATTCCCAGTTTAGAAGTGAAAACAGGGAGAACATTCCCTTCCACAATCTGTACAAAACCTCAAATAACACAACTCCAGCGGGAAGGGGCTGCCCTCCGCGCACAAGCACTCTCCACCCAGCAGAAGGTGAGCAGGCAGCTCCTCTCTGTTGCCCAGGGAAAGTGCTGACAGTTCTGCTGAAGTTAACATTACCCTTGCTTAGTAAGGGCTTTTCCTCTTATTTTAGTAAAAAGAAATCAGAGAGAAGAAAGAAGAGGCTTGTGGGCTGGCTGCTGCTTCGTACAGACGCGACACCTCGCAACACGGGCAGTCAGGACAGCTGCAGATGCCGTGAGGCAGGAGGGGGGCTGCGTGACTTTGGCACTCTACTGCTGTGAATAATCAGCCAGAGATGTATCGAAACCGGCATCATCTGCCAGCACGATGCCACCATGTCATGTCACCTTACACGCAATCTCTACAGCGATAGCAGTGTTTAAACAAGGCACACGGAGAGATGTTTATCCGCTGTCTCAGGGAAAAAGTTAGAAAAGAGCTGCAGATTTCTTAGATCACCCGAACCATTTCTGCCAGTGCACAATTTGTTCCCACTAATGCACCTTGACACATAAAAGCAGGAGACAACCTTGACAACCTCGCTACTCCTCCCGCGGACCATCCTGCTGCCAAAGCGTCGTCCTCGTTTTAGACTCGCTCTTCCGTTCCAAATCTACTCTAATCTTTGTACTTATGTCTAGCTATATAAACACTAACTGGAAAAAAAAAAAAGCCATACTGCTGAGGGAGCCAAGGGAATTAAAAAAAAAAAAAAGGAGATGACAGCACGGAGTAAAAAAAAAAACCACACCTTAATAACCACATGTTGCTTCGCAGACAGCCAGTACTCCCTCTCGGTGTACGTACCCGTATATTCCACTTCCACATCTGCCAGTGCCTTGAGAGTGTTTTCATAGGACACCTCGCCCTGCTCCTGGGAGCCCACCCGGTCGTACACAAGCTTTGTCCTCTCCGTGAGCTCTGCTGCCATGTTTTCTATCTCTTCGGCAGTCAGGTCCCATCTTAGCTGATTTGCCAACAGCCTGGGGGACTGGCTATCCACAACGTTACCTGGGGACGTGGGGAGGAAACGGTCTGTGAGATACAGTCGTACACGGCCTCGAAAGAGAACTCTGCTGCATAGCTAAAGCTCGATAAAAGCACTCAAAGGAGAGGCCCAGCAAACAAACCATGCTGACGGGCAACCCGGCTTCTAACGAACCGGGGCGCTGGCAGCAATCGGCAGCCGGATTATTTTCCGGGCACTGTTTACCCTCTCGGTCATGACAAGCCCTTCCCAGAAACCTGACTCCCTCCCCGCCCTCTCCCCGCCGTGCCCCTGGCAGGTGCCTCTGCCCACGGGACGGGGCGGGGAGGGGGGCGGCTGTCGCAGCCCGGGGTGGGAGCTGGGGGGCAGAGAGGTGACAGCAGGACATCCCACGCGACCTTGGGGGGCTGCCCCCAGCTCCCTCCTCCTGCCCCCGTCCCTCTCTCCTCCATCTTCCCCTTGCCACGCCACGCCAGCCCCTCGCCCTTGCCCTCACCTCCTCCCCTCCGTCGCCCCCCCGCCGTGTGCTCCCCCCCTCCAGCCCACTCGCTGCCCTCCAGGCCTTCCCCCGCCGCCGCCCGGTACCTGTGGGGGGGGCCATGCCGGGGGTGCCGGGGGTGCCGGGAGGCCCCGTTCTGCTGACGAGGCCGGGAGGAGACCGCGCCGGCCCCACGCAAGGAGCATGTGCCCCAACCATAGAGGCGGGCAGAGAGAGAGGCCGCACCGAGGGATTCTGGGAGCGCGGAGGACTGGGCCGCTCTCCCCTTTCCTTCCCCCCATCCGGACCGGGGGAAGCGGCCCGCCCGCCCGCTCGCTCGCGTACAGCTCCATCCCCGCCCCAGCCCTCAGCCCTGGCGGCTGCGGCGCGGGGTCACGGGCCCGGGAGCGGGAGCGGAGCCCCGCCGGGAGCAGCGCCCCGGCCCGCGGCAGCCGCTCGCCCGTTCCCATGGCAACGCCCCCTCTCTATGGTAAAAATCAAGGCGGAGCGACAACCGCACTTCCGGCCTCCGGCCCCGCCCCCGCGCGGCACACACTGCGCCTGCGCCGAGGGCTCCGCGCAGCGTCCCCGCCGCCTCCCGGCCGGACCGGCGGGGCGGGGCAGGGCGGGGCCGGGCGGCAGCGGCGCGCAGGCGCGGGGGGCGGAGCGCAGCGCATGCGCAGTGCTGAGCCCGCCCCGGCTGAGGTGAGTGTCGGGGCGCCCGGTGAGCGGGGCCGGTGGCGGCGGGGGGGGCCCGGGCCGGGCTGCGCTGCGCTGCGCTTCCCGCCCCGCCGGGAGCTGTCCGCCTCCAGCCCTGGGGGGAGCAGCGGTCGGGCCGGGGCCGTGGTGGGGCCTGGCGCTTCCCTCTCCCGGGGCCCGGTGTGGGCCGGGGCTGTGGCGGGGTGTCCCCCCCCCCCGCGCAGGCCGCGAGGGCCAGCCCCGCCTGTGCCCGTTTCCTCACGAAGCCCTGGGGGAGCGGCGCTGCCCTGCCGGGAGTGGGGCGGGGGCCCGGGGCCCGCCGCACCCCTTGGGCCTGCCTGCCCAGGGGCACCGGTAGGAGCTGCGGGCACGGCCCCGGTGTACCGGGAGGGGAGGTGCCTTCTTCCTCTCTGCCGGCCCCTGGGGGGGTCTGGGGGCTCTCCTGGCCTCGCCTGTCCCTGGGGCTGGGAGCCCGGCGTAGGCTTTCACCCAAGGCACGCACCCGCCATGCCTGTCTGCGACTGGGGCCAGCTTAGCTCTGTTGGGCTCTCCCTCGCAGAAATTGTGTTTAAACAATTTAATTTCTCTATTAAATCGCCCTGAATGGTTTTCTGTGCTACAAACCCAGTTAAGCCTTCTGGAGAGGCAGAGCAGTTCAGCGCAGCAGCAGTGCCGTGCAAGGAGCTGCCTCTTGTGCTTACAGGATCTGCCTCAGGGTCTCCGGGAAGCCCCAGCCTTGGGGTGTGTTTGCGGGGGTCGCTTTGCTTTGGGTCTTCGCTCTCCTTTGCCATCAGCATCCTGGCAGGGGAGGCTGGCAAGTAGCACGGGGAGTTGGCAGCCCTGAACCCCAGCTCTGCTCACAGGGGCAAATTGCTTCAGCGCTTGTTTTTGTTTCAGAATCAAATTATGCTCTGGAAGGGGACGACTGTGGTTTCGTAGTGGTGAACTGCTCAGTGCTCGGTTTGTCTAGTCCTGGTCAGCCAGAGATGTTTTGGTAGCCAAAGTGCCTGCAACACCTTTGATGTATTTCCCTTGGCAGGAGCATTGTGGGGCAGGACTGTGCTGTGCTGCTCACGCTGAAGAGGGTGACTTGAGGCCTGGAGAATTCAGGTAAAGGGGTCGTGGTTACAGCAGAGAGTTTAACGAAGGCTCCGGAGGCCTTGGCCAGTCCCTTATCCCCCTGATTCATACTGGGGGAGAGCTGCAGAAAAGCTCTTTGACTTCTTCCCCATCAAGTCATATAACTTCTCTCTGTACAGGCTTTTTTTTCAAAGGTACAAGAAGTTGAAACAAACTGCTCGCAGCCTCCCGGAATGGCAGACCAGAAGCGCCTTGCCTACTCCATCATCCAGTTTCTACACGACCAGCTGCAGAATGGGGGTCTGTCTCCAGACGCTCAGGAGAGTTTGGAAGGTGGGTGGTTGTACGTGCGTCCCAGTTCACACGCCTGGGTCTGTCAGCCCAGCACGTGGGGATGTTCGGACACTGTTGCTCTCTTGTGCATCTTACTTGGCTGGGCTGTGCCTAACGTCAAGCCTTGCTCAACTTGAAATGAGTTTGTTGTCTTGGGGAGGTATCCAGGGCATTAGGGATGCTGATTGCTTATCTGATTTCTTGATATCTCTTTCAAAAGCAGATTAGCTCAAGGAAGGGATATACCTGAAATCAAAAGCCCCTCTGACCCAGGCTTTGAGACTTACAAGTTTTATCTTAAATGAGGTGGAGTCAGGAGGCTTGAAGTGTAAAATGCAAACTTTGTACGGAAGTGTTTTGTGCTTGCAGAGTGCTTTTCCCGTTCTGCTATCAAAATGCTTTTCCACAGCGTGCCCTGGAGTATTTGTACAAGCTTTTTCAGAGGGCTTCACTGGTAACAAGAGCACATGGGTCTTAAAAGATCCACTTAAGGCGCCTTAGTCTTTAGTCTTGTACATTTGTCTCACTGAAAGAGAGCCCAGGCACGTCTGCAGAGTGGTGGGTACATTCCTGGCTGAGGCAGGAACAACAGAGTGGAAGGAGGGTTTGTTCCTGGTGCTTTTGGACTGTAAAATATGGCACGAGAGCTCTGTAAAACTGAGCTCTGTGTTGCTGGGCTTCCCCTCTGTGCTGGGAACGGCTTCCCGCCCAGGTGCCTGGTGAGGGAGGAGGGTGGGTGGGTGGTGTCGGCACGGAGCAGCCACCCTTTAGCAAGTGAGACTTGCAGATCTCTCCCTGCCCTGTCCACCCGTGGCTGTGGGAATGTCAGCAAAGGCCCAGCTGGGTTAACTTCTACCCCCAGCACATGGGAGTTGTGACTGACTCAGTGCAGGAGCTTGATCTCTAGAGCTGAGGTTTGCCCAGCTCTCAGGTTTTGGCAAAATTTGAGGATATGGCCCAAGTACTAAGCCTGGTCTTTGGAATTGTGTAGTTTAGAGTGGCTTTGTTTTCCTGTTAGTTCAACAATAAGAAATTCAGGTGCTATGGGAGGAGGCTAACTATTTCACAGAATCATCTAGGTTGGAAAAGACCTCGAAGATCAGCTAGTCCAACCATTAACCTCACACTGACCGTTCTCAAATTTAGATGAAGTGAGAAAAGCTAATTACCTGACTCTTCTTGCCCAGTGGCCATCCAGTGCCTGGAGACAGCGTTCGGGGTCTCGATGGAGGACCAAGGTCTAGCTGTGTCCCAGACTCTGCCGGAAATATTTGAAGCTGCTGCAGGAAAGGTGAGTGCCCTAAAATATGTGCTGAGTTTCTATTTAAGCAGCTAAAGCGATGAGCTCTGCTTGATTTCCGTGGCGATGCTGCCCCCTCGGAGGTGTGTGGGAGTGAAATGTTTTGGGCTTGATGAGCCAGTGCCTGGAAAGGGGGAGGTGTAGTACAGCTTGACGGGAGCCCTTACTGCAGCATTCTCCCTTTCCTTGTAAGGAGCCTGAACACATCAGAACAAATTCGGAGCCCATCACCCCCTCTGAAGATGACATAGCTGAAGCTGAAAGGCTCAAGACTGAAGGTAAGCTCCTCTGGAGCTGGTGTATGACGAGGTTTAGATGAGAGCGGGGAGGGAGACTTAATTCACTCGGCACCTGGGGAATGCTTGGAATGGGGAAAAAAGCAAATGGGATCAACCCTTCCATTTGTGCTTGTTTCTCTGCTTGTGCTCCAGGAGTGTGTGTAGGTTGGCATAATTTAGCTGCCACAGAGCCTGGATAGACAGCTGGGTCAGCGTTTTCTTTTGCATCCTAAGAAGCCGGCGCTGTGTAGAACAGGGCATCTTCCCTCCGGAGCTCTCCCCTTTGTGCTGCCTTTTCTCTGCTCTGCGAGAGCGCGTGATTAGTGCTGAAGGACAATGGAGAGCTTTCTCTGAGCCAGCACCCTGCAGGGCTTTTCAGGACGTGGTGCTGCTCTGGGGGGAGCCTCAGGTGTGCCCGAGGAGGGGGGACAGCTGAGGGCGCTCGGGGAGCTTGCGGGATCAGGCAACCTGGAATTGCCAGGACGCGGGTCCCCTCCCTCGCTGCCCACCGCGCCTCACGCTTGCGAGTGGTTGAATTGACCAGCAAAAGTTGCAAGCGGTTGGTTTCTCTCTTGTTCTATTTTCTGAAGTAGAACGTAGATCCAGGCCTGTTGCTTTTGTCCCCTTTTTTCGCTTGTTAATGAGCGTTTCCTCCATCTTTTTAGGAAATGAACAAATGAAGGCAGAAAACTTTGAAGCTGCTGTGTCTTTCTATGGAAAGGCAATTGAATTAAATCCATCCAATGCTGTGTATTTCTGCAACAGGTACTGATTATCCCTTTCTCCACCTTTGTCCACCTGTGGTTTTGTTCTGGCTGCTTCCATCTAAGACTCCTGAATGGTCAGAATCCCTTTTTTATGATTCTGTAGACTGCTTATTCTGTTGCTGCTCTTTGTGTGGTTTTTTTTAAGCTCATAGTGACACACTTTCCTGTGCCTCCTGCCAGCTCTGTGCCCTGGCATCTCTAGATAGGATGTGGGTGTGGAAACAAACTCTATTAGGCATTTGAGGAGATCTAAGGATGCCAAGAAATGCTGTCTGCTTTCATGCAATTAACTCTAAGTGGGATAGAGAGCCCAGGTTTGAGAGGCTGTGTTGATAATAAAAACAAAGGGGTGAAATGAGACAAGTTGAAGGCTCGTTAATGAGAATTGTGTGAGCTGATGTGTGTGCAGAATTGGGTATGCAAGCGAATCTCCTATTTTTCAGCGCTAAGCAGAAGTGTTTGAAAGTTGCTGGGAAGACAGTTGTTGCATAAAGCACTTTGAATTGGGATTTGGTTTAGTTATGTGCTTATCATGAGTACATGCGTGCAGCTGGCTGCGTGAATAACGTGTCTGTGCACTCGCCAGTGCCGTGGTGAGGTGTTTCTTGGGGCAGGGAACTGCAGCTTTTAGCTGAGCTTTGCTTCAGCTGCCTGAGGGTCAGTCCCAGGAGGTTTTGGGCAGGTGCCCTGATGTCAGTAAGAGTTGGGAGATTGAGCCTTGAAGGAGCCATGTTATGGTTTCCAAAACAGTTTTCCCTCTTACGCGGAGCGTGTGGGGAAATGGATGAAACGGTCGTTATGACTAAAATCAAGGTGTGAGGGAAGCTGGAGCTGGCGAGTGGGATACTTGGGTGCCTCCCTGCGGCCTGGGCTCCTCTTGGAAAGTCTGTACGGAGAGGTAAGAGCCTCGATTTATTTGCAGTAGAAGCGGAACGTGGAGCTGGGTGTTTGGAGAGCAGCCTGCTCACCTAGATATGGCCTGGATTTATGTCAAGTTCACACTTGACCTTGCTGTGTGCAACAGGAGACTACAGAGAGGGAACAGGGGTGACCTTGATCAGCATATTCAAGCTAAGTCTTTTCTGCACATCTTTCTCCATTCCCTCCAGAGCTGCTGCGTACAGTAAACTAGGAAATTATGCTGGAGCAGTGAGAGACTGTGAAAGAGCTATAGGCATTGATCCAAACTACAGCAAAGCTTATGGCAGAATGGGGTAAGTAAGAGCAGGGCTTTGGGCTAATTTTTTAATCTCAGAATGCTTTGTGGGGGTGAATACTATCAGTGGTATTCTGCCCCGGAGTGGCGTGCAGAAATACCTAGTGTTTCACTTCGGGGGGTGGAGGAAGACTGCAAGTGCTTCTCTAACTCTGTGACTTTTTATTTTATTTCCACTTTAATAGCTTGGCCCTCTCCAGTTTAAATAAACACACAGAAGCTGTCGTTTACTACAAAAAAGCCCTGGAGCTGGATCCAGACAATGACACCTACAAATCGAACCTTAAAATAGCTGAACAGAAAATGAAGGAGACTCCTAGTCCAGTAAGTTCTGAAACTAATGCCTGTTACACGTGGGGAGGATTAGGAGGAGGCTTCTTCACTGCAAGTGCTACCAGGTGCTGTCTGGCAGAGCCCTGATGACCTGGGTTGTGTTTAGAATACAAATCCTGTTTGCAGGCAGAGGGGAGATAGGTAATGAGTCCTGCTGCGGCCCTTTCTGCTAATATCCAGAGAGAGTAACTTCACTGCTTGAGCACAGTCACCTTGGGCGTATTTGAAATGAGACTCATTAGAAGGGAGTGTTTTGAAGGAGCAATTTTGCCTTAAGCACCTTTCTTAAAGTCACTACTAAAATCCAGCTTTTTGTTTCTAGTGACCTGTTAGCGATACCAAAAGGGCATTTTAGGTGGCTTTTTTTCCTTATCAAGACTCTTTTCTTAAGAAAAGAGACCTGGAGGTTTCCTAGCCAGAAAGCTGGTGACTGCGCTGCTGACGTGCTCCGTGCAGGACCATGTTAGTTTATCATTTTGAAGGGGATTTTAATTTTCTAAAGACTTCTCCAGCGCGAAGGTGACCAAGTGGATGTGTTTAATTGGGAAACTGTAACGGGTTAGAGCTGTAACGTGGCTAGTGTGGCTCAGCTGGTGAGAGGTGACCAGTAAGCCACGTAATGGAGACATCTGCCCTTAGTGAGCCTAATCCCGAGGCTGCCTGTGACTTGGAGCTTTGCAGAGAGGGTGTGGACAGAGCCTCTTCGCTTTGCTGTGGTTTAAGGGCTGGATTCTGCTAACAGCGGGAGTAAAGTATTAATGTTCATTGCAATGTGCGTCAGGAAGTGAGAGGATGTCATCATCTGCCTGTGGTTTCTTTATTCTCACAGACGGGAGGTCCAGGAGGATTCGATTTAGCTGGCTTGCTGAACAACCCCGGCTTCATGAGCATGGTAAATCTGGGCACGGGTCACAGCCAGGCCGCGCGGCCCGTGCCTTGGCCTGCCCAGGATGAAACGTATCCCTACGTGGCGCGGGGAGCTCCTCTTGTCTCTTCAGCAGATTTATTTTCATTTCATGTCTCGGTGCTGCTGTGTGGAAACTCTGCTTGTATCTCCTGAAGGTCAAATGACTTATTGACAGGCTTCTCCTCGCGGTGTGCCGGGTGTGGAAAGGGTGCCTGTTCCGCATTACCAGCCCTGCCTTGTGCGTCGCGCTGCGCTTCTCTCAGCTATTTTTATCCTATTGATCTGTTTCAAATCTGCCCTCACTTTGTTTGTAGTTGAATGGCACATCATCTGCATATCTACCCAGTCATTTCTGACTAAATAGGGTGTCTTTTTTTCTCCCCTCTTTAAATAGGCGTCTAACCTAATGAACAATCCACAAGTACAACAGCTGTAAGTTTGATCCCATCTTGTATTTCCTCTTTGAATCGCTCGTTTGAGGCTCCGTGTGTGGTTGGCATTTGCAGTAGGTCTGAAGTGGTGGGAGCAGGGTGGTGTATGGAGGGCAGCCCTTAAACCAGTCCAGTTGCCTGAGTTAGTGTGTCCTCTGAGTACTCGGGACTGTGCTGAAGAAGGGTCTTAGTATAAAGGTTTGCAGAAGGGAGGTGGGGGAGATCGTGGGGTTGGGAAGCTCGGGGTCAGTTTGGCTCTGCTGCGCAGGATTTATGTGGCCTGGAGACAGGATTTCACAGCTCCATCTCAGAGTGAGAATATCTCTATTCTTTGGGCTACAGGGTTGTGAGGATCAGTTCCCAGTGTTTGTGAGATGCTTACATAATACAAAGGTATAAAATTAAGAAAGCACATACCTCTCCTGACCGTCCTTTCAAGAGCGCAGGTGGGCAGCGAGTTAGAGACCTTCTGGAGCTCATCCTCTGATTACCGTGTGAGATAATTTGGCCGAAGGGCTGAATGTCAGCCACCATTTCCGTTTGCTTCTGCCTGCTCCTTCCACTGCTGCTGCCAGCTGAGGTTCTGCACCAGATGCAGCCTGAGGACTCCTGGAGGAAGGGGCTGGGTAGACCCGGTGTATTCTGGGCTGTTCCCCGTGAGGGAATCGTGGTTAGGCTGCCCTGTCAGTAGATCTCGCTTGATGCAGAGCAAGCAAATAGCTTCTGTGAGGAAGGGCAGTGTTTAAATGTAACACAGGGCTTGCACACAAAAGGGGGAATCTCTGGGAATACAGTAACTGACACTATTAGAAATATTTCTACATATTGTGCAGCTTAATGTTAGTTCTGCAGTTAATGTAAAAAAAGTTTTTGCAGACGATTCCCTTGCAGGTAACTTCATAATCTGTGTGGGAAGGTGCTCCAGTTACACTGACACTCCCCTCCCAGCGTAAACCAAACAATTTCTGTGGGTTTTTTCCCCGCTCTGAGCAACGACTGTTACTTCCACAGCATGTCCGGGATGATTTCTGGTGGCCACAACGCCATGGGAGCAGCAGGCACCAGCCCCTCCACGAATGATCTCGCCAGCCTCATACAGGCGTGAGTAGAGCTGGGTGTTTCCCATTGCCTCGGTCAGGAAATGGATTTGGGGGTTTCCTGACCAGAAGTGGAAATTTTAATGTAACAGTTGAGGGAGGCTTAAATGCTGGGTGAATTATCGCCGCTTTTGGTGATGCAAGCTGCGTGGTAGAGTTTTGACAGTCGGCTGTGGAGAATTTCTGAGCACCAAACCGTGTTTGCGTGTGTGTGAGAGCACTAATGGGGCAATTTCTTGTTCTTCAGGGGCCAGCAGTTCGCTCAGCAGATGCAGCAGCAGAATCCTGAATTAATAGAGCAGCTACGAAGCCAGATTAGGAGTCGAACTCCAAGTGCCAGTAACGAAGATCAGCAGGAATGAGCACTCCAGGTGAGGCTGTAGCCGGGAGTGCTGCTGTGCTGTGGCCAGCTGAGTGAGAATTTAGGAATTTGGCTGCAATATCTGTCTTGTGCCTTAATTGAGCGATCTGGTGTGTCTCCCCTCCACGCAGACGGGGTTCTCTGTGTCAGTACTGCGCCTCAGGTGTAAGGCTCAGCCCTGAGGAGTGGTGAATAAGAGCTTCCCTCACACACTGTGTGACTGACAAACGAGTCTCGTGATCTGGTGTTCACGGTGGTTAAAGGGACGCTTGATTTTCATAAAAATTGAATTTGCGAATGTCTTGTCTCCCTGTCTCTGCAGCGCAGTCCATGGGAACTATGTTCTTTGCTTTAAAAACTGGAAGCCATGTGCGTGTTGCCATTTCTTGAGTTGGAAGTGTCCAAGAGGGGGAAAAAAATAATGGAAAAACAAAATACTTTATATGACCTGCATGTTAAAGACAGATTCACGCTTTCTTTCCCTAGTCTTCGTCCCTGCTCCTCCCCCTCAGCCTTTCCATTAGTCTTTTTTTTCTTCTGGAAGATCCAGCAAGCCGAACACAAACCAGCATCAACAGTCTTTCTAAAGAAACTCAGAAAATTAACTACACTGTTACATTTCTATGTTATTTGCTACATGGGAATTTTTTAACCCGTTTTTGAAGAACGATGCACTCTTCACTACAGGACGTCTTCACTTTCCTGCCCACGTGCCACTTCAAAGAAGTGTTCAAGTCCTACCTAACCCCCGTCCTGCCTCGTTTAATCTTCCTGCCAGTTAGAGACAGTAGTGTTTGACCACTCTGGGGATCACGGCATCTTCTTGCCTCCAGGAACAGGGTTTCTGTTGATTAGATTGACTGCGTTTCTCCTTCAGGTCTGTAGCAACATTGCCAGCGTTGTTAGTACACGGGAGTTTGGTGCTCGCCTCTCACAGGTCAGTGTAAATGTGTCGGGGGTTGGGACTGGCCGTGTGCGACGGCTCCTTTCCTGAGGGTCTCCTGGCACGCTGCTTGAGGTTCTTTCCCAGTCCTGACAAAATTTGTCTAGTGTTTAGTAATTATGGCTATGTTGTTGGAATGATCCAATCTGTGAACTAGTCAGGTGGACAGTAAGAAAGATGTTTTTGGTGTTTAAAAGGATTTTTTTTCTGCTTTTTTTAATCTTTTATGCATGTAAGTAATCAACCTGGTTGTGCTAATGGTAGGAGTAGAGGGCGCCTGAGTAGAGAGCAGAAGGAATAAAAAATGCTGCTTGGATAGTCAGAAATCAAGTGGCTGCTGGTTCAACGTGGGGGACGGGCGAGGAGCGGTTACACCTCAGCGTAGAGACGAGGGGAAAAAGCTCCCGGAGCCAACTCGAGCCACCCGCAGCTTTCCACCCCTCTAGTTCCCTCCCCGGGTCCTTCCTCGGGCGAGCGGAAAGCTCTGGCCCCTTCCCCTAGAAGTCACTAGTTGAGGCCAGAGACTTTTCGATGGACCTCAGAATTGTTTTTAAAGTAGTTAATTCAGTTGTTTGTGGCCTGACCACGGGGCAAAAAGCGTCTGGTCTGAGCGTGGGGAGGTGCGAGGTGGGAAGCGCCCTTTCACGAGACCCGCTGGTGGGAGCGAGCAGGTGTATCTGAAGATTAATATCAAGAAAAAAAAAAAAAGATTTGTAAATGCTCCATAAAGTAATATGTGGTTAATGTAACTTGTGAAGAATAAAATATTTGGACACTTTCTTTGTTATCCCTCTTGCCCCGATGACTGAAGCCAGACCCGGGTGTGCGATGGGCTGCGGTGCCCCTTTCCCAGCGGGGTCAGGGCTCCGCTCCCTCCGGGCCGGGCACATCCCCCAGGGACGGGTTTTATCCCCCTCTTCCAGTTTTTTGTTCTTTCCTGCTGAAATGCTCCTCCCGTGTGTTCCTGCAGCACGGGAAGGGGAGCTCTCTTCCCATGGCTGCCTCCCCTGCGCCCTTTGTTCTCTCCAGCTGTTTTTTTTAGTCGAGCAAAGTGGGATATTTGGGGGATGTAGGACAGCGTGGAAAGAAAAAGCTCAAGAATTACTGAAAAGGGAGCTGCAGGGATTTTTCCTCCTTTTTCAGGGCTGTTCCCCTCTCTCCTTACCCTCCCCGCTCCGCTGTAGCTATAGATATTTTTTTTTCCCCGTCTCTTGATAATTTTCTGTTTACACCCGTGAGTTCAAGGCGCAGCTCTCCGGGGCCGAGCTCCTGCCCGGGCAAGGGGGGGCCCGCAACCCCGCTTTGGGGGGCCGGAACCCGGCTGCGCCCCCCGCGTTTCCCGCGGGCGCCCTTCGGCAGCGCACCGCACCGCGCTGGGCGTGGGCGGGCTGACGGGCGGCCCTCGCGGCCAATGGGCAGTCGGGCTGCCCGCCGCGGCCAATGGGAGGGCGCCGTGGGCGGGCGGACGGTGCGGGGGGCTGCCTGGATGGGGCGCGAGCGGGAGCCGGCGCGTGAGTGGAGGGGAGGGGGGAGCCGTTACCGGGGTAACCGGAGGTGGCGGTTGGGGTAAGGGGGGGGCCGGGGGTAGTTTCGTGAGGTAACGGCGGGGCCGTTTCGTGGCTGATGTTACGGGGGTACCACCCGGGGCTGGGGGGCTGTTACTGAGGTACCGTGGGGGCTGGGGGGGGGTGGGCGGTGGCGGGGTTTGGGGGTGCGGGGGGCCCCGGGAGAGCGGGGCTTCAGGCGTGGGGGACACCCCGCGCCCCGGCTGAAGCGAACCCCGGCCGAGCTGCCCACCCCCCCTCCCAGCGACACTCATAGCGTCCCCCCCAGTTCTGCACCCTTTTGGGGTGCTCAAGCAGGTTTGGGCCTGCTCTGGTGGTCTGGGAGGGCCCCCCCCCCTCCCCGCACCCCCTTCTCCAGGGTGACCAGGACCGTTTCAAGTGCCTCCAGGTGTCGGGAGGTGCTGGGACAAGTGCGGCTCTGGGGAGAATCCAGCCCGGTTTCAGCATCACACTGTGCTGGTGTGTTGGGGGCACCGTGAGTGTGTGTTTTTAACAGAAAAACTGAGATTTAAAGGATCGCGCATAAGCAAACCCTTTTTTTTTTTTCTTTCCCCAGAGGGCGGTCTGCTTTATAGAATATTTTTCATGGCTTGAATGTCTCATTATGGGCCACTAAGCCAAGCAGTACCTGTCCTGAGTTAATTCTTTATTACAGAAGTTTTCGGGCTGGGGGAATAGTCCAGACGTTGGCGGCGCTGGCTCCTGAACGCCGTCGGGAAGAGCAGGCGGGGAGAAACACCAGGTATTTCTCATACTTACAGCTTCATTTGTCACTAAACTGCTTTCTGCCCCGGGTCAGGGGGCACTGAGGGGCGGCTGCGCCACTGGCTGTCAGGAGCTTGAGGCTTCACGCTTTGTTGGGGTGTTGCTGGGTTAAAAAGAAAAGAAAAAACAATTAGGTTTGGGGCGGTTCTGAATTTCTGAGTGGAAGCCAGGTGTGTTCCAGAGGAGGTGTGAATTCTGGAAAAGGAGGTTTTTCTTCCTCTCCGCTGTCCTGGGAGCTGTCTGGCCGCCTCACGCAGCCGGTGTGGGTGGTACCTTCGCACCCGCAGCCTCCAGCTCTCGTGATCAGTGATCCCGCGGCGTCGCTGCCAGCGTTGTTTTCTGAGAGAGTTCATTTGAGAAGCTTGGCAGAACGACCCACCGTCACCCCGCGAGGTGAAATCCTTGTCGTTCTGTTGACGCCGAAACCGCAGCGCGTGCTTTACAAAGGCGGGGTGACTCGTTAGCTGTGTCAGCGCGGCGCTGACGAGCCTTGGCAGTCCTGGAGTCAACACCTCGGGAGAGGGAGCCGCGCTGACAGGCTGCCTGCTGCGGAAGCCCTGTCAACGTACACCGAGATTTCAGGCTCTGGGCTTGTTCAGACCTGGCTCGTCTGCTGGGTTCACCGGGGAGCGAGTCAATCAGTGTCATCTGAGCAGGGTTTTCTTCTGATGAACATCCCTTCCTGGGGACACCCGGCTGAGAACCAGAGCTGCCGCAGATGGCCTGACCGCTGTGACCTCTCTGTTCGCTCCTGCTTGAACTGCAAACTCAGAAAAAGGCTTTAAACTCCCTTACTGGGTAGGGTCATTCAGTCCCTCACTTTCCTTTTAGTAAAAGCACCATTTATGCAGCCCGCTGCGCAGAAATGGTGATAATGATTAATACTGGCAGCCCTCAAGGGAGACTTTAGCCTCAGGAATCTTTCGTATTAAAATTAATTTGCCGCTCCAACAAACAGGTATCCAATTATTTACCTTGTCCATCACGGGTGTGGGTGTCAGCGTGGCTGGGGGTGTTGGGTGTTAGTTCCGTACCCCGAGGCGCCGTCGCGTCTCCTCAGGGCTCGGGGCTGTCGGCAGCCCTCACCTGGGTGACCTGCAGGAGAACCCTCGAGGTGCCGTGGATTTGACTTTACAGGTCAGTTTGGTACAAGTGGTAAGTGAAATCCTCCGAGGTGCTGGCTGGGCTGCTGCGAGAACGAGCAGGAGTAGAGGGACCTGTTCACACTTACGTATTTTTACAAATAGATTTTATAAATAGCGCTGTTATTTTGTATAGAAAAACAAGTTTCACTGCTAGCGCATGTAACCTGGAGGGAAACGCTTTTACATTTCAGATTGAGTCAATTTTTGTGACCTAGGCAGCTCAAACCGTGGTGTTTTTCTCTTGTATGAAACTAGCATCTGCCTCCTCTTTTGTTACACCCTGTGGGCAATAGAGAACCTTGCAGTGAATTTCTCTGTAGGGTTTCTCTTTAGAGACGTGCGTATCGATCGGCAACCGAAGCTTCCGCCGACTCCTGGTACAGAGCAAACAAGCGACTGTACAGGCCGTGACCCACCCTGGTGGGATGGTGACGGTGGCTCGGGAAACCGAGCAGCAATGAATCCGATAGTCTTGTGTCAAGGACAGTACAAAAAAAAAAAACCAAAAACCTGTGTGAATATCGAAGGGAGATATTTATGTTTATTTCTGGGCGACAAATACCACCAGCTCAAGTCCATGTTATTTCCTCATGGTTAAAAACCAAAGACTTGATCCTTTGGTTGGACTCAGGTGGATTTCACCACAAGATCAAGGTTTTGTGTCTGTCACGGTGTCGGCATTTCAAATGAAACCTCTCAAAGCTGAGGCCGTGCCGGTTCTGGGTGGCCAGTGCATTTCTTACAGGGTTTTTAAGTTACTGTTTGCTGCAGTTCCATTTTTCTCTGCCGGTTTCTCTACCCGTTGTGTGTGAGGAGCTGCCGCTGTGCTCCCCACCCCTTGCCTCTGGGGAGTTACGGTGAGGGCTAGCACGCAGTTTGGGGTGCAGGGTGCTGTTCTGCATGATATATGCTTATATAGGAAAATCTCTCTTGTTTTAGTCCCGTCCCCAGGTGCTGAGCCCAGGAGCACCTTTCCCTCGAGGTCTATCTGTGCCGTCGCCAGCTCTAACAGCAGCCGGAGGGGCCCCCACCAGCCACCGTCCACGGGGAGCGTCCACCAGGAGACACGATGAAGATTGTGGTCGCCAAAGTGCTGTGTCTGATGGGCATCTGCGTCCTCATGCTGGCTGGGTCCCTCCTCCCCGTCAAGATCATTGAGGCCGATTACGAGAAAGCGCATCGCTCCAAGAAGGTCCTTGCCCTCTGCAATTCTTTTGGAGGAGGGGTCTTCCTGGCCACCTGCTTCAACACCTTGCTGCCTGCCGTGAGGGAAAAGGTAACAGCTTTTGGGTGCCACTGGGTATGTGAGGTTCCCCTGTATGGGGGCACCACCCTGCCCTCTCCTGCCCTGCAGCAGCCCAGGCCACCAGACCTCTGGCTCTGGGCACGTGGAGGGTCTGTGTCTTGCCAGAGTGGCCCATGAAGCCTCCTCAGAAATGGCTGTGCTGGGCCTGGTGTTTCAGATCAGGAGGGCGAGCTGCGCCCGCCTCCCGTCCGGCTACTGCTGGCTGTCCGCGTGGAGTAACTGGAGATTTTTTTGGTCTAGAAGAAGACTGAGCATCGCCGGGGTGTGAGGCTTCAACTCCTGCTGTTTAGCGTGTGTTTAACACACTTGCAGGCAGCCACGAGCCTTCTGCTGGAAGGGAAGTAGGTTCCTGTCCCTTACACTGAGGCCTGTACACCAGGGTATTAAAGCCTCATGGATCAATTTAGTGTCTGTTTAGAGTTGTGTGAACTCAATCGGAATATTTCCCTTTAGAGGGACGAAGGTGATTGATTCCCTGGGGTTTGTTTGCTTCATTCCAGCTCGCTGAAGTTCTCAGGCAGGGGAACGTGACCACGGACTACCCGGTGGCCGAGACCATCATGATGGTTGGCTTCTTTGTGACGGTCTTTGTGGAGCAGCTCATCTTGACCTTCCAGAAGGAAAAACCCTCCTTCATTGACTTGGAGACCTTCAACGCCGGTTCGGATGTGGGGAGCGACTCTGAATACGAGAGTCCCTTCATCGCGTCTTCCCGAGGGCGCACGTTACACAGCGAACACGGTCAGCGCTCCCAC
Organism: Strix uralensis; assembly: GCF_047716275.1. Classification (NCBI taxonomy): domain Eukaryota; kingdom Metazoa; phylum Chordata; class Aves; order Strigiformes; family Strigidae; genus Strix; species Strix uralensis. The sequence continues at coordinate 6,122,441 of NC_133998.1, read as the reverse complement.
AGCCACGGCCTGAACATCCAGGAGCTCTCCCGCTCCGGACCCTTACGGCTCATCGGGCTGGTGTTTGCTTTGTGTACGCACTCCATCTTCGAGGGACTGGCCCTGGGCTTGCAGGAGGAGGGCGACAAAGTCCTGAGCTTGTTCCTAGGAGTTGCCATTCACGAGACGCTGGTAGCGGTGGCTTTGGGCATCAGCATGGCCAAGACCTCGTTGCCGCTGAAGGACGCTGCGAAGATGGCCGTGACCGTGAGCCTGATGATTCCTGTGGGCATCAGCGTCGGGATGGGGATTCAGAGCACCCAAAACGCAGCCAGCAGCATTACTTCCCTGCTCCTGCAAGGCATCGCGGGGGGCACTTTCTTGTTCGTCACCTTCTTTGAGATCCTTGCGAAGGAGTTGGAAGACAAGACCGACCGTCTCCTGAAGGTTCTGTTCCTGGTGCTGGGCTACGCGGCTCTGGCGGGGCTGGTTTTCCTCAAGTGGTGAGCGCGGCAGCGATGGGCAGCAAACCTCACCTCCTTCCCTCGCAAACGGCGCCGGGGCGAGCTCCTCTTCAGCCGAGGGGGACGCTGAAGCTCAGCCGCCAGGTGGACCATCACGGGCCAGGCTGTATTTCCGTCTTGACCCAAAGAAGGAGAATTTCTCCCTGTGTGCTCAGAGGGAAATAGAAATGAGGAGTGTCCCAGTGTAGGTGTCATAAGGTCTTGTCCCTGCCCCTTGGATCTGCGGGTGCAGCAGCTTGTGCGGAGATTAGTCGACACAAACATTAAGAATCTGGTTCTGAGGCCGCCTTCAGAGAGCTCAAGCGTGTGGTTTCCTGCTAATCTGCACAGGCAGCCCCCTCCCTCCATCCCCCCACCCTCACTGCAGAAACTGTGGCTGAGAGTCTCCTCCCTTCGCTCTCGGGCTCCGAGAAGGTGAGAAACAGTAAGAGAAATAAAGTCAAAAGCAGGTGGGCTGACGGATTGCACAGCTGCACTAAGCTGCTTTTGCGAGCTTAGTTTTGAGCAAAACCTGGCTGTAATAGCTGCCAAAAATAACATCCCTGGTGGGGCTGCTCGGTGCCACGGCTCCCCCCGCGCAGAGCTTCCATTTTAGCCCACGAGTGGCTCTGGGAGCTTTTGTCTCTCGGAGTGATTAACAGAAGAAACGAGGCCGGGCCCGTCCTGCGCGTCGTTTTCCGTACGCTGAGCCTTCCCCAAAGCAAACCCCCAGCAGCGTGGCCCTGTCTGAAGGCCTTTCCGCAGCGCTCGCCCAGCCTGGGATCCCTTAATTCCTAAGAAACAGGCCGCAGCGATTTCCAGCGTTAATATTTTAGGGCAAGTGCTTGTGTTTGAAGGGTCTGCAGCGATGAGACGGGTTTAGCCGTCGCCATCGGCCGCGGGCGCTCGGCTCTCGCTGGCGGCGGACGCGGGGGCCCTGCTGCTTACAGAGGCTTTGCCGGGCGTTTTGTTGATGTTTTCAAAGGAAAAAAAACCTCTTCCCCGGGGGTTTATGAGGTTGGGGAAGGGCTGATCGGAGGCGCTTTGCAACCTGCCTGCGCACCAGCAGATCTCTCCCTGCGTCTCCAGAGCGCGTCCCCCGAGGAAGCTCAGCCTGGAGCTGATCCCATCGGATTTTCCCTCCCAGGCGGGGAGCTCAGATCCGGGGTCGGAGCTGGGAACCTTCCCCCCACACACACCCACCCTCCCCGGCTGTGACACCCGTGCGCGGCTCCCGCTCCGCGCTCCTGGCCGGCCTCTCGCGGGGGGATCCGTTTTGGTTAGACGTAGCCTTCGCTTCTGCGGCGGCTCCCGCAGGCAGAGCAGAGCTTTGGGGGAGCACGGATGGAATTCTAACCGTGCCGAGCGGGGCTGAGCCGCGGCGCAGTCCCTGTTCCCGTGCTCCGAAGCGGGAAGAAGGATGAGGAGGGGGGAGACACGGAAGCGGCATCTCGGAGCCAGCGGTTGGCACAGCTGCGGCGTACGGAGGCTGATGGGCGTCACCTGACAGTTCCTGGTGCTCGCTTATTTTAATTGCTGCAACGTACTAAAGGCAATTAATCTTGCTTTGAAAAACCTGGAGTGGAAGCGGGGAGGGAGGGTTATTTTAGGCCTCGGATGACACAAATTAGCAGGGCCTGATGCGACTGTAGCTTGCCTGGAGGTGGTGAACCCCCGGGTGTTGTTTCACCGCGCGCGGGCACGGCAGCGTCGCGCCCGTCACCTGTTTCTCCGGGCCCGTGGTTGTCCCCGGTGGGTGGGACGAGGGGGGTGAGGTGAGGGGTGACGCTGGGTTGGCCCCTGGGTTCCATTTGCCTCTTCCTTTCTGCAGCTAACCCTCTTCTTGGAGTTTGTTTTGGGTTTTTTTTCCCCATATCTGGGCAAATACGAGCAGCTCCCTGAGTACTGGTGAAGGCAGAGCCCCAAGGGCAGGGTCTATCCTAGCGCCCCGTCCCCCCCCTCATCTTCCTCATCCTTCCTCTCCCCCGGCCCCATCTCCAGGCCGGGGGCTGATGTACTGACCCCAGCACGAGCTGCTGAGGGGAGATGGGGGGAGGAAATTTCTTCCCCAGTGCCCAAAAGCTCAGCAGGGATCCGCTAACAGCAGCAGGAATCGGGGATCCCCCTGCGGTCAGTGTGACAGTGGGGGGGGGCCGGGCTGCAGCCTCCATTTTACCCCCTTTTCTTCTTCTGGGGTGTCTGGGCTCAGGGCTGGCCGGGGGTGCAGGGAGGGGGGCTGTGAAGTGCCGTGAGCTGTCACCCCTCTTCCTGCCCCCCTGGGGGTGCTCCCCGGTGCTGGGGGGGGGGTGGTGGTGAGGGGGGGGTGGTATTCACCTGTGAGCAGCTCCTGGGGTGGTTTCGGAGCGGGGAAGGACGAGCCCCAGCTGCTGCTCCCAATAAAGCCTCTGTGCTTCTCCCCGGGGTGTCACTTGTTTATTTGAAGTCCCGTGTCGTCCGTCCCCCCCCCTCAGTCCCCAGCTCACGCGGTGGGTGCACGTGCACGTCCCCGAGGTGGGCTGAGTCCCCCTGACAGGCGAAGCCCCGCCTGGGGACGGGGTGGCTGGACCCTCCAGTTCCCCCCCCCCACAACCCTGGTGGGGTTCAGCCCCCCCCCGCAGCGTCCCCGTTGCGTCGGGCTTGGCGGGGAGCTGGGGCCTGAATGAAGCGGAGGAGGAGCCGCGGCGAAAATGATGAAGGAAACTCATTCATTTCCGCTAACGAGGAGCATCCCTCCAGCTCATCACGCTGGGGGGGCACCCGCCGCCGTGGCTTTTCGCTGCGGGAAGGGGGGGGGCTGTGGCTACCCGCCACCCCTGTGGCTACTAGCCAGCGCTCTGTCCCGAAGGGGAAGGCTGGTGGCCCCGCTGGGGGCCAGGTGGCTGCAGCCCCCCCCCGCTCCAGCGACGCTTCTCCATGGGCTGCGTGCCGCCAGCCGCGTGGGTGCCGCCATGGCCCCGCTCCGCCGCCCGCAGCTATTAATAGCCGCTGCGGATTTTAATTGCTGCCGCTCGGGGAGGGAGCGTGAGTCACGCAGGCCGGGCTGGCAACCCTTCCGCCAGGCCAGTAGCCCCCAGCCGCTGGCCCCAGCAGACCCGCCCCCCCCCCCGCCACCTCAGCCAAGGACCTTTGGGGCCCGTGGTGGCCTTGGGCTCCAGCCCCGCTGTCCCTGTGCCAGCGGTGGGGCGGTTTTCCTCTGGGAGTGTCCCCTCGAGGGGACCCTCCGGGGTTTTGGGGTTCCTGCCCCCGCTCTGTCACCCCGTGGTTGGTGACAGAGCCCCCGTGGTGCCACCCCAGGCTCCCGCAGTGACATGGTGTGGCATGTCCCCAAGGCCAGACCGCCTTGCCCAGGCCACCCCCAACCATGGCGGGGGCTCACGGCACCCTGCACCCTGCCAGCTCGGGGTGCGGGTGTCCGTCTGTCCTGTCTGGGTGTCCTCATGTCCCTTGTCACTGTCCCCATGGCCCCAGGCTGGGGAACATCCAGGTTTTTCTCCATGTGTGTCCATGTCCTCACCTGTGTCCGTGTGTGGTCCCTGTCTGTGTGTCCCCATGCCTGTCCATGTGTCCCTGTCTGTCTGTCCCCATCCCTGTGTCCCCATTGCTGTCTGTCTGTCCCTGTCCATGCGTGTTCCCATGCCTGTGTCCCTGTCCCCATCGCTGTCCATCTGTCCCTGTCTGTGTGTCCCTGTCCTCATCCCTGTCCGTCTGTCCCTGTCTGTGCATTCCCATCCCCATCCGTCCCTGTCTGTGTCCCTGTCCACGCTGTTCCCATCCTTGTCTGTCCCTGTCCCCGTGTGTCCCCATCCCTGTCCGTCCGTCCCTGTCCGTCTGTCCCTGTGTCTGTGCATCCCCATCCGTCCCTGTCCCCCTGCGTCCCCATCCCTGTCCGTCTCGCCCTGTCCGTGCGTCCCCGCCCCGTCTCTCCGTGTCCGTCTGTCCCCGCCGCTGCTGCCGCCGCCCCGTCCCGGAGCCGCTCGGGGCTGGGCCCGGGGGTCCGGCGGCCCCGGGCGGGGCGGGCGCGGCGGGCGGGGCCGGCGGCGGGGCGGGATCGGCTCTGCGGCGGCCGCACCGCACCGAGCCGCGCCGAGCCGAGCCGAGCCCAGCCGAGCCCAGCCCCGCCGAGCCGAGCCCAGCCCCGCCGGGCCGGGCCGGGCCCCGCCGCACCGAGCCGAGCCCCGCCGCGCCGGGCGGACCGGAGCCGCCGCGCCGGGACCGGCCCGGGCCCGGGCCATGCGCTGAGGCCGCCGCGCAGCCAAGGGCGGATCCCGGGCAGGACACGGTGAGGCGGCGGCACCGCAATGCGACCGGCGGCGGGGGGGGCCGGGGGGGGCCCCGGCAAGGGAGGGCACGGCCGGGAGCGGGGCCGGGACCCCGGCCCGGGGCGGTGCGACCCTGGTCCCTGCTCGCCATCTCCATCCTGACCCCCCATCTCCATCCTGACCCCCCATCCCCATCCTGAACCCCCATCTCCATCCTGACCCCCCATCTCCATCCTGACCCCCCATCCCCATCCTGAACCCCCATCCCCATCCTGAACCCCCATCTCCATCCTGAACCCCCATCCCCATCCTGACCCCCCATCTCCATCCTGAACCCCCATCTCCATCCTGAACCCCCATCCCCATCCTGAACCCCCATCTCCATCCTGAACCCCCATCCCCATCCTGACCCCCCATCCCCATCCTGAACCCCAATCTCCATCCTGACCCCCCCATCTCCATCCTGACCACCCATTTCCATCCCACCCCCATCTCCATCCTGAACCCCCATCTCCATCCTGACCCCCCATTTCCATCCCGCCCCCCATTTCCATCCCACCCCCCATCTCCATCCTGACCCCCCCGCCCCACTACCCTCCATCCCAACCCCCAGCACCCCCTCAGCTGTTTGTCCCCCCCAGCGCTGGGGGTCCGAGTGGGAGGATGCTGGAGGGGGAGCGCAGAGCCCGCCGCCCCCCGCCCCTGGCAGGATCAGTGGCGAGTGGCCCCATCCCGGGGGGCGAGGGGCGGCTGGGGGGCCCGACCCACAGGCACAGAGGGCTCTTTGGGGCTGGGGGGCTGCAGAGCACAAGCCGGGGGGGGGCTTTGGGCCCCCCCTCGACCACCGTGAAGGCCCCATCCAGCCCAGCCCTCGGCCCCAGCGCCCCACGAGGCCGCGGGGCCGCTTTCGGCTGTGCCGTGGGCAAGTGGGCCAGGCGGGACGGTTGCCAGCCCCGGCCGAGGTTTGACGTTCCCACACACCAGCTCAGCCCCGGCGCCCCCCCCGTGTCCCAGCGGCGCTTCCAACGGGGCGGGGGGGGGATCCGAGGGGCATTTCCGTGGGTGCCCGAGGCCGTGGCGATGGGCTCCTGCCCATCTCCAGCCACTAGCCCCTGCCCGGGCGTTTGGGGCTGTGCCGGGGGGCCGGGGGTGCTGTGGGGACGCAGCCGGGGGACGAGGGGGCTGCTGTGCCCGGGGCAGCCGCCAGCGCGGGGCCGTGTGTCCCCCCCCCCCAGCCTGTTGGTCCCCGAATTGAGGTGGAGGGTGGCAGGAGCGGAGCCGGGTGGGGACAGACCCGACCCCCTCCAGCATCCGCCCCAGGCAGCGCCCAGGGGCCCCCTCCCTCGCCTCAGGCCACCTTCCAGAGGTCCAGTGGCCCCGTGATGGCCCCGAGGCTCTGTGATGTCCCCGTGGGCCCCGGGGCCACCTCCCGGGGCAGAGCTGATGCTGCCGTTCTTGCGCTGCAGTGGGGAAACTGAGGCAGGGCCCTCTGCTCCCCCCTGCATCCCTGGGGCAGGAGCGGGGCAGAGGGACGGCACGGGGGAGGACAGGGTGGCACGGGGTGACAGGGCACAGCGTGGGGTGACACGGGGTGACAGGACACAGTGCAGGCTGGCATGGGGTAGGACAGGGTGGCACAGGGTGATGGGGCACAGAGTGGGGTGGCACAGGGTGGCACGGGGTGACATGGGGTGGCACAGAGTGGCAGGGCACAGCTTGGGGTGACACAGGGTGACAAGGCACAGCGCAGGCTGGCATGGGGTAGGACAGGGTGGCACAGGGTGATGGGGCACAGAGTGGGGTGACAGTGGCACGGAGTGGCAGGGCACAGCATGGGGTGGCATGGAGCAGCACAGAGTGGCAGGGCACAGTGTGGGGTGGCACAGGGTGGCACAGGGTGACAGGGCACAGCACGGGGTGGCACCAGGTGGCACCGGGCAGCGTGGCAGGCGCCGACCTCTGGGTATGAAATGGCACCTCCGTACTCAGCAGCCGCAGCCACCGCGCGTGGAAGAGCCAAAGGGGCCGGTGCCACCAGGTGCCACCAGGTCCTCGCTGGGCCGGTGGCTGCTCCTGCTGCCCGGGGGGCTCTGGGGGTCCCGCGGGTGCCCAATGTGCCCCCCGCACCCCCCCCCACCCCCCCAGCACGCTGCCTTGGCCACAGCTGCTGCGCCGGTGGCCACGGCTCGGCCATATGGCCACAGCGGGCGGCCAGTAAAAATAGCAAATGCTGCTGCACCCCGGGCGGGTGGCGAGTGCTGGCCTGGCCCGGCCACCTGGCAAGGGCGTCTCAAGGGCGCGGGGGGGGCCGGGACCCCCCGTTTGGGTTGTCCTGGTTGGAGCCGCTGGGGCGGCCGCATCTCAAAGGGGGGCTGTGAGCTGGGGTCAGGGGTGGGGGTGCCCCATTCTCCCCCCACACTGGTCCATCCCAAAGCCCCCCCCCGCCTCGCTCCCGGCGTGACGCCTCCCTCTGCTCCTCTCCCCCGCAGCGGCGGCGGCGACTCCGGGGCAAAATGCCGGAGCAGAGCAACGACTACCGGGTGGTGGTGTTCGGCGCCGGCGGCGTGGGCAAGAGCTCGCTGGTGCTGCGCTTCGTGAAAGGAACCTTCCGCGACACCTACATCCCCACCATCGAGGACACGTACCGCCAGGTCATCAGCTGCGACAAGAGCGTCTGCACCCTGCAGATCACCGACACCACCGGCAGCCACCAGTTCCCGGCCATGCAGCGACTCTCCATCTCCAAGGGCCATGCCTTCATCCTCGTCTTCTCCGTCACCAGCAAACAATCCCTGGAGGAGCTGAAACCCATCTACCAGCAGATCGTGCAGATCAAGGGCAGCGTGGAGAGCATCCCCATCATGCTGGTGGGCAACAAATGCGACGAGACGCAGCGGGAGGTGGAGAGCAGGGAGGGGGAGGCCGTGGCCAAGGAGTGGAAATGCGCCTTCATGGAGACCTCGGCCAAGATGAACTACAACGTCAAGGAGCTCTTCCAGGAGCTGCTGAACCTGGAGAAGCGGCGGAACGTCAGCCTCACCATCGACGGGAAGCGCTCCAGCAAGCAGAAGAGGACAGACAAAATCAAGGGGAAGTGCAGCATCATGTAGAGCCCCGGACTGGCCCGCACCCCCCTCTCCGGTACCCCCCTTCCCCCTCCCCCCCATCACAAAACGGCTGCGACAGCGGGGCCGTCCCCTCGTCCTCGGTGCCATCACTGTGACTGTGCGGGGACGGCGCAGCGGCGGCGGCGTGGGCTGCACTGGCCCCGGGTCTGGGGGCGAAGACGGGGCGTCCCCCCGAGCTGAGGGATGCTCGACCGCCCCCGGTGTGACGGGGACCGGGGACACGCGGCCGGGCGCCGCCGGGGAGCCCCCCCCAACCCCCCCCCAACACACACTCTGCAGCACAAGCGGCGGCACCGTCCCCCGTCCCCTCCCCGCTGAGGGAGCCCACGTCGGTCCTCGTGGGTGGGAAGGACGGTGTAACGTGGGGGTGTCGGTGTCACCCTTGGGGACGGTCCCAGGCCCTCCCCGCGCCCCCGGCCCCACGCCATAGCGCTCTGCTCCTGCAGGCAGAGACCCCCCCCGGGGCGGGAGCAGCCCCCACACAGTGCCCCCGAGCCCCCAGCCCCATCCCGGTGCTGCGGCCCCTCCTGTCCCTGCTGCCCCCGAGCCCCACCCTGTCCCCGCTGCCCCCCAGCGCCACGGCCCCTCCTGTCCCCGAGCCCCCAGCCCCGTCCCGGAGCCGCCAGCCCAAGCACAAGGCATCGGGGCTGAGCGAGGTCCTGACCCAGCACAATCCTGGTGAGCTCCGGCGGGGGGGGGGAGACCCCTGGCCCCGCAGCCAGCCGGGCCCCCCCACACCCCCCTTCCCGCGCAGGATGAGCCCCGCAGCCCGGCTTGGCCACGATGCCACGGTGATGGGCGCCGCAGTGCCCCGCTGGCGGTCAGCGTGTGTGTCCCCCGCCCCAGCTCCCGCAGAGTCCCTGCTGCGGGGTGACCTGTCCCCACACCCTGGGGACTCCCGACAACCCCCCCCCCCCTCACCCCCAGCTCTGGTGCAGCCCTGCTTGTTCCCCCCCCATGGCCGGAGCGGGGTCCCCCCGCGCTGTCACCAGCCCCTCGTCCCAGCGGGGTTTGTCCCCTCGCTCCGGCCCCGCTCACCCTCCGCCGGGGCCCCGAGGGGGTGTCCCTAAGGGGGTGTCCCCGGGCAGGCTGGGCCCAGCTCCCCGCAGCCCCCCCCCCGGCTTTTTACAACACGACCCACGCACCCAGGGGGACAAGGTGACGTTACGATGTAGCCTTTATTCTAGAAATAGTCTTCCTTCAATAAAGAGATGAGAAACGCTCGGAGCAGCGCCCCAGGGTCACGGCGGGGGGGGGGGGGCACAGCTCGGCCCGAAGTGGGTGAAGGGAGGGATGGGGGGGTGCAGCGTGGACGTGTCTGTGCATGCAGGACTGTGGGCGCGCACACGCGTGTCCGAGCCCGCGCACGTGCCCCCGCCGCCTGCACACACGTGCCGTGGCGTGTGCCCACGTGTGTCCCCGCGTGCCCGTGCGCCCCGGCAGCCCCCTGGTGCCGGTGGGTGCCCCCCGCCCCTCGCTGCCAGCGCGGGTTGGCGTCCCCCGTGGGGAGGGGGTGGGAGCCCGGTGCGTGCGTCATCATGCCTGTTGCCATGGAAACCATCTGCTCCCCGGGCGCGGGAGCCGCGTGGGCACGCGGGTGCGGGGGGGGGGTGGCGGTGGCGGGGGGGGGGGAGCGGGGCTGCCGCAGGCTGCAAGGGCCTTGGCAAGGGCACGGCTCCGTGGGGATGTCACGGCTCCGTGGGGATGGTCGTGGCTCTGTGGGGACAGTCACAGCTCTGTGGGGACATCACAGCTCCATGGGGATGTCACAGCTCCGTGGGGATGGTCGTGGTTCCATGGGGACATCACAGCTCTGTGGGGACATCATGGCTCCACGGGGATGGCTGTGGCTCTGTGAGGACGGCCACGTCTCCCTGGGGACAGTCACAGCTCCGTGGGACAGTCACAGCTCTGCTGGAATAGTCACAGCTCCGTGGGGATGTCACAGCTCTATGGGGACAGTCGCAGCTCCGTGGGGATGTCACAGCTCTGTGAGGACACTCAGAGCTCTGTGAGGACAGTCACAGCTCCGTGGGGATGTCACAGTTCTGTGGGGACAGTCACAGCTCCGTGGGGATGTCACAGCTCCTGTCCCCATGTCCCTCCTGTCCCGCCTGTGGGCTGGGGGCAGCCAGGACCTTCAGTGGGTGTGGGGGCAGGAGAGCAGGGTGGGCACACGTGGGCAAGGGGACACTGGGACCCACCTCCTGGGACCCTCCCAGGACCCCCTGGGGCTGCGGAGGCCCAGGCAAGGCTGGGGGGCTCACAGGTATTGGGGGGGGGTGGCCCCCCCTGGGCACTGTCACACCAAAAAGAAGACTCCTGCACCTCCACTCCTGGGTCTCCCGTCCCCTCCTTTCTCCCCGCCAGCTTCCGTCCCCCCGCTGTCCCCCCGCCCCAGGGTGGGGACCCGTCACCACAGAGCAGAAGAGGCTCTTTGGGGGCACACGGTGCTGCAGCATGGGGTGTCCCTCAGGATGTCATTCGGGATGTCCCTCGGGATGCTCCTGCTCTCAGCGAAGGTCACTTGCTCCCAGGAAGGTCTGGGTGACCCTGGCCACCGCAGGTCCCTGTGCCCGAGCCTGGCACCCTGTATCCATCAGACCACCTGCACCGGGGGCACCTTGAGCCCCCTGAAACCCGCAGCCCTGAGCCCGGCTGGGCCACGGCACGAGATCGAGATGGACGATCCTCGCAGGGCACCCGGCGCTTCCCCCGGGCCCGGGGTTTAAACAAATCGTTCCTGAGCATTCATTAGCGAGCGGCGGGACAAGCCGTGGTGCAGCCGTTTCCCATCGCTCCCCCAGTCGATGAGGAGCCGTCGCTGCAGCCCGCAGCCATAAAATGCACAAATCCAGCATTTGGGACCTGAACCAGCTCCTGGCACCGCGCGTCACGCCGGGAGCTGGTGGCTGCGTAGGACATTGTCCCTCGTGTCCCCCCAAGGGAGGGCGGCGGGGGGAGGCTCCCGGCAGCGCTCGTGGCCTTTGTACCCCTCGAGGTGCCAGTCTGAAGCTGGGGGGTCCCGGTGCAGCCCCATCTGTGGCCAAGGTGGTTTATAACACGGCGGGCGAGGGCATATGGGAGCAAACTGGATTAGGAGAGAAATGAGCCTTCATCCCACTGACAGGATTATTGGGTTTTCAGCCCAAACTTGGCACAGCCGCCGGCGAGGGCTGGCGTGCGCCCGGCAGCAGCACCCAGTCCCCCCTGGGGTGGGGAGAGCCGGCGGGGACAGCCTGGACCCGGCGTTTCAGCGCCTTGGTTCATACCGGGATATGGAGCTGCAACTGGTACGTACTGGTGTGGCCCTGCCGCAGGCCGGCACCGCACTGGGATGTGCTGGGAAGCACAGCTGGGGTGCAGCCCCTCCTGCCCTGGGGACATGGTGACTCCCGGGGGGGACACCAGGGCCCCCTCACCCCGCTGGCACCGCAGCCGGGAGCCAGGCACCACTGGGACGCGGCCGGCGGCAGCTGGGGGAATCAAAGCCTCGATTCATGGCGGGGTCGGGCCAGTGAACGTGATTTCCTGCTCCCCCGGCGCCGCCAGCGTGACTCCCGCCCGCTGCTGATTCATCCCCCTGGATTTTCCCCTCGCTGCCCGCAGAGAGCAGCTCCAGGGCCCCGAGGTGGGGGGACACCAGGGTGGGGGCCCCCCGCGGGCAGAGCCCGTCCCGTCCCGGCGTAAGCTGGAGCAGCCCCAGTACTGCTGCACCCAGGGCCAGAGCATCAGGGGGGTGTGGGGTGGGGATAGCGGGGTAGGGGGCTCTGCCCAGGGGCACGGGGCCGCCCTCTCGCCCCCACCCCACGGGCTGCCGGGCACTGCAGCCCCGGGCTGGAAAGGCTCTGCCCGGGGGGCTCGGGGGGTTTGGGGTGCCTCGAGTCCTGCAGCGGGGTCGCGGAGGGGGTTTCCAGGCCGGGTGGGGGCTCCCCCTGCCCCCCCGTGCTGGGAAGGGGAGGTTTCAAGAAGTGGGTGACTCAGAGCGAGGAGGGACCCGGCAGCAGCGGCCTGTGGCCCTTCCTCTCCCCGGCTGGCCACGGGCCAGCAGCCACGCAGCCGTCGGGGGTCCCGGGTGGGTGCAGAGGCGGTGGCAGGAGGGGACCTGGGGGTAAGGCCACACGGGGGGTCCCCGGGCTGTGTCCAGGAGGCCAGCCCCCAGCTCCCCTCCCAGCTCCGAGGCCCGTTGCAGCCCGCCGGGGCGGCCGTGCTGCGGGGCGGGGCCATGGCGGGCCCAGGGGTGCCCTCGCCGCGTGTCCCCCCCCCCCCCCGCGGCAGCGGGCAGCGCAGCACCCCGAGATTTCGGGGGTGCCCCGGGGTCTCGCAGGGGCAGGGCCAGGCTGCATCAAGGACCCCGGTGGGGGGGGGGGGGGGGGGGGGGGCAGATCGGGGGTCCGGGGAAGTGGGGGGGCCCGTCCCGGCTCTGCAGCGGGTGCCGGTGCCTCGCGCCTCGGGCGCCACGTGCCGGCGCACCGCGCCCCCCCCGCTGCGGCGACCCGCTCATGAATATTAATAGAATATTTACATGCGGCCGCCCTTTTTTCCCCGCCCCGCTCGCTGATTGGCTGCCCCCCCTCCCCGCCGCTCCGCAGCCAGTCCCGCCCCTCCCTCCGCTCTCACCGCCCCTCCCTCCGCGCCGCCGTCGCAACCGAACGTGGCGGCTGCAGCCGGCCCCGCCCCCCCGCCGTGACGCCCCCCCCACATCCGCGTGCCCCGCGGCGCCAGCGCCCATTGGTGGGTGGAGCTGCCAGTCAGGGTGGCGGGGCGGGGTCGGCGGTGCCCGCGCCCGGCCGGGGCTGGGCAGCAGGGTGCGTTGCGCGGCGGCGCTGGTGTCTGAGGCGGCGGCTCCGCTCCTCCGCCCCTCGGTGCCCCGGCCCCGCCGAGACCGGTGAGGAGCCGCCCGCGCCGCGGGGACTGAGGGGGGGGGGGGGCGGCCTCCGGCGAGCGGGCTGGGACGGGCCGGTGCAGGCCGCGGCTTGGTGGAGCCCCCGGCCTGGCCTGGCCCTGCCCTGCCCGGGGCCCCTCGCGGCCCGTTGCGGCCCGGGCGGCGGGGCCTGAGGGTGGGCCCTGGTGGGGCTGGGCGAGGGGCGACTGGGGCGGCTCGGGGAAGGTCGTGAGGGGACCCCGAGCAAAGGGAGAGGGGCGGTGGGGATGGGGATGGGGGGGGGGTGTCCTGGGTCTGCAGGTGAAGGAGGTGGGGGTGAGGGGGGGGCCCAGGGCAGGGGCTGGCGGCTGAAGGGGGGCTGGGGTCGGAGGTGGTAGGGTGAGGGGGCTGTGGGGGTGCTGGGGCCTTGAGGGTTTGGGGCTGGTGGTGAGGGGTGCCTGGGCAGGTGGAGGGGGGTGCTGGGGGCCGGGGAGGGGCTGAGGCTGGAGGTGGAGGGATTGTGAGGTCCTGGGGGTGCTGGGGGTCCTGTGGGGTACGAGGGGTGAGTTGGGCTGGAGTGGGGGGGTTAGGGGGGTGCTGGGGTCCCGGGGTACAGGGCTGGGAGGAGGGGAACCCCTGGGCAGGTCAGAGTGGGGGGAGGCTGGGGGCAGGGGGGTGAGCTGGGGTGGGGGTTAAGATGCACTTGGGGGGGGCAAGGAGGACCCTGGGGGTGCTGGAGCTTGTGGTAGAGGGGTGAAGGACAGGGATGAGCAGCTGAGAGGGTTTTGGATGGGGATCACGGAGTGCTGGTGGGTCGGGGGCTGTCATTTCTCCATGAGGATCAGCGCGAGGAGGGGACCCGGGGGTGTGTTTGGGGGTGGATGCAGAGAGGGGCTGTGCTGGGTGGTGGGGGGCCCCGAGGTCTTTGGGTGAGCCGCAGCGGGAGGGTGTTGGGTGGAAGGGGCTGTCGTGACGGAGGTGGGGGGCAGTGGGGTGTGTGGCTGGAGCTGGGGTGATGAGGGGGGTCTTGGGCTTTTGGATGGATGAGGCCAGAGGGGGCAGTTGGGATCGATGGGACGCACAGTTCAGCGTGATCTCGCTTTGGAAGTTGGCTGACTTAACAGGGAATGGGTCTAGACCCTCTTGGGGTATAAAAGGTTAGGAAGCTTGTCAGAAGGGCTAATATCACATAATCTACTTATTTTTTTCTGTGCATGAGTTAACAGTGGGTTGGTGTAGAGAGGTTGCGGAGAGAAGGGGAAAATAGCTGGAGGAGTTGATGGCTGGTGAGGGACAGTAATGGTAGCCTGCCTGTTCTGGGCAGTACTTTGGAGGCATTAGTGAATTGTAGTGCACGGGTTATATAAAGGAGGGGTTGCTGCAGTATCTGGATTTTCTGTATTATTGAGGTAGAGCGGAGAAGAGATAAGTGGGCGCCGCAGACAAAGAGAGAAATCTATCTCCTTCTCCTCATTTCCAAATAGAAGTGTGGATTGAAAAGGCGGGTGTCCTTTAGGAGGTTAAGGGAAGCGTGTGCTGGGTAGGTAGCAGGGACTGGAAGGTGTCGCGGTGCCCGGTTTTGGGAGCTGGAGCCGGGTACCTGATCTCTCTGCAGCTCGTTTTCCTCAGCAGTGCTGGAGCAGGTGAATGGGATTTACCTCTGTACTGGGCCACTGCCATCAGGTGTGGCTTTAAATAAAACCCAGATGGACTGGGATAGAGATTCTGCTCTAAGATACATTCTCTGTTGCTGCTTGTAAATGAGGCAAGAGGTTATTGTGGCTTTTAAGGTGCTGAATTCTCTTTAATGGGTTTTGGGTTTTTTTGGGGAAAACTTGACAACCTTCATGTTTGTTTATAGCTGTGGGCTTCTTGTAAAACTGACCCGGACAACTACAACTGTGGTGATTACTACCAGGAGAAAAACTGGCTTGTGGTAGACCACAGAAGTCAGTAACTTGATATTTAGTCTGAGTCTGTAAGTAAACTTGAGGCCTTTTAGGTAATTGCTTGGTTTTCTTAACGTACTGCTTTTCAGAGACTACTTGCTTCTCAGGCACGTAGTACTGAAGTCAGACCTTCATCCCTCGGAGGTTTTGGGTGTCTTTACCTTTTCTGCCGTGTGGGACATCCCGTTGTGTGCAGCAGATGAGCAGATCGCCGCAGGTTTAGGTTCCAAGTCAGCTGCGTGGTCATAAAGCAAACGCACGGGAGCTCTGTGACTACGTAGCACCATTTATCATATTCTGGTTGTAGCCAGTATTGGGGAAAATGCACCAAAAAAGCTGGATCAATATGTTTAAATAGAGCTTATTGTCTGAGAGGTTTTCTTCTGCCATCTGTAGCTGTGAAACAAATGGAAATAGCTCTTTTGTGTGGCTGGAGTATTGTTGTGGATTTTAATGATTTACACAGGAGGCACATTTCAACGTACCTACCAGTTTTTCTTCTGTATCCACCTTATCCCTGGATATAGTATTTAACTGGTGTTACTCGAGGTAATTAATGCTTTTTGACATCTGGAGTTATCTTAGGAAGGCATTATCCCTGTTTGAAGGGAGGGGAACGGCACCACACCGGGAGATTTGACTTCTCCTGGTTCAAAGGGGCAAGAAGAATAATTCAGTGGCCGGGAGAGGAGCGTGTGACTCGGGAGCCGTAGGTTTGTCCTCTGCTCATCGCACTTCCCCTGCGGCCGGCCCAACTTCTGCCTTCCTGCCTTATTTCCTTATCTGCGAAATGGAGATAACTGCTCTGCCCTACCTCGTGCGCTGGGAGGTTGTCGTGCCCTGAAGTTCGTTAGTGTAACGAGGCGAGTGCCTGGTCCTGTGGTCCTGCTGCTCGTCCCTGGATGTGGCTCCAGAGGAACCAGACACTCTGCCCCTCAGAAAACACAGATTTTCATCGCTGGTGACCCCCATTCTCCTCTTGCTCGTGTGCGAGTAAGGCAGTAGAAGTTGTCGGTGACGGGGAAGCGTGGCTCTCCCTGCCAGAAGTCGTCGCAGCGGTTAGTCTGCGGAGCCGTGGGGCTGGCCAAGTGCCAGCGCCTAACTAATTGCTCTTAGAAAGGTCTGTTTTGTGTAGGGCTTGAAGTAGCCGCTTGTCCACTTGCCAGGGCTGGGGGAAGTTTTCTTTGACGTCTTTGGGAGGAGGTGGCGAACGGCAGAACTCGAGTTGTCACTAAAAAGAAAAAAAAAAAAATCACCTTCTTGCCCTTTTGGCTGTGAAGATTAGCTCGGTTGGAAAGGTGGGATAGTTTGGTGGTCTCGGGCGCAGCTCTGAGCTTGGAGGAGGTTACTAGCCCCTCTTCCACACGCTGGGGGTAGCCACGGAGGTGGCGAGAGGGTTGGCAATCCTGCTGGGCTGTAGGAAGGCGGTGGCTGGATGACCCCAAAATGATGGCTGCGTAAAAAGCAGGGGGAAAGTTTGTAATTGTTTGGGGATTCTTGCACGGGGAGGGTAGAGCGAGAGGAAAAAGGGGTTTTTGAAATAGTGCATCTCTCCCCAGGCAGGAGTGGGTACAGTTTGGAGGAGGGTGCCCGCCGTGGCAGCGGCGCTGGGCCGCTCGCGGGGCTGGTAGGTCCGGTGTTGGTTTCCCCACCTTCATGAGAATTGAGATGCAAAAGTCTAACAGTTGAGCTTTGAGGAGGAGAGCTCTCTAGAATTGCTCAAATCATTTTAATGGGCTTAGCCAGAGACCAGACACCTTTCGGTGGGATCCTGTGCATACGGCGAGTTTCAGAATGTCCCAGTTGTAGCAGCTCTGTCTTTTTTGGACAGTGTCTGTCTGTCAGTTCTGCTCTCCCGTTGCCAGATAACGTGATGCACGATCTTTCTCTCTTATGGGTTTCCTCGCTTGATGTGCACAATGTCAGAAAAAATTAAATTGGGAAGGGAACAAAACTAAAAGAAAATGTAAATCCAGTTCCCTCCTGCTGTGTGCTCTGGCCGTCGTCGCAATAAGGACAAAGCGGCAAAGCTGGAGAAAGCTTTTTTTTTTTAAAAAAAATTAATTTGTCTTTGATTTACCCACTTAGTTTGTATTTAAAAATAAATTGCTGGAACTTAGAGAGAACTGGAAGAGCCAGACCTTGCTTTTGGGTACCAGCTGGAAGCATCTGGTTTCGGCGGCCTCGTGCGGGTGTGAGCGCTGGGTGGTTTGCTCCAGACGCCTCTGCTCCGTCCCTGGGCGATAGCTGCAGCCACACAGACCTTGCTGCTGTCACGTCTAAGCGTCCCCTGTTATCATCTGATCGCTTCGCCTTCGTTCTGCTAAAAGGCCCTTTATTAAAATACCAGAACAAATAGGCCGTTGTGCAACACAACCACGTTTTCATTTTAAACGCTATTTCTGAAAGTGAAAGTTGCTCACAACAGTCTCAAGTTTCTCGTACGTAAATTTTCTCTTCCAGCGAACCCATCAGTTTGATAAACACTTTAAAATGTTCTTTGTGTTGCGCAATTGTGCTGACGGCTTTCCTCGGCCTTCCTGCTGCTGCTCCTCCAAAATACCTGAAAGGCCACGAACTAACTTAAAAACCAACTAAAAGTGGTCACGACATCAGGTTTGTTTGAAAAGGCTGAGTACGGTTAATTCTTGCTGCTGGTGGTGTTCAGCGCAGGCAGCTGTTGTGCGAGAGGAGCTGAAGTATGTTTAATCTTTGTTTTAAGGGGCGTAGGAGCTGGATTTTTCCTGGAAATGAGTTACCAATTCAGCTGATGTTTCAAACTGGAACGTGCTTGAAATCTCCAGTAGTTCTAGATCAGGTTTTTGTTAAATGGATGGGTAGGGATTGGCCGTGATGTTTAAAAAAAAAAAAAAAAAAAAAGAGGAAATTCAGGCACACTGTTAATGCTGAGACACAAAACAAGAAATTTAGTGAAGGATTATGCTTTTTCGTAATTTATTCTATGGTTTTTTTCCCCTTCCTTCTAACAGACAAGGAAAAGTTTTGAAGTACTCCAGCCTGTCTTGGTCCTGTATAACTGAAAATGTTTCCAAATGTGCAGTTAAAGATGTATTTTTTTAATGGACTTCTGAGAAGCTGTAAAAGCTGAGAAACATCGGTAACTCCTGCTTTGTTTTAATTTCATTCTACAGAAGGGGGGGGGGGAAGCTAGAAAACAGACCGTGTAAGAGCAATTTTAAAAATACCTCACTCCTAATGTGAACATACGAGTAGCAAAATGGGGTCTGGCCTGCAGCCAGCGTTAGGACTGGGGGCCCGGGGATGGTGGCAGGGCTGGTCCCCGGCCGCTCGGGTGGCAGCGCGGAGGTGACAGCCTCCTCTCATGGCTCCGGGGAGCAGCCAGCAAGTGAGATTGACAGTCTGCTAATGTTCTCCAAAAGCTTTTTTTTTTTATTATTTTTTTCAACTTAGCCCTTTCAGAAAAAATAATTCTATTTTTAAATATATAGAGTAGTTTGGGTTTTTTTGAGCCCTGAAGTCTTTTTGTCCATTTCTGCCTCATCTGCTCTTTGAAAAATGCACAAGCTCTAAATGTTTCTTGTGTGTTTTAACCCTTTGCAGTTTTTCCTCAGATGTTTCTGCTGCAGTTCTGAAACTACAGAAGAATTTCTCTGTGGACATGCTGCAGAAACTGCTTTTAGGAGGTTATTCCTGCTGTAGTCATGGTTATTCTCATTTCCTCCAGTCTAAGGGTAACTTTTTTTTTTTGCTGGCAAAGGATCAGTGTTTATGCTTCAATAAATCATGACGTATCACAGTTTCTCTTTTCAGTTACTTGCTATGAATTATGGTACAAATGTAGTGAATTTAATGTTACTATGCAACTTTTCTGTTGGGAAAAGAAAAAAGGCCTGAGGGGCTCTTCTTTTTTTCCTTTTTTAAAAGAAAGATACTTAGTTAAGGCCAAGAAATAGGACCTTTTTGCTTCTAATTTCAGAATTATGTTGATAAGCATAATCTTAGCAGTGGGTGCTCTTCCAGCCGGGGTGGGGTGGAAGCGTGTGTGCGGTGGCGCTGGGTGTCTGAGCAGACGGCTCCAGGTAACGCGTTTCCAACGATTAAACGGATCCGGCATCATTTTCAAGGAGCATCACACTCATTGTGTCTTGGGCAAAATGTTGGGAAACCCTTTTTCCTGTAACCCACGAGTGTCGTGAGCGTCCACAGTGGCATCCGACGGCCAGCTTGTGTTACGCCAGTGTCAGGCAGGTTTAACCGCAGCTCATCCCATTAAACGTTGTTGTCATTCCCGTCGTTGAATCGTGTGTGGAGGTACACTGTTGATCTTGACCCGTTGGCCTCCATCCTTGTAAGATCCTGACTGGTAAATCTTGAAACAAAAGTGGTGCTGATCATCTGGAAGGAGATAAAATTAGTTTTTGCCAAGTATGTGTTAAAGCTAGTAAATGGAAGTGGAACATGCCTCCTGGTAGCAGCACATTTTCTGCTTAAGTACCGGAACTGTAGCTCAGAAATGGGGAAATAAATATTCAGTAAGTCATATTCTTTACATGAAATTTTGGAAGGTATCGGTTTTAAAAAGCAAGGAAGGATGAAAAGAATGTTCTAAAATAAAGAAATATTATCTAGCAGTTGAGAGTGGGTTGTTGACCAAGAATGGAATGAAGTTTGGAGACGAAACTGTACAAGACTGGAAATTCAAGTGTTGATGGTCTTTAAACTGTATTTTTTCATGTGGTCAGGGAACCACTAAGCTTAATTTTGTTGGTTTGGTTTGTGGGTTTCTTGAGTGTTTGTTGGTTAAGGAGGAACACAGGAAATGTGTAAGTGAAGAGGACCCTTCCCCCGTGCTCTGGTTGCTGTCTGGAGTCGGGTGAAGGTGACTGCAGGTGGCTGGATTAGACGCTGGACAGCACAATGATTTACTGGGGGTTTTGTTACAGGCGGGACCTGGAGCTTGGTGTCAGGTGGATGTGACTAAGAAAAGTTCTGAAAGAGGAATGTAAAAGTACTTGGAGACAAACTAACCTCTCATGTCTTTCTCTTCCCGTTTATAACCCTGTGCTGCTTTGCCTACAAAGGGTTTCCAGAACCATCTGTTTTCCAGAGTCTGGGTGTCTGTCCGTCAGGAGACCTGTAGGCGCTGTCGGTTTGGATCGGGTGTGCTCGGTGAGAGGTGGGACTGCGCAGCGTGCCAGGCTTTCGGGGAACAAACCCATGATTGGGACATACTCGGGAGACCTTCAGGCACAGCAGTGTGCGCGCCGGTACCTTTTTCTCTCCCGAGTTTCTCCTGCAGCCTGCTTTACTAAGTTGGGTTTGGCTCCCAGCGCTCCAGTAGCCATCTGAAAGAGCTGCTTCAGGCTGTACTGTGCGTTCCCTGCTCCTCTGAACGAACTCGCGTTCCCTGGTGTCGGGAAGCGAGCGGTGGGAAGCGCGTCCCCAGGAAGAGCTGCGGGAGCAGCGGGTGGGTTTCTCCAGTTGTGGTGAGTCCGTGGTCGGTTCTGCGCGTGTTAAAGCGTAAATCCCACCCTGCGCTCTGAAGGGGCTTACTGCAAATATCTTTTCTGGGAAAGGCAACAAAATCCCGTGTTTTCTGCTGATGTACGCTGCAGAGGTGCAACGCCAGATTCATTTGTCAGCGCTCAGATCTGCGGCGCTACGGTCCCTTGTAGAAACTCGTCGAGCGCAGAGCGTTTCCTTTAAAGTCTGATCTATTAGCGCGTGTGATAAATAGCAGATTCACTTCGTAAAGATGCCAACAGAAATATGCAGCTTTTTTAACATAGGGCACTGGGGTGAAAAAAAGGATTTCACATTTGTTAGCGTAGATATAACAGGAGCAGTTGCAAGTGACAGCAGTGGCTCTGCGCTCGCAGCATACCAATGCAGATGGAACTGGTTGGTTGCCAGATATTAGTCATGGCGCACACCTACTTTGGAAGAGTAGCCTGTGGGTTTAGAGAAGTAATTATTTTCTAACAGCCCTGTGGGGCACAAGCAATTCAGCTTATGGAGGACAAGGAAGGGCTTGCTCCAGAACGTTAGTTAAAAAATTGTGTGCATATGAGCTGCAGCTGGTGACGACTTGACTAGAATTTAATTTGTCTGGGCATTGTTCATTACAGGCATCGTGGAGGACACAAGCTTCTGAAGGCTGAAACAATTGCTGACCTGCTACAGCTTTTGTGGCTAATTGCAGTGGAAGTGGGATCACGAGAGCCGTGGTGGGCAGCCTTTCAGCTGAAGAAGCTGAGCTGCTCTGATTTCAGACCTTCTGGTAGATCGTCCCCCTCAGCCCTTCATCTTGCAGCACTGGCTGCTTGTAGCAATTAGCGGCTCTCTGTGTTAGGGACCTGAGCGAGAGCGGCTCCGGCTGAACTGCAGCGCTTGCACGGGTCAATATTAAGCTTTTAAGAAGTCAGCGCTTCTGACTGATCACAAAATTCTTCTTTCTCTGATTGCTAATTAGATGGTTAACATTCTTTGCCTTATTATCCCACCCTCAGCTTTTCTTTCTGGGGATCTGGGTTGACACTTTCTACAGGCTCCCGAGGCGCAGTTAACTCTTACAATTCTTTAGTCTAAAACCAACCTGCTCTTTTGGAGCATGTTTGTGAAAGGTATTTGTGGTGCGTTTGTGTGAAAAACAAAATGATATGCTCTAGATTTAACACTTTTGTTAGGAGTACATATGGTATTGACTCCATGTTACGTCACTTTTTCTCTTTCTTTCTGGTTTATGGATATTTCTGGGGATAGTTCCAGGGTAGACTGGCTGTGGCTGTGACTTCGGAAGGACGACGTTGCTGGTCTGTTGCCAGAAGGCAAAGTTCTTGTCAGGATAGAGGGAATAGATGCTTTCCTGCTTGTGGTGAAGAATATCTTTGCGATAGCCTGGGTAAGACTATTTTGCCCATTCCAGCAGGACAGGAAGTGGGTTACAGGGCAGTGACTAATTTCGTTTTAATCGTCTCAGCATCCCCATGGGTTATGTGTAAGAAAATCCCATTAATGCAGGGAGACCCTGGCTTCGCTGGGGAGGGTTCTTCACCTTCTTGCAAAACTTCTTAAAAATCCATGATGATTTTTTTTTTTTTAAAAAGTGTGAAAAATGCTGTTCTTGTGTTATCTGGAAATAGTTCTCACCTTTGAATAATACTGTTCGGCAGCGCTGGAGAGGCACAGCGCTCAAAATAGCAGCAGCTGCCATAGGCCGGGATGGAGCGGAGTCGAGCGGGTTGTGTTGTCAGTCATGGGAACATAAATCCAATTCCACCTGCAGATGAGCATTCCCGAAATAGAAGAGGGTTGTCAACTAACAGAGGAGATGTATTGTGTGCATCTCTTTGGTGCGCTGTTACTGCGCTCCCTTCGTACTGCATTAAGAAAAAAAAAAATAAATTAAAAGTCGCTGTGGTTTAGCTGTAGCTGGAGAGAGTAACCACTTCCTACTCTCTTCAGTAAATAACAGCTGGGAGAGGTTGTTTGGCTAATAACTGTGTACGCTGTTGTTTTGTAGGTAAAATACAATCTGTCTGCAGGCAAACCACCCTGATTAAAAAGTGTGCTGCTCCCTAATTTTCGGAGGAAAGTTCTGCTAGCCTGGGGAAGATGCGAAAGTCTCCGGGGTGCGGAAGAGCGCTTGGGGAAGGTTGGTGGAGGGGCAGGAAATCTTGTTTGAGGCTTAACAAAGCGAACTGCTAGTGGTGTAGGAAATTCGTTAACACCCTGAGCTGAGGGAGGGGCCGCAGGCTGGCAGGAGGGTTGCCGCCGCTGGAGGTGATAAAGTTCAGCGCCTTTCTGAATTTTTAGCCGTGAGGATCCTGGTGAGTGCTCCTGAGGCATTTCGGGTTCAAAGTTCTCCCGTGCGCAGGCGTTTTTCCTGTAGTTTGAGAAGCCAAAGAGTCCTTGGTGCCACTGGTTTGCTTCTAAGAACTTCCTGAATCTGCTAGCTTTCTGCATTTAACTCTTTTTCCTTGATTTAATCATGTCATCCTTGACTGTTGTCCCCGGCACAAATAAAGCCTTTCTCCTTCATATTTTCCATGTGCAGACTGCTGTGATACGCTGTAATTATGGGTTCAAATTCCTGTGGGGACTGATTGTCTCGAGCTAACCCGAGTGCTAGTGCCCGTGGGTCGGGTTTTGGACTGCCTGGCAGAGCAATGCGGCTGGCTTCTCTTGAGAAGTTGAATTTTTTTAAGTGCATACAAGGTAAAAATTAATCAAATGCAGTATTTTTTTTTTTTTAATTAGTGCAAAAGGGCTCTGTGTTGGCTCTGTTTCTCTCCATTTTTCTCTTGCTGGCTGCTTGCTGTGAATGGTATTGCACTGGAAATTCCCATTCCTTCAAACCCAAGAAATGAGGGACCTGCTGGCTTAACCTGTAGCCTTATGCTAATTAAAAATAAAATATAATGGCTGGGTGGGAAGAAGGATGGTCTTGGACACTTTCCACTTAATCCTATAACAGTATTTGAGAGGCTTTTGTCCACATCTTCTGTGTTTCTTCTGCTTATTGTTGGTTGATACTTGAGCTCGCTTGCAGGTTGCATCTGATCAGGAATTTTTCTTCTTCCAAGTGCTGGTAGCGCTGGGCAATCATAAATTGTGGAATTCCTGCGACGGCGTTGCACCGCGCGCAGCCGGCTCCCGAGGACCCTGCGTACCTGCGTGGTTCTGGCTTCGTGTGCAGAGGCAGAGCAGCAGTGATGCTGTCCCTGGGACAACAGACTTCAGGAACTTCCCAAGGCTCTGATTGGAGATTTTTAGGAGCGTCAACAGGATTATGAGGCAGTGGAGATTTTTTTTCAACACCAGATTAGTAGGGAAGCAAACTACTGCTTCTTAAGAAGCTTTCGATAAAAGATACCAAAAAAGGGCAAAGTATTATTTGGATGCTGCTTTCTAAATATGTTTTTTTAAAAAGGCTTATTTCTGTGATGCTCTCAAGCACAGCAAAGCTTTGTTATGCGAGTAGTTTTTCTGTAACTACAGGGCCTGGAGATGAAGAACACATGCTAAACGGCTCTGTTAAAAACCAACAAACATACATTTTGTTTTGTGGTGCCGTCTCATAACACTAAGTAATTTTTCTTAAATATTTCAGAGTGTGAAGCTGTGTGTTGAAAGCATTGTTGTTCTGGTCCCCACTGCTGCGGCTCAGCTGGGCAGGGATGGGGCTGTGCCGTGTCGCGTGGGCTTTTGTCCTTGCGTTGGTGGAAAGGCAGCGAGTCCTGCGGGGCTCTGCAGGGCGATGTGGGATCTGCGGGGGCATCTTCTGGCAGAGGGCACCACGCTTCAGCTGGGTGCAGGGCCTGGGGTTGCTGCGTGATGGGCAGAGCGGTGCTTTAGCTTCAGGAAGTGAGGACAGATGTGGTTGCTGGCATGCTGCTGCCTTTTTCATCGAGTCTTTTGGGCCTTTTTTTACACTTAAATTTGTTTAGAACCTGTCTTTGAACACTAGGTCTATTTTAACAGGTTTTTTTTGTGGCGGGAGGTGAAGTGATAAAGGAGCTCAAAAGGAAAGGTTTAGCAGGGATGATGCAGATGGCACTTCTGATGCAGCCTTTCTCCATGCTCATCCGTGGAATCTACGTATCTCTGGCAGCAAAGAAAAAGAATAATTTATATCAACTTAAAACGGTCTGGCTTAGTTCTGTTTTATTTCACGTGTTAATCTCAGGCTCCAGCAGCAGCAACCTCCCCTGTGCTCGCCTACAGCTGCAGCTTCAGAGGCTTGCTCGGGAGGGGGCTCGAGGCAGACACCCCTCCTGGACGGAGGCGCCTGGAAGGCGGGTCTGGGACCCTCGTGCCTGTTGGGCAGCTGCGGGGTTTTGCTTTCAGCGGTTGTCTCTGGATTTTTAGCCCAGAGAGTTGAGTTGATAGGAAAGGGAACAAATACATGGGCTGCTAGATATTGATGCCTCGTGGGCTGGACTGGAGTGAGTCTAGCGGGTGTCTTAATGCAGCAGATTTCTTGGAAGCGTAAGAGGACTTGACGTTCTGCGTGTCGTCTTAGCGGTGCCCGTGTCTGTCTGACAGCCGGGTTGGAGCTGTGGTAGCTGATGATGCTCCGAAGCTGCAGGCAGGAGACCGGTGCTGGTGCACGGCTGGGTGGTGGCCGTGCCTGGAGCCTGCCCGTCCCCGGCCGGGCGTGTAGCACGGGATGTCTGGCACCTCTTCCCCGGGGCTGATGTGCCACGCAGGCAGCGGATGGTTCATGTGCCTCCGTTTCTATCTCAGGCTCTTACAGGACTCCCAAGCATGCTGCTTCATCACAGAATAGGGTCCTGCGGGTGCCCGCTGGGGTTGGTTTGCCCTCCCAACCTTACCAGGCAAGTAACGGGGCCGATACGCTTTAAGTTTGCACCTTTCAGACTACGTAAGTCTGCAGTCTTTGTGGCAAGCAGGCTCACAGCGCTGCCACTGCTGCTGCTCCTCGTCTTTAATGGCAGCGGCAGCAGCTTAAAATGCCCCAACGTGTGTGATCTTGCTGCCTTCAGCACGGTGGAGCGAATGCTCTCGCTCTTTGGATGGAGGTCTGAAGAACAACTAGATGACACTTTCTAATTCTAATTTATATTGTTTCCTGTGAAGCTGTCCCCTCTGCAGGGGAAACACGGTAGAGCCATAACAGGAACAAGCAAACATCCCGCGCTTCCTGGCGACTGTAATGACTCTGCGGACTTGAAATGCGTCCTGGCTTTAGTCTATCACTAGCTGACTTTTATCTAGGGTGTTTTTTACTGTTAATGATTAGACATTAAACGGTTCCCTCTAGAAACAAGCTCTGCAGCTACTTGCCCTGGCAGAGCTTGCGTCTGTTTTAGTGCTGTTGCCATGAAAACAGGCCAAGCACCAGCAGCAGCCCAGTTATTGCCCTGTGGCCCCTTGCAGCACCAGCCGTAGTTACCCGATTGTTTTAATCCCACCTTAAAGGAAAGCCAAGCTTGCAAAGGCTTTACCTGAAATAACAACATTCATACTCTCTGTTCCCTTTGTGCTTTCTTCCATTAAATGTTCTAGCATGGATTGGATGTTTTCTTTCTAATAGCTAGAGAGGGTTTCATCTAGGGTCAAGCCTTGGAGGGCTCTCGGTAGCTTTCTGTTCGGGGGGTTGGCTGGCTGTTGGAAATGCTGAGGTGACTGCCTGTCACCATGAATTAAATACTGAAGTCGCATCTGGAGCTTCGGACACAGTGCAATGCAAACAGAAATGTGACTGGGATGTTTACCCTTAAGTCAATGACAAATCTTGCCTGACGTCAGTGCAGCCAGGGCTTTATCAGAGATGTTTCCAAAGGTAGAAATTAAATATTGTGAAGGTTCCTGAAGAAGGGTTGATTAGTAAACTGCAGGGCTGTAAGTGGGTCCTGGGCACATGCCCACCCCAAGTTCTGGTTTTTATGTTGTGTCAAAAAAACCCAACAGCAAAAACACCCCCCACCCCTCCCCAAAAACCTGTTGAGGTCTAAACCTTGTTGGGCTGCGTGTGTGTGCAGGTAGCGCGACGGCTGCAGCTGCAGTGAGGACGTGGGGGAGGCGCTGGGATCTTTGCACAGCTACTTTTGTGTCCTGTCACTGTCACTTAAACACCGCCCAGCAGGGCATATGGGGCCCAGAGCTCCTTAGGTCCAGCTTGGTAAACCCATACCTAGGATTTCCTCCGTTTCCTTCTGGTTCTTGCATGATGGGTCCAGATTCCACATTTTCTTTTGCAGATTTCATTATCTGCTGCTTGACAAAGGAATATAATGCAGCAATTTTCCCAACCTAAATAGTGATTCTGAATGACTGTATTTCCAGCTCCCCTGTAACTTGTACTTAATTTAAGTGTGTGGGCTTTTTAATTTGATCGTTGTGGGGAGGAACAAAAAATGAACTGCGGCAGATATGCCTTCCTCTTCCCTTTCTTTAGTTAAATCTGTCTTTGTCATTCTTTTTGACTTCCATGAGTTGCTCAGGCTATTTTTCTCTAGTTTCTTTTGTTGTAGCTTCTATATCGCAGTCTTACATCTTTAGAAATATATAATGCATGTATGTGACTGCTTCCTTGCCTTCACAGCATCATTGTTGTCAGCATATGACAAATAACGTGTGATTGATGGCTGACTAAGCATTCTGAATATTTCTGCATTCTTTGTGTGCCTAATGATATTTTTTTCTTGTGCATAGGGAGGCTTGCGTGGATGGCATCTCCTGTGCTGATGGAGCCATCTTCAGACTCAGCTCTGAAACTGCACTGAGCGCAGACAGGTGCTCTGCCTCGGTGGCAGGAGTCAGCCTGAAAGCTGGCCGGCCGTCAGCGTCACTGAGTCCATGTGACATGGCCCTCATACCTGTGGGGTGACTTGAAATAGTTCTGTAATAGCCAAGTCTAGGCTGGTTTCAAGCAGGGAGAAAATAGTGCCTGTGTCTGTCAGTGTAAAAGGGGTCTTTGTAGCCATATGGCTACTATGTCTGCCTTCATTACATGAAAAAAAAAAATAAAAGGTGTGAGGTGCTTCCGCTGGCTGGATCAAAGCCTGACGTTCAGAGTAACAGGCATTCCCTGCAGGAACGTTTTAGTTGCTGAAACCTCCCTCCGTTTCCTTTTTTAGGAGAGCTGTCCTTTTTCAGGCCAGAGAGCGCATCTGCCTTTGTGCTGAAGAAGCTGCTGTGAACACCCTCCGAGCAGGTATGTTTACGCAGCAGTGCACCCCAAAGCCGCCCAAACCATCTCTCCTGCCTCACAGTTAATTTTTCCCCATCTTTGTATCCTTGGCTCCCCAAAGCAGGGATATCTTACCAGGCAAGTAGTGTGAGTTTGACCAAGGTAAGTGTCTAGAATTGCCCCGAGGTCACGCCGAAAGCCACCGTTGGCTGTAAGCTGGAATGGTTCTTCTGAATTACGTTGCTTACAGGTGATGACCATTACATATCCCAGCATCACCCTCTTTAGATGTTATAACACTCTCCAGGGTAGACAGAGTTGTGCCGTGCCTTATCTGCCATACAATTCCAGGTGAAAAGATCTAAGTTTTGATAGGATGTCATAAAGGTACTTATAAAGGTTATTAGTCAAAACTGACCTACCTTAAATGCAGCTCTTCCGAAAGGCGCTCGCCCTTCCTCAAAGCGATCTATCGGGCAGGGGGGGCGTTAGCAGAGTTGCTTGTTGCCTCTGACTTTTCCTCCTGGGCAGAAATTATGTTTTCAGAGGTGCCAACAGCGTGTTGCTCTTCAGCGTCCTTCCATGGGGCTGCTTTTGGAGTCCCCATGAGAGGGCAGTGTGGCCCTGGCAGCTGGACCGTGCCGCCTCGGCTTCTGCTCCTCATCTGAGCAGCAGCGTTAGTCCCCTGAACGCTGAGAGAGCCTAAGTCCTTGAAACCATTTGAAATGAGTAATTGACTGGCAGACTCATTAGCAAATGTATTAGGAGCTGTATTTCATCATGTGACTGTTGGTCCTTTCCCCAGACTGTGGCAGGGATACGGCTGCGCTTCCTCTTGCCTCACTTTCCTAAAAAATGTCCTGTCTGTCCCACTTGCGTCATTTTGCCCTACTTTTTGCACTTGGTGTCTCCTCCAAGAGGGGAACGATGTTCGTGGGATCAGCGTAGAGCTTTGCTGTGAGTCAGAGTCGACTGGAGACTTAATTCAAAACATAAGGAATTGGGGAGAAAAACAGAAAAAGGAAAACTAATGGAGGTTGTTATATTGTAATATTTCGCCTTAGGGCACCGAACGGGAAATGCTTGTGCCAGTCTCCATCCCAAAAGCAAATCTTTGTTCACTAAAGAGGCAGATTTTTATGGAAGCATGCATCTCTCTCCAGCCCAGTGTGTTTTTTTTCCTTTTTAAGCTGTTTCTGCAGCAGGGCCTGTGAGCGAGTTGTCCCTGCGAGGTTTGGCTTGTGTTTGCAGGACCCCTCGCTGCGTTCAGCTCTGCGTGGTGAATGACCAGCAGGTCTCTGCTGCCACTCGGGGCTCTCGCAGCACCCATCTGTTATTGAGGAAGTGGTTTTTAATCCTGACAATTTTTGGCTGGTTCTTAAAGTTCTGTCTTGCAGGAACGGTGCTGCCCTGGCCTAGTAATCGCTGATCTGCCAGGAGCAGCCTGTTTCCCAGGGTTCATTAAGGCGTTTTGGTTTATTAATTGACTGTATAAAATTGCTTGATAGCCCCTAGAAGATAGGGCGCTTGTATAACATGAAAGTACATTGAAATAACCTCAAAAGTTGCTTTGAGAGAAAAACGTATCCCAGGAGAAACATCCACATTTAAAACAAAACTATTAACCTTGCTCCGAAATCCTTCCTCGAGACATTTTTCTCCTTCCCCTTCTGTAATGGCAGGATGAAGTGAACTTTACCCATCTGGTAGGAAAGGGGGGAAGATCCCCTCCCTGGGGAGTGCTTTATTGCTAGCTTGGAAGCAATGTTAGTTTGTCGTTATTTTTTTTTTGGTGTGGGGTGGTTTTTTTTTTTTTAGTGATTTGAAGTCAATAGCCTGTTGATGTTTAGTATTTGTTTTACTGGAACAGTTGCTGAATTGTCGGTGCAGCCTATGAAAACAGCTATACTTTATGCCGTTCAGCTGCTTGTCATAATATTTAAAAGCAAATGCCTGTTCACTTTTATAATGGCACTTTAAGAATTATAAACCTCAGCATCCCATCTGTGTTCCACTCTGGTATTTACAGTGTAATGAATTCTCCCTTGCTGCTTCAGCTGGATACTCTTTCACCTCCTCTTCCTGTTTCAAGCAGTTGTTAGGTTGGTGTACGTTTTAAAATTCCTCCAATTTTTAGGAGGCTGTCAGGGACATAAAAGAACTTCTTGTATTGCTTATTTGCCTGGCAGAGGCACTGAGCTAATCTAATTATGTTAAACCTAAGCATCCGTAAAGAAGTGTATTGTCACTGGTTTGATCTGTTTATAACAGCTGGAGGCATTTGCTAAAACTGGAAGATTTTTTTTTAGGAATAAACTTTAAACGTTTTTTGCTGCAGACATACAGATTTTCTTACTGCTATTCTTAATCTGTCCTCTAAAAGGAGGAAAAGGTGATTTTTTGGATGAAAGTAAGTTGGAAAGTCCAGAAACGTATCTAGCGTATCTCCTAGCAAAAGAAGGCTGTTGCTATAGCACATTTTTGTTCCATTAGTGTTTGTACATTCTTAAATTTAATTTTCCAAACAGCTTAAGGAAATTGGCATCCCATAAGTAAAACTTTTAAAAATAGCTTTGTTACGGCTGAAATAAGTCCTGTTATTTCCATGGACTGCTGTCCTGAGTGTATTACTGGCTCTCGAAAACCTTGGAAGTGTTTAGCGTGATACTGCTAAGAAGAGTTGTAACCCCAAATATTTACTGAGGAATTGGTTTGTCCCATTTCTTCAAAGAATGAACTCTTGCAAATGGAATGCTGCTGTCTGCAAGGTTTATTTTAAACTTTTTCCTCTTTTGCTTAGAGGAAAAACAAAGCCTGAGCAGGAATGCACGATCGTGCAGTAACTGCCCCTCTGAGCACCCCCGGACTGCTCGGAGCGCGCTCCGCTGGCTGCAGGCTGGCCGGGCGCTGGAGTCCCACGCTGTGCTGCTCAGTGCCACCCCTCCGTGCTCACCTCTGCTCCTTTTCCTGAGATCGACGAGTGTTTGAGGCATTTCACACTTCAGTTATGAATTACTCTTTATTTTTACCAGGCTCTGTGGTCTGGAGCTGCACCTTCCCCCCGCCCCGTGAAACAGCTCACGCGTAGATGCCTTTGTGCGTGGTGCTGGGCTCTGCTCTGTGCTCGTGCAGCTGCTGCAACGCTGCCCCTTGCTCTGCTCCAGGACCCCGCAGGAGCTGAGCTTTAGGGGAGCAGCTGCTGGTCAGACTCTGCTTCTGGAGGGGCTTTAAAGTGACAAGTGGAGTAGCAGGGGTCCTGTCAAATGGTTTCTGCGGCCTTTGAGCTTGAAGCATAGATCCCTTGAGGTGTCAAGCACTGCGGGACGAAGGGAAGGCCCTTTTTGCTCGCCTCTCCTCCAAGCCTTCCCTTTTTAGGACTTAAAAAATGTTCCAGAGCAAGTTGCCAGAACAGACTTCCTAGCAACTTCACAATTAGCGATTTGCTTCCAAAAGCAAATGTGCCCTGGCTGTGGCAGCTGTTACTTAGCAAAAATCCTGGGCTGTGTGCTGGAAAATGGCAGGAGCTCTGTGGACAAGGGAAAAAGAATCTGCTCATCCCTTGGAGGAATTAATGGGAAAAAGTTAAACTTTACAGGCTCTCCCTTTACCGTGGCTATTTTGTGTTGGTTGTCCAGATGCAATTGTTTGATAATGATTTACTATTTATAGACCCATATTTTTAGAGATATGACAAAGCCTACCTCTGGACCAAGCTCTTTTGCCTATTATTAGAGTACTAAGTAGCAGAATTAAAGCTGCCATTGCTTATCCCATTAAGGTTATTTAATTTCGAGTGTGATCTGAGCAACTTCACCTTCAGTAACACGTTTCTCTCCCTTTAACTTCACTAACGTCAGCACTGGGGGAACCTGAACTTCTGGCCTGGGTCTGCGCCCTGCCTGCCCGCAGTGAGGAGACGTGCCACGCGGCCCAGCAGGTCGTTACCTCGTGTCATTGCAGCACTGCTTAATTGCAGCGCTGCTCTGAATCACAGTCTCGTGCTGATGCACCTCGGTGTCGGTTCGTTATCTGTCGGTCAGCAGTACCTGCCAGTAATGCTTTAATTTAGCCCTGTGGTACGGCATGTAACAGTTCCCACGTTGCTTGATTAGGGATCCACCAGGCATCTGAAAAGGAGCCTTTTGCCATTTGACAGCTTCGTTTCCCATGAGCTGTTCTGCGTTACCCAACGGCGCTGAACGAGGTCGCGTCGTCCGCTGGGCCGGGGAGGCCAGAGCTCCGTCCCGGGAGCACACGGCGCGGAGCGGAGCAGGGCTCCCCTCGGGAATGGGATGCTGACTGGCTCTGTTTTTTTTTTTTTTCTAAAATGCACGGGCTCTTTAGTGCTCAAAATGTTTGAATTCCGACAGCAAAATGAGCAGACCGCAGGCTGCAGTTACTCTTCGGAGCCCGTGTAAATGCAGTTTTTTCTAGTTCTTACTTTAACACCCCGAGTCAGTTTGTCAAGAACATTACACATCAACCTTCATTTGCAAAGGTGGTAGGGTTGGTGTCTCGTTCACTGTATGAATGCAGCGTCTTTCACGTTTACGCTTTTTCATGTATTGAAGCATTCTTTAAAAATTTTAAGGACCGGTAGCACGATCAGCAGTCACCTGCTACAGAAGGATGAGGTTTTGAATCTTGTATTCCTAAGTTCTCTCTGATCTTTTCATAGAATGTTTTATTAATCACAAACTGGTTTGGGTTGGAAGGGATCTTAAAGGCCATGCATTGCCACCCTCTGCCCCGGGCAGGGACACTTTCCACCCCGTCCAACCTGGCCTTGAACCCTTCCAGGGAGAGGGCAGCCACAGCTTCTCTGGGCAACCTGTGCCAGGGCCTCACCACCCTCACAGGGAAGAATTTCTTCCTTGTATCTCATCTAAATCTGCCCTTTTTCAGTTTAAAACCATTACCCCTTGTCCTATCCCTAGCATGGGACCTCCCCCCTTTCCTGTAGCCCCTTTCAGTCCTGGGAGGCCGCTCTAAGGTCTCCCCGGAGCCTTCTCTTCTCCAGCTGAACCCCCCCAACTCTCTCAGCCTGTCCTCACAGGGGAGGTGCTCCAGCCCCCCGAGCATCTTTGTGGCCTCCTCTGGCCCTGCTCTAACAGGCCTGTGTCCTTCTGATGTTGGAATATAACCACAGTTGGAATAGTTGATAGCATCGGCCTCCTGCCCACTCCACGATCTGCCGGATCTTGGAGTGTCCGAGGGAAGTATAGCAAGTTCCTCCTGCCGGTGAGCTTGGCTGGTCCTCTTGGAAAGGCTCTTCTGCAGAAACTGCCTCCCACGGGGTCCCTGGCACCGCGGGGCTGCTGGTGGGCTGGAACGGAGGATCTGGCTTCCTTCCAGCCTTGCCCTGACTTTGAGGGAACATTGGCAGCTGCAGGCTCCGGCCCTGCGAGATGCTTTGCATTACCAACTGTTGCTGCTTCCAGTTAGTTGGGAAAGGAATTCCCCTGCTTGCTGCCCACACCCACTTCAAGGTATCTCTTAAAGTGTTGGTACTTGCGAGCCGCTTGCACGGTCGCAGAGCCGGGTTGAGCAAGGGGTTCTGGCCCGCACCGTAAACAGGGCATAGGTCAGGAAGGTCCAAAGACAACAAGGGGTTTTTTTCCAAACCTGTTGGTGTGACAAATTCCCCTGACGAGTGGCTGTTTCTAATGAGAGTGGTAGAGCTGCTCCGAGTCTTGCACGACGACTTTTAGGTTCTTTGTTGAGGCCTTGTTGCCAGCAAGTGCTGGTGTGCAATATCTGCCTGGAGGAAATTGCAGCCTGCTTATCGCCCGGGTAGGAAATGGTTCGAGGGGGAGCTGGGGGAGCGCGGCTGGCCACGCACGGAGAGGGCTGTGCGGAACAGCCAGCGCTGCGCTCGCCCCGCCGCGGGCCAGCTGATTTACTGACGAGACCTTTGGCCAGCCGGGAAGCGCCGGCCGGCGTAGCCCGACGAGGCAGCAGGACCGTGGCCAGTTTACCTCCTTGGCTCTAGCGCTCTTGTTTTCGATGTCGGTAAACAGGAGTATGTGCGGTCACGCTTCGTCCCGCGAGCTCGGTCACGCTGCTGGATATCATGTTCTTTACCTTTGCACTGGGAGAAGCGTGGAAGGAAGGAGGGGGCAGAGTTTATTCCAGCACACTGAGGTCAGGCTTGTTTTCCCTCTTTGAGCAAGAACAGACCAGCCCCTGGAGTCAGATTCTGCAAGCCTGTAAACAAAAGGCTCGTTTCTGCGGAAAGCCAAAGATGGTATTGTGTTCATCTGGAAAGTTGTTGGGTTGTTTTTTCCCTGCTGCAAACTGTTCCTTGTGTATTAACTTCCAGTTCAAAAGTCTGTGCAGGAGAAATGCTGGTGTTGTTCATCAGGCACAGTTTGGGGTGTCTGCAGAGCTGGTACTGGTGGCAAACTGGGGGAGAGGAAAGCTGGGAGGAGCCCAGGCAAGAGGCTGCTCCTGCAGCAGTGCTGGCCCATGTTAGTTTGACTCCAGCCTAACAGCCTTCCAGCACGGGGCCTGCCTACGGGCACGTCTCCTGCCCAGCTCGCTTTGGAGAGGCCAGAAACCAGTACTGCAGAGCTGGGCTGGCTGGGATGCTGGGGGGTTAAACGTCCTTGTCAGAATCCTAGTGTGTGTCACAGGGAGGGGGGTGGTGGAGGTGTTATTCCCACCTTCGGCATGGGAGCTGCTCAAGGACTGCCTTCAGCTGCAGAGACTTCTGCTGTGGTTCTGGAATACTCCTGAAATAGTGCCTGCAGAAAACCTAAACAGCTCTTAAAATGGTGACGGATTTTAAAAAAAAAAATAAATTAAAATTGGCAGCCCAGAAGGCTCCGTGTTGTTAAAACAAAAGGAAAGAAAAAGCAGTCAAGACAGGTGCACTGACAGTGTTCAAGGAAGAACAATACAAATAAAAATTAAGAATGTGTGTACTGTCATTTCAGGTTTTCACTTCAGTTACAGCTTCAAGACTTCATTGAGTCAAAAGGTAGATTTGGTTTTGGGTGTCTTGTCTCTGAACGAGGCGTCGAGCGCTCTCCTGCAGCTTGGAGGTGGTGACTGATTCCTGTAGCAGCTTGGCATTTATCAGCTCTTACAGAGCACCAGAGGCACTTAAACAACTGCACATACTTCACGGGGCCAAGCTGCTTGCTATTTAAATCTGTTTGCAATTTAGAAGCCGTAATTATTTTTTCATGCTATGAAATCACGTATAGCTGGAAGAGTCGGGAGGCAACGGAGTGGGGATTGCAGCTGAAGGCTGGCTCAGCGCAGGCTGTGATTTATGGGGGCAAATTCATCTTTTTCAGCAATTAGCAAGATATTGGGAAAGTAATGGTAATTTATTTCCGTTGGGAAAGGCACGCCATCCTGTGTGGGAAGGGCTGAAGAGCGTGCTGACTTCCTGAGGGCCGAAATTCCTCCAGAGTGCTCATTGCACCCCTTTTGTGTAGCAGCTCGTTAACCTGGGCTGCAGGGAGAGGCAGAGCCGCGTCTCCGTGCGCTGGAAGCGCCTCCTCGGAGGCAGAGCGAGGGGCCCCCGGGGCCCGCTGCTCCTGGGAGCTTGTTTTTCCGTGTTCCTGGTGGCTGTTCTTACCTGCAGGACCCCTCAGGTTTTTCAGCTCCGCAGTCCTCTCTCCCATACCGTATTCTGGGAGGGCTGGGCCGCTTCATCAACAAAATCCCCCGAATTTCAGTCCCTTTGGGTTTATTCCTGAATTCTGCCGGGGATCAGGCAGGCCCGTGCTGCTTGAGCAGGAGCGATGGTGCTGAGCGAGGCCCCAGCTTTGGCATGTGCTATTTCGGGCCGGGAGGAAGGCGCAGGCTCCTCTCCACCTGCTCTGCTCCGGCCAGAGCCTCGCCGGGGCCGTGGAAATCTCCCCTCGAGCAGGGGCAGTGTGAGGAAGCAGCAAGTGGCTTTCAGACCCTGGAGGGGTGTGTGGGTGCAGGTGGGCTGGGAGCCGTGTGGAGGCTGATCACAAACCTTGTGCTGTTTGCTCGGTGTCTGAAGTGTTTACGCCTTTACCCCATGCTCCTTTTTGGTCTTTTGGTCTCCTAACCGAACGCAAGTTCTTCTGTTTCATAGTAAGGCTTTTTCTCTTGCTCTCACCTTCGTATTTGTGTGGAGAGCTGGCCTTCGCCGCTCTTGTTTGGAATATGGTATTTGTGAGAATTGCTAGTCTAAAAAAAAAAATAATTAAATATTGATTTTAAAATGATTGTTTTGGCAAGAGAGCTATTCCTTACCCTTTGATTTACTGAAATCTGAGGAAGATGGAGGTGAAAGGGGCAAGGCAAGCCATGGCCTGAAACCCAGTGGAGAGTAAATGACGTGGGTTTTACTCCTTTTAAAAAAAAAAAAAAAAAAAAAAAATTGTTTGTGTTCAGACAGTAAGTGGAGAAAACAAGCGGGGTTGGATTTCAGCTCAGATGGATTCTTGGAATTAATCCATAGCGCTCGCTCACAGGAGCGTTGACTTCAGCGGGTGAGCTGGGCTGACCGGAGGAGGGTTGGGCAATGCCTTCCTGGTAGGCAGGAAGCCTGCGGAGCCGGGTAACGTGCTGTGGCGGGCGCATCCCCGCGTGTGAGAAAGCTAAACATGCCTTGGTTTTTCTCAGGGTGTTTTTAATGCTTTCTTCAGGCCAGCTTATTGCTAGACCCTTTTTTTTTTTTTGGTGCTTGTTTCTTGAAAACTAAGCTTGGCAGTATGTGTTTAGCCACAGGACTCTGCTGGCTTCTTTGCTAAAACACTCCTCTGCAGCGTTCCCCCCAAAAATACAAAGGTGCAAACGCCTCTGCCACCACGGGGGGGCTTAAGCTCAACATCTGTTGCCTGTAGTCCAGTAGTTAGACTGCAGTGAAATCTAGAGCAGGATATTTAAGTGAACTCTCATCCAGCAGTTGAAGTCTGATGCCACACATTCACGTTCAGTGTCTGAAATACCCAGCGTGACCTCCAGGTCATGCGTGTTATTTATAAAAACAAATGAAAATGGGTTGCCTGTCAATGCCTGTGTCTGTTGTGTGCAACAAAATAAAGATGTGCTTGGAAACACTACAAAATTCAAACAAATCACTGTTTGTTTCAAAACATACCTGGGACATTGAGTTCTTGGTGAGGAAAACTGCTGTCGGTAAAACCAGACGATGGCAGCGAACGCAGCGCCCAACTTATTGCACTAATTATTGAGGTAAATATTGCTACAGTGAAACTGCAGTCAATGGAGTAAAATCTATTATTTCAAATTATAACTTCATTAATAATGCACCATCTGTTCAGCGTATCCTGAATTCCCATTTCCTTTCCAGAAGGAACCCAACCGGGATCCCCGGCAGCCACGCGCCCTACGAGACAGTAGCCGAAACTGCTCCGCTGCAGTAAGAAGGTGAGCGAGAAGAACTCGACCCTTGTGAAACTTGCAGTATCGTTTCATTATTAATTTACTTTCCACTGATGGTTTAAGCTTTACCTGCTACAGGGAAAACGCCGCAGCAGTTCAGACCGTTGTGGTGTTTGCCCAAGAGCGTTAGCTGTTTGACTCTTCGTGCTCCTGCTGGTCGGAGACAAAGGCTGGTGATTACTCGCTGCCCACGTGGAACGATGTTCTGCTCGTTATGTAACAGTAATCCACCTCCTTAATTAGGGAAGAAGATCTATAGATTCCAAAGAAGACATGTCCCTCTTAGTCAGAAGGCGTGAGGGGTGTGTGGGAGCCTTTGTTCTCGCTGGGAGCCAAGGGAAGCAGCAGGCTTTAGCTGCTGTAGCTGGATGATGTTCAGTTGCCTTTTTTATCTGGCTTTTGCTGGAACGTCTGTGTGTGTTAACCAGCAGCAGACGAGCAGGAGGTGCTGCAGATGATGGCTTTTTCATCCTGTGTAATAGCGGTTTTGCTCAGTGCTGGAATATTAGATGCTGCAAATGTCCTGTCTTCTCCCAGCCCTCTAAGCAGAGTGGTCGAGGGTAGAGGCAGGAGATGCCACACGTGATTTAAGGTGTGTGCCTCACTTGTCCTGTGCTGTTCTCCCTCATCTTTGGCTTCACATTGATCCCACTGAAGCTGCTACTTTCTGGAAGTACGTGACAACCGTAATGATTTTTGTCCGTTCTGCTGAGGACAGTTCTTGCAAATCACCTTGTATTCCATTAAAATTATTAAATCATCGGTTCCAATCTTCCCTATACAAATAATCAACACTAGAACATTGTCTGGTAGTGCTGACTAACAAACCCTGTAATTAGTAATCTCCAGTTAATGAAGCAGCATGGTGATTAAAGCCTCATGACTTTTCCATAGAAGAAATAAGTTAAATATCAGTCGTGCTGTTTTAAATTGCCCTAGAGCCCGTGTGATCTCAGAGCACAGAATAAATCAATAGTACTGTCCTGAAGGTTTTAGGCTAGTTCTTCCAATTTGTTGAT
Source organism: Strix uralensis (assembly GCF_047716275.1). Lineage (NCBI taxonomy): Eukaryota > Metazoa > Chordata > Aves > Strigiformes > Strigidae > Strix > Strix uralensis. Next base: position 6,084,704 of record NC_133998.1, on the reverse strand, counting down.
ACTTTCCCTGTGTGCCCCCAAATACAATATTTAAATTTGATTTTGGAATGATGCCTGCAGCTATAGTTCACCTCCTAATAAGCCGCACTGCATAAAGGAGACGGGCCACACTGAACAAGTGAACTCCAGTGTGCTTGAGGGAGATGATGGTGAGATTAAGCTTGGTGTTCGGTCTGCACCGACTTCCTAGAAACAGCATTTTACCCGCCTATTTCCACTGCTTCCTTTTCCAAAATAGCTTCTGCAGTTTTTCACAGCTCCTTGGCTTCACATATCTCTTTCTTCCGAGCTCTTGACTCTGGTCTGCCGTGCGGGTGGCAGTTCTGCGACACCGCGCGTGACGCGATGCAGTTGGGTCTAACCACATCCCATTTGTCCGTCGTTTCCCTGCTGGTCACCAGATGCTGACTTATAAGTGCAGCTGCTTGTATGAAATAATTCTTAGGAGGCTTTAAAGAAATGATATCTATTGCTACTTGGAACACTCAATAGCTGGAAATTTCACAGGGGACACGGACTGCGGTACACGGGTGTTGGTGTCCCTTTCTCTGGTCACCTCCGTCTTCGTAGTGTAATCCTTGGCACGAGCGCTTTCTGTGGAGCCTCAGAAGTCCCGTCGTGCATCAGCAGTCCCTTTTGTGAAATCCTATATTTCCTGTCCCATGTGTGAAATACCGGCAAGGTAAAGGAACTTAAGCTTGGTGAGATGACTAACCCATAGCTGAGAATAGAGTATCTTGCTCACATAGTTCTGTTGTCCTAGAGATGGATTATCTTTAGATCAAGGGTGCCGTATTTCAAAGAAGAGGAGGAGCGTTGCTTGCTTCTATTAGTGTCCCCGTTGGAATTGACGGGGCAGGAGGCTGAGCGCGTGTTTCAAACCTCCCCGTTTTCGGGAGGCGTGTGATGTCCCCGCTGGGGCTGTGGGGAGAGGCGGCTCAGGCTGATGCTGCTTTGGGGCCGGAGGAGAAGTTGGGCAGATGATGAACGGTGGCTGTTGTGCTGCAGTCGCTCGGATGAGCTGACATCTCTGGGACCCCAGAGCCAGTGGTTGCGTGTCCGTGTGTGTCGCAGAGGCTTCTGGAGGTGGAAATGGTGGCTAAATACACACCTTAGTGCCTTTTGGGTACCTGAGCCTCTAAAACCCGGTTTGGTGGGAAAAACTGCATCTGTCACTGCCTGCAGTGAGCCGGTCTGAACTGCAGAGGTCTCTGTTAAGCCACCTAAGCCTTTGGAGTAGTTTAAATTTGAAAGCTGCTGTTATGCTGAGGCCTGTTAGTATTAAATAATGTATATGCATTTTAATCAGAGAGACTGTCACGCTGCCGTTGCTTTAACTGCAGCCGCAGCGAACAGCGCGGTGCCGCCAGCACAGAGCAGCAGCCGCCGCAGGGCACGCGAGTCCTCGCAGCTCTCCCTGGAGCGCTTGGAAGAGTCAGTTTAGGCTTTGTGACGAGGAGGAGGATGGCTTTGCTCGCTCCTCTTCCTGCTGAGCCCAGCTCTGCAGAGCAGTCTGCTCCAGAGATGCCTACAAGCAGCGAGGTTTCTGCCGCCGCGGTGGGTGTCGGCAGATGGCAGCACCCTGCCCTGCGCCGGCTGTTATTTCTGGCTGGGAGATTCCTCGGTCCCCTGGATTCAACACCACAGTCTAGACTTACTGACAGACAGGATTTTTCTCCTGTTAGGTAAGCAAGATGTAGACGCCCATTATGCAAATTCCCAGCCATAGTGTCCCTCTGTAACATTTTTCAAATTGTCTAAATAAGGTGCTGTTTCATACAAAAATTTGCAGCGAGGCTTTTGGGTAGCTTTCAGCTGCCTTCCCCTCTAGGCATGATTTTTTTCCTTGAAGACAGCAAATCAGTGCTTTTTGCTCGGAGCAGCTGCCCAGAGATGGAGCAGTAGGAAGAGGCAGGCTGCATAAAGAGTGTTCAAATAAGGAACTTAATGGCCAGGAGCTCTTGTCCCCGGCACTGCAGCCTGTCCATGCAGGCTTCTGCAGGGATTCTAGTAAACAGAACACATTTTTTTGCTTTCTGAGCACTCCAAGTGTACTTCCTGGGGAAGAGAAGGGTTGGAGGGTGCAGTGACCCAGTGCCTTTGCCCATGGGGCTGTCAGATCGGGACGGAGGTGTTGCCCTGTTCAGCGGCTCGTCTGACTCATGCCCTTCGCTCCTGGGCTGGAGGAGGTGGGGATTGATCACGACTGATTGTCCAAAGTGGCTGGAAATGTCTGTGGCATTTTTACTCTTTCTTTTTTACCAGAGAAATTAAATGAGCCTTTCAGGCCTGATGACTACTGACTTATCCTTGCAGCTGTAGACCAGAGAGGCTCTTGTCATGTACTTGTTATATCAGCACTAATTTCTGAGCACGTAGTATTTCTTCAAATGTTTTATAATGTGGTTCTGTAACTATTATCTGTCCTTCTGCCCCCAGTCTGAAGTTGCTTTAGACTCTTCAAGCCTCAGAGCACACGGTTTGACACAAATAGCTGGGAAGAGATGACTGGAAGCTTAATAAGACGCTCGTTGGGTCAGTGTATGGCAGCCAACCAACAAGGCAGGTTTTCAAAGTGCTGTTCGTACTGCATGGTGATCACATCTCTTCTCGAGAAAACATTGGAAAGCTTCCTCATCTCGAATTCGCTGCGCAGGCACATGATTTTCTGGGAATTAGCTTGAATGCACTGCAGAATGGTTCATAAATACCTACATGGCCTAATATTAGATAATGGAAAAACAAGTACAGCGGGGGTTTTTGTCAGTTTTCTCCATGGTGGCCCTTCAGCCAGCCCTGGTGGCCCGTCTATTTATACCAGCAGCTGCCAGCTTTGATGTTTCTAGTCCTTACCTAAAAGAGGAAAACCATTTGTATTTCTTAAGTTGCAACATTACTCCTGTTTTACTGAGTGTTATTTGTTTTGGGGCATAGTTAATTCTGTAAAGAATTTTTAAAGCTGTTTTCAGGGGAAACAATAACAGGCTGTAGGCTGTGGTGTCTGCAGAGCTGGTGTTCAGGCTGGTGTTGATAGCCAGGAGCAGGAGTTTTGTCCTTTGCCCTCACGGTGCTGGGTGGGACTCTCCCTTCCCGTCATGTGTGCCGTGACCCCATCCCTTCCTGCGTGGGAAGGCTCCTCCTGCGCTGGGGTTCCCTGAAATGTGCTCTGCCCCGTAACGGCTTATTGCAGCCCCCAATTACTGTCGATGACTGGCGATACGATCTTTCATCTGCAGCTTCCCAATACATCTGTGCTCTTGGTGACTTGCATGAGTTGAAACGTCTGCCAGCTTCCAGCAGCATTATATAAACCATCTCCAGCTCGCCTTCTCATTTTGAAAGCGTATCTTAACATTTCTGCTGTAAGATCTGAGATAATGAAAGGGGGTGAGCGTTGCTGAGTCAGTTCTTACTGGCTCTGGTTTTTGTCCTTCCTGCCCTCCCACATGCTCCACCTGCGCACCGAGCTAACCTTCAGCAGCGACAGCCCCCATGGGCTTTCCTCTGAACAGCTAGCAGTAAACAGAGCCTGCGTTCCTATTCTCCTGCTCCTTGGCCCGAGATAACAACCTCAGTTTTTTGGAAGAGCCGTGGTTGAGGAGCGTTTGGAGATCTGGGAAGGAAAAAGGGGGTCCCTGAAGTTTGGGCAAGCCGCTGCTCTGTCCAAACTGGCACACAGCCAGGATGATTAAATCAGCCTTTCCTTTGGAACACCTAAACTCTGGGTAAACACAAATATATCCTTATGGCTGTTTGCAGCTGCAGAGCTGAGGTTTCATTGTTTGACAGTATTGTATGCAACCCGGAGGTGCTCCACGTTGTCATCTGCCGGCCCGGGAGCTGACCGAGTTAGTCACACGTGACTGAGCAAACCTGACATTTGGGCGTGCGAGATGCTGAGGGACATGCAAGACGTTACCCATCACTGTTTAGTGAGATGGTAATGTGGCATCTATTGTGCAGGTCATATAAATATTGAATTTGGTAGTGTTTTGGTTGTTTTTTTTTTTAGAGAACCATCGTGCTCTAGCACTGCTCACGGTATCACAGTCAGTGAGCCTCAGAGCTGGTCTCTGCCTAAACCAGGTTTGTCTGGCTTGTAAGAAATTCTTTGAAGTTTAGAGCTGCCTAAGCACTTTTCTATCGATGTGCAAAAATGCTTACTGTGATTTTTAAACTAAACCTTTTATTTTCTGGTGAGATAGGAAGCCCTGGTTGTGGGCTAACTGGAAGAACAATTCAGTCCTGTGTGAACTTGTAGACAAGATGGGGAAACGATCTGTCCTGCTGTGAAATTCGGTCTGTTTGAAATGCAAATCGCTGAGAGGGTGCAGGGGATTTAGGTGAATAATCCAGCTGTCAATTGTTTCTGTAATTGATTTCCAACTTTCTAGCGTGAAAACCCTCGATCTCTTCTTATCTGGATCTCGTTGAATTTGTGCTTTCAAGTTGCGGAACAGAGTTGCATAGGCATATTGTCATTAAACAGGCTTGCTTGTTCTTTATCTACTTTTTCTAAGTATAGATATATGTAAAAGTGCCTAAACAGCACTAACTTTACATATTTCCAGCTGGTTTCCCATCCCAGCTCCGGGTGCACATACAGCTGCTCTCTTGCTGCCGTCTGGACAGGCTTGCATTCCTCAGCCCTGAGGCCAGCATTCCTCTGCTCCTCTGCACCAGCTCATTTGTTTAGTATTTGTTTAAATTCTGAATCCCAGAACTGTCTCCAGATCACTTAAGCTACCAGACACCTTTATTAGTTGTACATACAGCCCCCACCCTTTGGCATTTTACATCTTGTTCATACTTATTCAAATAAAATGGATATTGGCAACTTTCAGTTGCTTGTTGCTGTAGTTCACTGGAATTAATCTGGAATCCCCGAATGCCATTTGATTGAGTAAAGGCAGTTGCAGTTTGCTTATTAGGCACTCAGCTATTTCAGTTAAAAATCTGAAAGGAAAGTTGCTTTTTTTAACGTCTTGATGGCAGCTTGGACTGGAGAAATCTCCTCTGTTTTGGGTTTCTCCTTCTCCGCTCTGTGTACACAGGAGCTAATACGTGAGCTGTTTTTTCCTTAGAATTCAGCTTTTCTGCCAGTCCAGTCCAGAGAGACTCAGTGTTACTGTCACATGCTCCCAGCTGTACAAGGCCACGGGGAAAATGTGTGTGCAAAAGTTTCTGGTAAGAGCCAGATTAGTCAGCAATTAGCTTGGGTGCCCTGCTTCTAAACTTGAAGTGCATCTCTGCTTTCTACCTGGTGCTTTCCTCAGCTTGATTTATTGTTGGTAACTATTTGATGGAGATGGATAGTCCACGTCCCCCAGGTCAGACCAACCTTTGTCTGGGGGAAAAACAAACCAGCCCCAAACCCCAGACAATTCATCCCATTCCTCAATGCCTTTGATAGAATTCTGAACTTAGTTCAGCTCCAGCCCAGGCTGGAGGCACCAGGGCAGCAGCGTTGGAATTCTTCATCTTTTTAAAAACTAGACGTAAGTAGGTTTTTATTAATCTGGACGTTCAGTGTAACCACGAGGACATGGTCGGGACGGTGCCAGGCGCAGTAAATCATTGATCTGGAAGAAACAGGCACCCCCAGTACAAACAAACGAAGAACTTGAACTTTCCTTGGAAGCCACCCGTCGGAATGTTACCGTAGCCCGATGATGAAATGTGATCGATTCGCAGGATTTGGAAGCGTTCCAGCAGGGCTCTGACCGTTAATAGCCAGAGGTTGGACAAAGCCTGATTTAACTGTATTGCATCATCTGTACTAGGAGCTTCTTAAACCTGAATCTCCTGGGACTTGTCTTTGCTTCTCCTGGTCTTGGCTTCGGTAGCGCTGACCTGAAGGGATGCTTTATTTCCTCGGCAGATCTCAAATCTGTTTTGGTGTTTCTGCAGATAGTCCCCAGGCTGGGGACAGCTTTTGGTTCTATACAAAATACCTGCTAAGAATAACTTTGCAGAGCATCTGCAACGGAATACAAAAAACCCCTCAGTAACATGAGGATAGGCAGTTTCGTCCAAGAAATTTCCTTATAAAGTATTGCAACGGCTGCAGAGCCTTGCCAACAGGAGTGGCCCGCGCTGCCAGTAATTTCTCTCCTTTTCCTTTCCCTGTTGCAGTAAAGACCGTGCTGCTGCCAAAGTCCCACCCACTGCACCGCGATCGATGCAAAAAGTGTGGAGATGGAAGATCCACAGTACACAGATTTTTTTTTTTTTTTTTTTTTTTATGCCTGGCTTTGGAACTGGAGATGAGGAGAGGGTAGTTCTGCCGAGCAGTTGTGGAGGGCCCACACTGCCACTTGTAATCCTATTGCAGCCAGCCCCAGGAACAAAAGGGAACGGTTCCTTCGCGTGCTGAACACTTGCTGCCCCTCCTCATTGGTTTCACTGTGGGGGGGAAAAAAAAAAAAGTGTGAGTCATGTAAACTGCTTTTGCAAGTCTTTGCCTCTGCAAACCAGTCTGGCTCTTCATTTTTCTTTTACTCTGCAAGGAAAAGTGGCTAAAAACACATTAACTGCTAGTTTTTGTGGGATGGCAGCTAAACATCCAAACTCTTCTTGAAGCTCTGTAAGAAACCTTTCCCTTTCTTTTTGAATTATTGCACTTGAACTAGGCAGCACAAAAGCCTTCATCCTAGCACGTGCTGCTGCGATGGAGCTGCTGGGGATTAGCTTTGGGGACGCAAGCTTTGGGAAGCTCAGATCTGTCAAGAATGACCAAAGCTTGTCATGCTTTGGCGCGAGGAACAATGGGAAGTATTTTGGGGCTGTCCCCTTGAAGCTTGGTTCCTTTTAAAAAGCAAAGCAGATCAGCTCGGAAGGCAGAAATTCAGATTTTTGGGCTTGTACCCTCCAGGGTTCTCTCGTCTGCAGCTGCAGGAGCTGCCCCGGTCCTTGGTTGGAGGGGAGATGACTCTGATGCAGGGCTGGGGGCTTTTATGTCATGGCTGCGTGTTGGAGCAGCCACAGAGTGAAAGTTGTTCATGTTTTGCAGTAAACCTCGTGGTCAGCAAAAAAAGGTTACTCAGTCTGCAAACACATTATGTGGGCTTTGAGATAAACTGTAATTCAACCCTTTAGGTTGTCTTGAGCAGGTTTTTTTGTTAGTTTGCTCCCTACTGACGATGAATGTATCTTACAAAATATTTGGTGGGGTTTTGAATGGCTTGAAATTATCTCAGGACTTTTTGCAGTGTCATGTGAGATTGCGCCAGGTGATCCGTGGAGGAATAATCGTTAACTTCTGCATTGTGCGAAGGATTTCTTTGGGTTAGCTGCTGGTCCTTGTGCAAGCACATTTACAGCTTTATCAGCATGGACAGGAATCCTGTCTCCTCGGTGACAAATGCTGTTTTCTGTCTGTGTCTGAGTGCTTTGTTAAAATTTACAGTGGCCTCGAAGGAAAAGAAGGTCGGTTGTTTTCCCAAGGTCGTGCAGGAAAGCTCTGGAGGAGCCTGAGCCGCAGCCTTCGGGTCTGTGGTTTCACCTCGGGGCTCTCCTTGCTCACTGTGTAGCTCTGAAATGGAGGGTGAGAGCGACTGACTCAGAGGACCCACTTATTTTTTAACTACACTGTGTGCCTCTGCAGAACTGGGCATGACTGGCTGTTCTCTGAGGCAGGCATTAAAGCAACTTTGCTCAGAAAATGCGCCGGGGAACGTGGTGATCTTGGAAGAAGGCTGGAATAAACCAGGCTGCTGCCTTCCCGGGGTTGCTGTGCTCAGAGTCGAGCTGACAGGTGAATTTGTGCCCTGTCTCTGGTGCTCGTATTTAAAAACCAAAAACAAAACCAACCCACTTCTAAATGCAACAGCTGCTGCTCAAAGTTGGATTGCATTTGAACGAGGACAGGACTTTCAGTTCTCCACATCTAATTTGAGCTCAGCGAGGCGCTCAGAGCGTTTTCTTAGACGCTCATCCAGCACCACTTAATGACACCTGATTTCTCAGAAGGTCCCTCTCATGTTCCTGGCTGACAGCTGAGTTGTCACATTTTTCCCCAGTCTGTAATTTGTCGGTGATGGACCATTCTTTGATGTCCCTTCTCTTCACCTCTCTTCTACACGTGACCTTACAAACCAGCTTTCTTTCCCTCCTATGTGCTCGAAATGCTTTTCTAAGAATTTACTTTCTGCAGCATGTGCAAAACTCCTCTGCATTTTTAATCAGACACAATCAGCAGTGTGCAGATAAGCAGGGGAAAATTCCGAGATCGTGGCAGTCTCTGTGTATGACTTTTTAGTATAATTGAGATAATCCCAGTTTAACATGTCAAAAAAAGATCTGGGGCAGCGTCCTGATTCTCTCTCTCCAGTGGCCGTGTTCAGATTTCAGTCTCCTAAGAGGTACCTCGAGACGCTGCGATTTTGTGACCCGTTTGTTTTCACAGATTTCTCCTTTCCTCGTACCTCTTAACATCTTCAGTGTTAAGTTTGTATCAGACTAAATTTGGCGATATGAACACACTTTCTGCCAATTTTCCATGAACTGCAGCCTGATGGTGAATTTTCCTCTGTATACAGAGAAGAGACATGAGACCAAAGCTCAAACAACTTTACCTCAGAAATACAGAGTCAGGGTTTGCTTAGTTGGATGTTTAAAGGAAATCTGTTCTGCTGAGCGTATAGACCAACACCAAGCAACTATTTGGTATCTCTGTCACAATCACGAGTCACCCCTAAAACATTCTTTTTGCAGTAGACTTATCAGTAGGTCTCCTCCGAATGCATTCCTGGTCCCTCTGCTCGGGGCTGCCCTCCAGCCGTGTTACGCTGCAGGGCTTTACAGAGCCTGGCCTGTTTGGGCCCGTGTCTCCTTCGCTGCCCTGGGGTCATCCTGACACAATACCGTCCCTCGGTTACACCGAAGGGGAGCTGGGGGGCCTTTATTTTGGGGTACCCCGAAGCGATGGATGCAGCCCTTTGAGGGGGGTGGTTGCAGACCTCTGGGAGACCAGGGGGAGGGTGTGTCCTGGGAGCACCCACTACATTATGCCCGTTAATAGCACCCGCTCTTACCATTTTCTCAAAGCTGGCTTGTCAGTCCAAGGATCTCTTGCTATTTGGCTGAATCGTGGAAAAAGGAGAGGGGAGAACTGATGCAGGGGTTCAGGTTCAGTGGGCAAGACAACGATAAGGGCTAGCTACCCTCATCTCCCGTGGTTAGCTTGAACAAGTGCAGGGCTGTGAGAGTGCGATCAGCACCAAAAATCTGCTCTATTATAGCTCGAAACAACTTGAGCTGGACGCGACTGAAATGCTGCAGTTGCAGTGGAGGAGTAGCTGCACACATCGCTTGGGGATACGCACAGTGTATTTATTTTTGCTTGGTGGGATCTCTTCCCGTTGCTCTCAGATCTGATGCTGCCTTTGGTCTGTCTTTCTCAGTACGGATGTTGCTATTCGTTCTGCGAATGAGTCGACACCTCTTTGTTTTCCCTAACTTTGGGGAAATGACCTCTGCTTTCCCACAGTCGGGTGCTGGATTTCACAGCTGGCTTCACCAGAACGGGTTTCTAGCCGGTTCCCATTTGAGCATCACATCTGGGAAATGCATTACTGGGTAAGAATGGCTTGAAATAAGGTTCACAGGCCCAACAAGTTCAGTTTAAGGAGCGCAGTTGGTTTCGGAGAGCTTGGACCTTGGGCGAAAAGGGCAGTGATGGTCCCTGGGGGACCCTGAAAGGCAGCAGGACGGGAGGTGAGCTCAGAGCTTGAGATGTTTTGGAGTAAACTGCCATAGTGGGAGAGTGGGAACGGCTGTTCCGTTGTCTTTGTGCCAAAACAACACTGGGAGTCTCCCCAGGAGAAATAAAATGGCTTAGGTCCAGTGTTTACAGATGGATGGGGAAGAGCAGCGAGGTGGTTGCAAGCCGTTCACACGGCTGGGGCTGTGTGAATCATCTCGCAGAGTTACCCAGCCCGGCAGGTCATCTGTCTGCCTCGCCTGGGCCCCCTCCCATCGCCTCCCCTGCCATTCCCGCCGTGGGAGGGCAGGGGGAAGATGATGTGGTGAACTCGGTGAGTTTCCTGCGGTTGGGTGACTGAATCAGTGCTCGGTTGTGTTACTCACGCTCCTCGTGTGTCACTAAGCTGCTCTGGCCTCAGCACCCGAAACCTGCTGGTGCCCGGTTGGCACGTGGGGGCAGCCACCCCTGGTACGGCTCTGGAAACTGCCTCAGAGACCAAATCCTGCTCGGCGCTAGGATGCCTGTGAGCGTACCATAACAGCTTGTATGAGAACTATTCCAGAATGCAGTTCCCCTGGCTGTCAGGTTTTCTTAATCTAAGCTGAATTTAGCCTCTTGGAGCCTCAGCCTGATGCTCCTGGTTTCGATGGAGCCCGGTGGTGATTGTGGGTTACCGCCCAGGTAGGCAGTGTCCCTCCACCCAAGTCTAAACACCCAGTTTCTTTGAACAGCTTTTGCCTGGGTGCTGTGCCAGCATCCTTTTCCAGAACTCCTAAGTGTGAAACTTGCACTTCGGAAAAAACAGCTGCATTTCAAATGATTTCTCTCTTGTAATACCCAACTGCTTTATTTTTCTTCCCTCTAACAAACAGCAGAATTAATGAGGTTTGCAGGTGATGTGCAGCTAATGGTCTCTGTTAATCCTCGCCCCTTCCTTCCTGTTGCTCTCAGGGCTTGCTCTAGTCTCGAGTGTTCAGGGACTGTAATAATTTGCCTCCTTCACACCACTGCTCCTTCCTAATATTAGACTGAAACTAATAAAGGTATAGCTGTCGTTATTCTGAGCATGCTTTGCCGTAATACCTCACCTGCCAATTAAAATGGTCAGCAAAAGTAGGAAAGCGTAAGATTACGTTAGAACAACAATATTCCTTAATGTTTTCAGCTGTTTCTGTGCCTACTGTAGAATTTCAGCGATGAATGTGCTGGTTCATGCCTGCAGCGTGCCATCTCTGGCCGAAATCCCAAGTGACACCCGTATCCCTGAGCATCTCTGGTTTGCAGAGGCTTCACAGAAAAGCCTATTGAATCTCTTTTATAGTCATTAGCTTACAAACCCATGTCACAAAGTTTGTGGAAGGATTATCCACGTCCAGACATCTTGCTCCTGTTTTCGGCAGCAATTTCCTCTGCGTTCCCCAGCGTAACCTCGATGCCTCCGCTCTGCCCGTTGTCCTGCCGGTGACACCACCGCTCCTCGCGGCGCTGGCGGCTCTTTTACATCCTGCAGGGCTGGCAGGGCGGCGTGGCGGGGAAGCCCTGGGCATCTGAAGACACACAGATCTGTTCCCAGCAGTGGTTACTCCGGGAAGAGCAAGCGTGGACGGATTAATGGCAAACAGAAATGCTATTTACGTGGTTCCAAGCAGAGCAAAAAAAAAAAAAAAGATTGCTCAGAACTGCAACCGTTGCCGGAGCTCGGTTCAGCGCCAGGGCTGTCTGTGTTGGTGGCTGGCTCTGCTCGAGTTCGCACCAGCGGCTAAATCAACAGGCAGTTCAGTGTGATGGAGTTCCAGGAAGGGCCTGAGAAACAGCTTTTTGCTGTGGTTGTGCATTGCCCTCTCTCCCTGACGTGGAGCCCTGAGCTCGCAGCGTCCGGATCTGGGGTCTGCACAGGTCCAGGGCACAGGCCGGCGGCTCCAGCCCGGCTCCAGCTCTGCGAAGGGGAGTGGGAGCGAGCGGCTTAATTCAACAAACTGATGCTTAAGTTTGGCCTTCAAATGTTTTTCATATGGGGGCTGTTTATGTGGATGATTTCAGGTGGAAAGCTTATGAGTTAGTTGCATCTGAGGCAGCTTTTTCCTCTTTTGGAGCTGATAAAATTATGTTCTTATGGATGAAGAGCTCAAAGCAGCTTTTCAGAAACCGTGCTGATCCAGCTTATGTGCTGCTTAAAATTGTCACGGTGTCAGCAGGTCACTTCACAAGAAACGAATCCAGCGCTTTAAAGAGCCCGTACAAAGTGCTCTGGGCTGTTTAGTCTACGAGCTGCTCCGCATTCTGGGTTTGCAGGCTTTGCCCTGTGTCCTGCTGCAGGCTCTAGGGCCGGCCGAAGGGGGACACGCCACGACATCGAGGGGTGCAGGAAGAGTGTCGCTGCGCTCCCTCGCGCTGTTCCCGCTCGCACAAATCTCGTCGCGGTCAGTGGGACGAGCGCGGTGCGCGAGCTGGCTGCCCCTGAGGCCGCACCGCAGGCGTGTGGGATCAGCCCCTCGCACTATTTACTTTCCCAGAGGAGAGAAACAGTTGGGAAGTAGTTTAATTCGGGGCTTGTTGGGATAGGTGGGAGGTGGCAAGCAACACCTCGGGTGTTTGTTTCTTGTAATGAGTTTCCCACGTTGTTAGCAAGGCCGTAAATGAGACGGAGAGCTCCTTTCCATGGTCCAGAAATATCGGGTAGTTTAAAGAGACCTGTTTTGTTGCCAGAATATACAAAAGCATTTGTGTGTTGCTCTAAGTTCAGCAGGCCTGGGGCCCTCCGTCTTTGCAAAAGAAGTTGTTGGGTTTAACGTGCTATTAAGAGAAATTTATAATTAGTTTGCTGTTGAGAGCCCACTTCTAACATTTTTGTAGGATCCTAGCTCTGCGTGCTTTTGCGAGTGTCCGATTTAAAGATTTGTTCTCTAACTGCAAATTTATTGTGAGTTGTTTGTTTTTTTTTTTTTTGCGTTCCTAAAGAGGTGACGGCCGGTGGTGGGATCCACAAACATCCAGCAAAACTCGAACTCCCCGCACTCGAAGCTGTTGTGCAGGCAAGGCTGTCCTATAGAAATAGGCGCAGAAGTAAGACAAAGCTCGAGGTGGAGGAAGGTAACCGCGAGGCTTCCATGTGCCCTTGAACCAAGGGGCCAGCTGCCAAACAAGCCAAAAGCAGCAAATACATTTATCATAAATATTAATTATTTGGAAAGGAAAAGGAGGAGAACTGTGGGGTTACTCTTGGTGGTACTCTGCTCTACGACCTGCTCTATGACTCAAGCGTGCCACATGCTTGGTTTTGCCTCCTTTAAAATGTGACGAAGACTTAACTCTAGTGCTTTTAATTAAGAGTTGTTTGTGTTCATCAGTACAGGGTGAAAACAGCCGGAGGGTAGACACAAGCTATCCTCCACATCAGAAGTGAGTCCAACAGATCATATTTTGTCCCTACGAGACAAAGGCACAGCACAGCGAAGACTGACCGCGTGGCTGTGCTGATGGTGAGTTCATTCCTGTTCAGGGACAGGCTTAGCCTATCTCGCCTGGCTAGGGCTGTAGTAGAACTGGAGAGGTGACAAACATGTTCTTGGTGCGGACCTGTGATGCATTAACCTTTGCTGTTTTCATTTTTTTTTTTCCCTGGCTGTGCCTGCTGCTATTGAATCTGCCCTTGGCTGATGCTGATTCCCGGGCAGTGCTGTTTTTCCCCAAATAAGAGCCGTAGAGCCTCAGCCCAGTGATCTGACAGCGATGGCAGCGCGCACCGATGACCACGGGAGCTTCTGCTGTTTATCAGGTGGCTGTGGGGCCGTGTGTCAGGCAGTAGCTGTTCAGTGGCAGCGTTAGGCTGTGCCCAGAGGAAACGACAAACCACGCTCCTCTCACTGATACGATGAGCCAAAGCCCAAGTGGGTGCTTAGGTGCTTACCAGTGCACCCTGGTTTCAACAGCCAGACTCTGTGCTTGTTCCTAATGTTAAGACACCAAACCCCTGGCTTCCAGGCTTCTAGGAAAGTCTGCAGATCCGTGATGATCTCTTTTTTGCAAGGGCAGTGGTGTCAGCAGTGGAAGTTAGCTCGAGGTACTCCGGGGCACAGCACAGCTACCTCAGAGTGCACCTGGCCCGTGCTTTGATTTGTTTGCGCCCACCACAACCTGCCTAAACATCCGTGATACCACCCCTTTCCCTCCTCGAGAGCCTCTTCCTCAGCACAGTTACACGCAGCTGGTGGGGCTGCTCGTTGTCAAGGTAAAGTCATCTCCTGCTGCCTGCCCCCGTCCTGGCTGCCAGGGTGCAGGAAGCAGCACGAGAACAGTGAATCCAATTCAGTTTCTGCTCAAAGATTTGGCACGTCCTGAAACACAACAGCCTCTTCCAGAGGTACGCTGGGATGAATCTGTAAAGCAAGATGTTCCCAGCCTCTTCTGTTGTTTAAGACTTAAGTCATGTAAAGACGAGTTTATGTCTGTTTTATCCATCATCCCCTTTCTAATATACCCAAATCTTAATAACAATCATGTTGTGTCTAAAAGATAAGCTTTTAATACCTTTTGCGAGGACGCCGCCTGTGTTTCACTAGTTAGGGAGGTTCATGTGGAGGCGGCACAGAGCCCGGGGTTTGGTCTGTGTAAAGGGTGGCTGGACACAGCACGGATGCTTCTGCTGCTTACCTGGACGTACCTGCCCTGCCCTTGCAAACAGACTCCGTTCTGGTTTCTCCGTGTGGCCGCGCTGCGTGCCGGGCGCCGAGCGGTGCCTGCCGCTGGCTGCTCGCTGCCTCCACCTCCCCGACCAGGGGCTGCACTGGATTTAGGAAGCGCGAGCTGATCTCAGGTCCTTTACGCTGTCAAATTAGTATCTATAGGAGAAATGTTTTGTTTAGATACCGACGGATAGAGATTGTACGTCAAACTCATGAGATTTGCTGGTGAGTTTTTGTTAATTAGGAAAGTGTTCCTTTAGAATTATCTTTCCTCTTGTCTCCTGCCCCTTTCCTGCTCAGGCAGGAGAACAGCAGCGGCTCTTGGTCTGCAGACAGCCTGCTCTCTGCTCCCCGCTGTCGTCGCGCTTTGCTAGGCCAGACCTGAGCCAGACCTGATCCCGGGTGCTCTCAGCGCAGCGGCAACACCAGACGTTGGCAGCAGCAGCTCCAGTTCCGGGGCCCTGCCGGGAACGGAGGAGATGCTGTAGTAGAGCACACGGGGAAGGAAGGGGTATGTAGGAGTGCAGGGGGGTAATTGAAGATCTGCAGTTCGCTGCTTTTCTGTGGTGCTGTTGCCTCCAGAGTCTTGCAGCAGTTTTTCAGTTAAATCGGCCCTTTCAGCACACTCAGACCTCCAGGACAGGTTAACATTCCAGATGGGTGTTGTCCAGCTGTTGGCACACAGTGAGTGCTGTGTAACTGATGTCCCAGGTTGGAAGGAACAGATGAGATACAGTGGTGATAAGGGAGGAGCCTCAAATCATTTTAATTCCTGGAGCTTTAGAAATCGTAAGAACAGTAGCTATGACCCAGCGGGACTGCCCGGTTTCTTGCACATTTTCCCTCCTCTCCTGCTGGCTGCTATCCAGGGTGAGCAGCTTTGCACAGTGGATCTTTAGGCTGATGCCCCATCAGCTCTGTAGGGGTTCTGTGTGTAGAGGCCGACCATTTTTGTTGGAAACTCCTCCATTCCTTCGTTTAAGTTCGTGGCTTCAAAACACACTACATGCAAATTAATCCGAATCTGGCAGATTTAGAAAAAAAATCTCTAGTGAGCAGAGGAGCTCTTGATCCTTAATCTGTGGCATTTGTATAGGTGGTGCTGTTCTAATTGCAGGATTCTGCAAAACCAGTTTGTGAGTGTCACAAAGAGCAGTTCGGCACAAGCAGAACAGGCTGATGCGGAAGGAGCAGCTCGTTGCGCAGAGCCCGGCGCCGGCGGAGGAGCTGCCTCTGGTCAGGACAGTCTGCGCTGCAGCTGGCTCTGTGCTCGGTCGAAAACAGACAAGTTGTGCACTTGGAACTGGGTCACTGTGTGTTTTCTGGGTTGTGTTTTTCTTGTAGATAAGAGGAGAGTTCTCCAGATGTGCCTGAAAGGAGCGTTAAGATCTGCCAAGAGCTGCGGTGAGACGGTGACAGTGCAGTCAGGGGCTGCTGAGGTTTATCAGCACTGAAGCTGACGGCTTTTTAATCATGCATAGTTTTATTTAGTGGGATTATTTACATGCACTCAAGTGTTTCCTTTTATCTAGTTTAATTCTGTTGTGGTAAATGGATTCCAAACCGGTGGTGAGAGCACCAGTGGTCGGTGCTGTTTCACTGAAGCTCGTCAGGTCCCTTTTCCAGAGCAAAGCTGCTGGTCTCAGGCCAGGGCTTGAGCTCTCTGCTGTGGCTGGTCCACGTGAATATTAATGCTTCACTTTTGTTGTTCTGGAGAACTATACATAGCAATAACCCAGCCTCTCTAAGATAGCTGTGCAAAAATAGGTTATATATCTCCTTTTTCCTCTTTGTGGTATTCGTTGGGACAGAGCTACAGTGAGCACCCCTGGGACAGGCACTGGTTGTGCCGTGCTGAAGGTGCAGCCTGGTCGCTGCCCTTTTATAAGGTGTGTGCTGCTGATCTGCAGTCGAGGAGTTAATCTGGACCATCCAAGGACTGATGTTTATACAAAGTTTAAAGCCAGTGACATTTACCAGGCACTTACTGGCACAGTTGATGGGGAGTCAGTGGATGGGGATTTATTTTTTTAGCTGTCTTTGTTCTGCAGGGTTGCTAATATTCCCAAATGGAGTGTGCTCTTAGCGGCAGCATCTGTGGTGCACGGTCTGACTCATGTGCTCTTTGAGTGAGGATGACAAATGGAGAGCGGAGACAAACAACTCCCCGGGATCAGCGTGCACCAAGAGGGGGGGAAGGAGGGAACGGTCACCTCGGAAGGCATTTCTAATAACGCCCTAATTACTGCCCTCATGTGGGGAAGTTTGGCCTTTTGCTTCTGCAGAAATCTAATTTCGACTCCTTTGGAGGCAGAGGAGGGAAAACGAGCACAAAGGGATTGGAAAACTCTGCAGCTCCTCAGTTCCCTGAGTTCGCGGAGCAGCGTGCCCCCAGTGCACCTCTAAGGCCTTGCCTTGGGTGCTTGAGCCATCTCGGCGTGTTTGCAGCACCCGGGGGCGGTTTGTTGTTGAATACACCCTGCACATGCTTGTCTGACTCACAGCGCTGAATTTCAATCTCCTCCATTCCGGCAGCGGGCTGTCATCCCGGCGCAGCTGCCCAGCAAAGGTACCGCCTGTCCCCTGGCAGCAGCTACAGCCCTGGCAGCAGCACAGGTGGAAACAGCCAGTGCTGACTGTTAAAGGAGCTCAGTCACACTCTTTCCTTTGGTTCATACTCGTTAGGAAATGTTTACCACACCACACACGGGGTTTTAACCTCGTTTATTCAGCAGGTGAAATGTCAGTGGTGCTCCTGGCCTGTGCAGGGCTCGTGTGGTTACCAGTGAAATGCAACTTCGCAAGTGAGCTCTGAAAAATCCAGTCGGAGCTCGAAAGCTGCGTGTTCCCAGCTGGGCCCAGCTGAGACTGGAAGGGCTGGGGAAAACAAACCCAAAGCCCTTGCCCGGGGCCACCTTCTGAGCAAGCGCCTCGGTTGTCACAGCCTCCGTTCTCCTCGTGCTGCCGACGGGTGGGAGCACAGGAGGGATCCGCTCGTCGCTCTCAGTTTTGAAGAGGATTGGGGGCAGGTAGAGGAGTTCCCACACAAACTCTGCTGTGAAGCTGGGGGTACGTGTGTGGGTGGGGAGGTAGGTGAGGTGGTGCTTCCAAATGCCTTTCTGGGAAAGTGAAGTCCTCATTCCGACACTTGTTGAAAGAGGATTGCCTACAGTCATCCTTTTTAGGAATAGATGGTGTGAAATTAAGCTGCCTTGTTTCACTTTGATGTTCCTTTTAATTTTCACTAGAACATACCCATTTGCTCTTCATTTCCCCTATGAAAAATGCTTTTTTAAATTATTCTTTAGAAGAGACCACTAACTGAAACTAAAACACAGTCTTCAAGAAATTGTACAACTTTGATCACTGAACTTAAAAGCTAGGAAGGAGATGGGATTAGTGCTATGACTTCTGCAGATAAATATTTGTGAGCATTTGTGACTCGAAGAGAAATTAAAGGGGGAATAAACATCTGTCCTTTGATCAGCTCTCCAGCTCATTAACCTGTTGAATGCAGTATCTGGCTGAAGAATTCAAGGCCAGAAGAGGTTCAAGGTGTAGGAAACAATCACAAATCTCTTCCCCTTTCTGCGGACAGTGTTTTTTTTCCTGTGGTATTTTAATTGTAAACACAGCAGGACGCCGTTGGAGCATGTTAAATTACTCAAGGTATCTCTAGCCTTACCCCATCCATAACTTCATTCTGCCCAACGGCCCGAGATGCCTTGAGCTGTACCTCGGGTTGGGCTCGTGCGTGAGGTCTTTGCTCGAGTGCAGCAGTGCTTTTGAATTCGGCTTGGCCGGTGGACCTGGAAGGTCTGGCAGAAGACGGAGATGGCTCCGGCCCTGCGCCGAGCGGCGGGGAGCTGCACGTGAGCCACCGGTGTCTTCCAGACATCCCGGGGGTCGGCTGGACAGACAGATGGGTCACTCTCCTGGGTGCCGTGTATCAGTTAATACAGCGTGTAGCTTTTCCCGTGCAAAGCTACATCAGAGGTTTAATTTAAGTTCTACTTTCATGATAACCCTTCACTTAATACTGCTCCGGAGCTTTTAAAGCCAGGCCTTACTGGAGAAGACTACCAGCAGCCTGGCCATGGGCTTACCCGAGCGCAGGCATGCGCACCAGGGTATTGCACGTGGAAGCCGACTTCTGCTCCGAGCGCTGGGTCCCAAACGCCTCCCCGAGGGAAGAGGGAAGATCCCCCCCACCTGCTGACGAAGCGTGAGCACGGCGCAAGGGTGTCGTGCCGGAGCCGCGGCGCAGCCTGCAGCCCGCTGGCTTCTCTGCCCGTGCCCCAGGCTGCTCTTCCAGGAGCTTGGGATAGTTCTGCAGAACTTCAGTAGAAAATTAATTTATCTTGTTTTGGCACAGAAGTTGCAGCTTAATTGCCACGCTGTTTATCTTGCTTGAAGCAGAGGCCTGAGAAGTGGGACGTGTTTACAATAAACTTGCAAATAGCCTTGGACAGCTACTGTAGCTCAGATTTAAACCCTTAGAAAGTGATGTCTGCTGCGGAGAGAGTGCAGCAGTGGGTTAAAGCAATTAAAGCAGCCTCTGCACTCCTCCAGCACTTCCCAGATATCTTCAAAGAACTGTAATTTTTGCATTCTGTACACGCAGAACTGGCTCTGCCGCAACGTGGTGATGCTTCTTTCCTGGTACTTAAAGACATTTGTTAATTTGGAGGGGAACTCGTTAGAAGGATTGTGCATTGCGTGGCCTTTTATTGCCTGAACGCTGCAAACGTACGGCCGCAGCCGCTGCAGGAGGCAGTTGTACCGTGGCGGGCCTTCTCCGGGGGGGGGGATGGCTCGGCAGGACGCTGCGCTGGCTTCCGTGGGCCCCGCTCCTCCGCGGCGAGCCAAAGCCCCGGCGGGAAGCCGTGCGGCACGCTGAGCTCTGCCTCGCTTCTGCGGCTCCGGCAGCAAAGTGGAGCTTTTTGTAATTATCTCAGATGCTCTATCTGGAGCTCCGGGCTATGTAGGAGCCAAGAGGCTCACATGGAGCTTTAGCCGTTTATTGCTTTTAGCTTTGGGATGCTGCTGCCTTCAGATACACTTCCTCACTTTCTGTAGGTCGACCCAAGGGTTTATTTACTCCAGGAGAACATTAGCTCAACGCTGGCTGGCTTTGCCACCTGACGTATCGCAGTTTCTCTGCTCGTAATTCCGAACCGAATGTCACCGCGCTTGTCCGTCACTCGTGGATTTGAGCAGGCGTTTTGTCATCTTGTCGCTGCCGTAAAATTGCCAACGATTTTAGGTTGGCAGCCAAATCTTAATGTGATGCTGGCGGGAGCGAGGTGGTGGGGGGGTGCTGTTCTCCAGCGATGATCTTTGAGGACCGAGGTATTTGGCGTTAGAAGTGTGCAACGTTGGGTCAAAGTGGCTTTTAAGATGTTTCCCTGATGCTCTGACTCGGAGGAGCAGTTAGGGCTGGTGGTGATGAAGTGGGTGATTGGGGGGTGATAGGAGACTCACAGGATTCCTGCAAAACCCTGTCTGAAGTGTCAGCACTGGTTGGCGAGTGAGCTAATATTAACAATAATAAAAATACTGTAAGACTGGCAGTGGATTTCTTGTTACTGTGTGCCTGTTCTCAGTGCTGTCAGCTCCTTTCAGATGTTAATTGGGGTGCTGATCATCTTCTTAATTTCTCTTGCCTTAAACAGCCTCTGGAAAACTTACTAAGCAGAGTCATTTGAAGAGGCTCCTAACATGGAAGCAAACGCCGTGAAGGGAAGGCTCTGTCTTATTCCTACCATCTGTCTCGCCGCACACTCCAGATGATGCAATGTGCTGTATGCTGTATCAAAATAAACCCTTTATTTTTAACGAACTGCATTTAAGACACTTTAGCAGAATATTCAGCCAATCCCTAAATTTGGGACTGACCTTACTTAATTCCTCAAGGCACGCTACCACACTGTGCATCCTTGGGCGCTGGAGCTGGCACTAACGAGCTGCGGACTCCTACTCTGACATTTCAGAAAATGAGACTCTGTTCCACCGTAGTGCTCAGAGCGGCGCTGACTTACGCTGATTCACGGGGTATAAGCAGTGTTTATCTTCAAAGGACGTGCGTGTGTGCTCACAAGGCTCGACTGTAGAGTAATCTCTAGGACAAATTGAGTTTAGAGCTGAGTCTGACAGGTCTGGGCGTGAGAGACCAAAGCTTTGGAGATTAAACTGGTGGAAGTGGAGGAGCCGGAGGTGCCATGGCCACCAGCTGGCACCTGGAACGCCGCTCAGCTTCCCTGTGCCCTGCGAGCTGTGGTCAGGTCACTGGAGTATCAGCTGTTCTTTTTCATTACTAGTTTGTTTTATTTTGTTTGCCTGCAGTGTGGGTGGCAGCATGAGATGTGTCATGATTCTCTGAGTGGTTTAATGACTGTTCTCTGCTTTCTTCTCCCTCTGCCAGCTCTCCCCGTTGTCCTGCAGTTATTGCCTTTGTTCTCCTGTGACCAGGCTGGTCATACTACAGCTGGGCTGCTCCGTACGCCCTTCTGACTGCGGAGGCATGCGTAATTAGTCCTTGCTTAAAATCTGTAAGTCAACGCGGAGTGCTCTGAGTGCAGGCTGAGGACTGTTTGCAAGCAGCAGATCTGCTGCTGTCAGACATGTAAAACTGTCAGGTCTAAGCCATGGCTGGTAAACACACTGGCCTTGGGCACGCAAGCTAGCAATAATTGTGGATTTTACTGCTAGACCATTTGGTGGTGTTTTAAAATTTTGCTGAAAGTGCTTGAGCCATAGAAGTGCTGCCTTAACCCCCGGTGGTCTTCAGGATAAGTAGCTTCTCCTGTCTCCAGCCTGCTCCAAACTGTCTCTTTTTTTTTTTTTTTTCCCTTTTTTGGCTCGCTCAGAAGCAAGCCAGAAGCTTGTGTGTGGGATGCTCTAGCAAAAAAACTAGCTTGCTGAAGAGTAGGAGAAAGTTAGCAACGGGCTGCTCTTGCCTGTGATCCTTGACCTGCTGCCCTGTAGTCGCTGTAAATCAGTTCCTGTATCAGGAACCTTGAGGGTGTTTGGGAGGTGAATGGGTGAGAGGAAAGCAGGCTGGGCTCGAACCAGTGCTTAAAAACAGTCTTTTCTAGGTGAATGTTCATTTTTTCAGGAATTCGGTTGCTTTTCCTCTTTCTATTCTGGTTACAAAAAAAAAAAAAAAAAAGGCAAAGCACCACTTTCCTTCCCATACAACTCAGAGGTATTTTCAGGGCTTGTTTTGTCCATCAGTCAAGAGTGAAATTCAGTATTTACATCTCCTGAGGATGAATGAGGTCAGAGCAAATGTCATCAGTACAGATTCCTGTAGTCCCTATTTATGGAAGCATTTCCTTCCACTTTAATAAGTAAAAACAAGCCGATCTTCCCTTTGCATCAGTCTAGCCGTTGCCCCGGATCAACAGCCTGGGAAGGAGCTCACCAAAAGTCCGTTGCCATCTTCTGCGGTGGTTGAATTCACGTCCTAGTGACCCGGCCGCTTCCCCTGGCACTTCCAGCTCCGCTCTGTGGGATTTACCTGCTGTCAGAGCGATGCCCTTCCCCTGCAAGAACTCGATTTACCTCATTTCACCCTTAACGTGGAGCCGTTCTGCGTGCGATGTCTGCAGCATCCCGAAGCCCTCGGAGGAGGGGATGAATGAACACGCACGCTGGATTTATTTGTGTTACTAGTCTTCAGTGACTAATCCACCTGGCTTCTCATTGTCATATTCTGCAAATGCTTTTACCTTTTCTCTCCATCATTTCCTGCTTAATAGGAAATACCGGTGCTCTGGAGCGAGCACGTTGCCTTTCCTCCATCAATTACCCACTCATCAACTTGCAGGTCGTAGTTCAGTTACTAAATTGGGTCGTAGCTCCTCCTTTTTCCCCACACCGTTGCTAAAACATCCTCCTGCCTTTGCTGTCACTAAGAGCTTATACCGCAAACTCCAGCTCTGTCAAGACAATTTGTAAGACGCTTTTCTGAGTAAGACTGAAATTTCACCAAAAGGTTGCACCCTTGTGAACATTCTGCTCTTGACTGGGAAAAGCTCTCTCTGTGTAAGCACGCTTCTTACAAAATGAGTAAGTGCAGGGTAAAGTGAACTTTCTCCCCTTGTTGTTAACTTTATTCATAACTGTTTGAAAACCATTGGATGGTCACAGGAGTTTTGAGTGGCAAAGCAGGTTCTGCCTTTCTGTAGCGACTGCGGTGGGAGCAGAGGGTGCTCCGAGCATCACATGGGTCGCTGGGTGCTGCCTGTCACAGCGTGTCCCCAACAATCTCTGCTGTATCCTTGGCAGTTTCCAGAATAATAGATTCCCAGGGAAGAGCGAAGGAATATTGTGCAGCAGCTGAAATGATCCTATTTCAAACCATTTAGGAGGAAAAGTACCTTGTGGATTTACAAGCAGAAGTCCCACGAGCCGTACTTCTCCATCAGCTCGTCCACTGCTGCAGTCAGACAGGGGGGATTTTTCTTGCCCCTTTCCCACCAGAACCTTCCACCGACCCTGCGTGCGGCGGGGAGGAGAGCTTGCACGCCTGGTCTGGGCTCCTCGGGGCTCGAGGAGGCGGCAGCGCCGCTCACTCGCTTCAGATGCCGAGTGGCAAAGCGCGGCTCCGCTCTCCAGCCAGCGCCGGGGCGGCTGCGTGCCGGGGCTGGATCCCGGCCACCCGCGGGAGGAGGAGGAGGAGGAGGAGATGCACGATGCCAAGGACTATACTTGTGCTGCCTAGCAGGCTTTTTTTAGCAATAGTAGCAACTGATATCAAAGCAGCTTTTGGCCACCCTGACAAACCCAAATCGGCATTTTTCACAAGATACTAAATTCCTGCCTTTCTTCCCTTTATTTTTAGTATAGGAGACTCCAGGTAGGTGCAGCACTAATTAATCTTAGCGTGAACGAGAAACTTCAGGCAAATAGCAGCAGTCATTTGAGGTTCTCGTATAGCACGAGGACTTTCCCTTTTTAAAATAAACCGCCCTATCTGAGCTAGCTGCTAGGAATAGCCTCTGCCTGCCACCGACGAGGCAGCGCGGGCCTACGCATCATGTCTCTTAATTCCTGCTTTTTGCTGTGAGCCCCTCGGGATGCTGCGGTGGAGCAAGCACTGAGAAATCTGCAGGGCTTCCTCTTGGCTTTCCTGAGACGAGCCTGGTGTGAATCAAATCTCTCGGCGATAACATCAGGCTTTTAGTAGTATCTGCAAGCGGGTCGGGTTGGGTTCCCGTTGTGCAAGGTGCTGATGGAGTTTATGCTTCGGAAAGCTCGCTGTCCCGGTCTGCCCCGCGGTCACCGGCTGCACGGCCTTGAAAACCTGCTCGGAAGAGAGCAGAAATGGGCTGGGAGAGCCGTAGTGCAATCGGCTTCAGGTCTGGGTCCTTTTGGATGTAGCCAGGTTAGTGCCAGACTTGAACAGGTTAAGCAGTGGGAAGGGAAACTGGAGTCCGGTTTTTAATTACTTGGAATTTGAGGAATTGACAATTAGCTTTCATAGCAAAGCAGAGCTGCTAGAAATTGCACTTCTTGCTTAGTTAAGACCTGTCTTTTTTATATGTCTAAATTAAGTTCTGCAGACAGTCAGGAGCCAGTTGCAAAACAAGCCCATAACGTGTAGTTAATGATCCTGTATTAAAATGAAAGTGCGTGAAAGTCCGGTGTGTTGCAGCGCAAACACGGCTGCCATAAATGTGCTTTGCCTGGCTTATTCTGAATTTAATTTTTTTTTAATGATGCCTGAGCGAGAGCGGGGCAATCGCTGTGTCAGGACCAGCTCTTCCTTAGGACCTTTGAGAGAGGAGATTGTTTGCATCCCCATTCCATGCTCTTGCAGGGGCACCCCTGGTCCCTCGGGCTGTGCCTCCTCCCGACCCCGCCGTGGGACGGCTCCAGCCTTTGCATTTTACCTCCACACCTTACAAACAGCCGCCTGTGAGTTAGCGTCTGACTCAGCTTTGTCCTTTTACTGGAGTGAAAAGCGAAGTCTTGGGGGTTTTTTGCCTTCCTCCCCCTCCTCTCGCCGAGCCGGCGGCGCTGCGGAGGGGAGCGGTCCATGGCGCTGGCAGCGTGGGCAGGGAGATGCTGTGGGAGGGTTCCCCGACCCCGGAGCCGCTGCAGTGATGCAGCCGATTGACGTTATTTCGCCTGCATCAAAGCGACGGTTGCCTGGCTGCCTCGCTGAGCCCGGCTGCTTCTTGTGTTTAATATTAAAGTACAAAGCTGCGCAAAACCCACATGCTTTTTTGCTCTTTGAAGTGGTGCTGGCTAACTGCCTGAAAAACATTCTCCAGTGGTGGTGGAAAAAAATCCCATTACGTTTTACAAATATTTTTGTTTTATTTCACCCCCTTCTTTCAGAAGCTTGACAATGGTCCTCTGGAGACTTGATCTCGTGTTGCTGGCAGAGGCTGACCAGTCCCCACAGCTGCCTGCCTTCATGCTGCCAATGGGACTTGATATTAGATTTTTGAAGAAAAAAAACCTCGCATTTAGGTGGCTGGTTTTGTGTTTAGACAGTGTACAGCACCTTATCCTCATCTTGCTCACTGTCTGGCTCTCGGTGAGTTGAATGAGTAGGCAGGAGTTTAAGTTCAGGGCTTAAGTCCAGAGGTTTTTAAGCAGCTTGAGTGTGTTACTGCTAATCCTAATATAGTGGGGTTTAAGATGAAAAATATAATAAAATGAGTGAGGTGGTGTTTTCAAAATTAACATGCAGTTCCTGGGCAAGAAACACTGGACAAAACATTATTGGAATGGGCAAGAAAAGGGGGAATAGGGTCAGCTGTAGAAGCTGACAGCGTGCGGCACTGCTGGCGTGCGTACGTAACCTGTAACTTTTAAATGCCCTGGTAAAGTGTTCCTCGTAACTTCAGCTGCTGAATGAAGATGTTAATTACCCAGGGATTAACAACTGTGCTTTATGCATTACAGTGCCAGCTATACACACCTCGGGTGAGTCTCTTGTGTGATCTTTATCCAGGCTTGGTCACTAAACAGCAGCATTGCAGTGAGAGAAGCGGCCGTCTGTGCTTCGGTGGTCGCACAGCGGGGCAGGTGGCAGAGCTTTTTCGAGCAGAATAGAAATATTGTGTGGCCATGTTGTCTCAAATGCAGTTAGCGTTAAATTGCAGGTATGCGAATTGGGGCTGCAGGGCACACGGCTAGGCTGGACTTGGCTTCCGAGTCATTTCAAAGGTAAAAGGGTTTTTGCAAACGTGAAGGTCAATAGAAATCTTTCCACGAGACTTTTAATATCGGTGCTCATTCAGCTTTCTTAAATACATCAAAATCCATTGCCTCTTTCGGTGGGGGATGCCACCCACGTATGCAAGGCTGTGCTCTGCTTTGTTTATTGTAAGTTAGGTCTTAGCACGAATTCTTTTAATTTTCTCGTGCAGAGGTGCAGCGGTCGCTGAAGGGGTTTCTGCAGCTGTGATTTAAGAGCCAAACCATCTAAACCCTCTGCGGTCCAGGCCCGGAGCGTTCAGCTCCCTCGGCTGTCGCTGTGCGGTAGGCGACGAGCGGCCTGGCGTTGGACAAGCAATGCCAGCGTGGTGGTTCGTGTATCTGTGTAAATGGCTTCGAAAACTAGTAAAATTCCACTAATCCCTCTGTAAGTGAGCTTATCGTGGGATACGAATTTCCTGTTGCCTGTCCCCTGCTGCTGAACGCAATAAAACGGGCAGCCAGAAGATCACGTTGGTTCCTGTATCGGTGCCTGTCGTTTGTTCCAGTTCGGGTTAACTTGCCCCTCTGGAGGTGATGGTTTTCCAGTTTTCCTCTGGCTTTCAGCTCTGTTTTGGTATTTAGAGATGAAGCTTATAAACAGGTCTGTTTAAAATACACAAGCATGATATAAGCTGTATTGACACAAGTGAATGTGGGGAGGGCAGGGTGCTGATGAGCAGACACCTGTGAAATACCTTTTTTGCCTTAAAAAATACGGTATAGTCCCATCCAGTCTCTGCACAGCACCCAAGGCTGCGGAGTGAGTTAAGTGTTGTATTTGCTGCTGTGGCTAAATAAGCTTGATGCATTCTCTCTCCCTTTTATGTGTTTTTATTAACCGAAACAAGGGATTTCTGCAGCGCCGGCCTCCCCTAGGAATGCTGGCTATGTGAAAAATGCCCCGTCCTGCAGCGCCGCTGCTCTCCCTTATCTGCCCGTCCCTCGCTGCCCGCACCATGGGCACGGGCTCTGCTCGCCGCGCAAATACCTTCCTGTCCTGGGAAGTGTCACCGCTGCCGCCGGCGTTCGTCAGCGCCTCTGTCGTCCCCAACCTGGGCCGGGCCCCCCCGGCAGTGCCAGCACACCCGGGTTGGGATGAGCAGGAGGGTCCCCCGGGCGCTGTCGGCACGCGGAGGGCACACGGCAGCCGCCGGCACGGCAGCGGAGATCACCGGGTGTTGTGAGCATCGCCCGTGTCTGATATCACAGGCTATGAGATTTCTTGGTTTCGTCGTTGTGAGGAGGCTGCAGGTGTTTTATAGGGCTTTCTCAATCACTTTGTGTTGAATATTTGTTTATTCTTTCTTCTGTTTTCCCAGGAATATTCCAAGAGTGGTGGGAAACGGTGTGTACATGTTGTGGCCATTTTTTCTTGGAAAAATCACTGAGTGATACTGGATTGAGTTTTTATTTCTTGACACAGCTGTCCACAAAGAGCAGCTTTGGTCACCTGTACTCTTCAGCCTTCGGCTCTCTCTGCTCCCTGGAGTCAAACTGAACTTCGGGTCCATCGTGTACCGGTTTGAATCAATCTGGTTTGAAACCAGGGGAGTGGGTCCTGGTGCACCCCTCGCCGTTGCCAGCTGGATGGAGGTGGGGATCAAACCCCAGTACCTTGGGGTTTGTTTCACCTTGGAATGATCGTACCAAAAGTAAAGGCGGCTTAATTTTTGTCTTTTACTGGGATAATTATGTTTGTTCAAGCTCTTCACTTACTAGGCAAAGCAGGATCTAAATTGGGTGCCTCTTTTAACATCTTTTCAGCGTACGTGGTTTTTTTTGGACCACGTTTAAAAGTACTTTTGTCCGTTGTGTAAACTTTCTTGAAAGGGAGTGAGATGTGATTGTCTGGCACATCTCGGGGTGGGCAGGCAAAGCCCGAGGTCTCATCTGCTCAGGAAGCTGCTGCTGTTGAGTGCGTGGACTCACAGGCCAGTGCCTGTACCAGTACATCTCCCCGACTGGAGGTAGGCCTGCTCTGGAATAGAAGCACCTTATACTGGTTTTAACTAAACCCAGTTGTAGTTGGACATTTTGTTGTAGATTTAAATGGGAAGACTGGGCTGACTGCTCCTTTTGCTTAATTGCCATCACTGTCAGTCATCACTCCCACAAATGAAGAGCCTTGATTGATGGTGTGAGAGCTGCTACTTGCTTTTTGCATAAGGGTGGTGAAAATCTCTCGCTGATTATTTAGGCTCGTCTGGTCTGACTTTACATGGAAATGTTTTAGGAGCCCTTACTGTCTAAACTGTCTAACAGTTTAAAAAGAAATATAAGCAGGAAGCCCCAAACAGCTCGAGAAGATAATTTTTAACCAGTTTTTGCTCTGCCTGCAGGATGTTTTGACCATTTCTCTCCCCCACAAACATGCTTCTTGAATTCAGATTAAGCAAACAGGAACAAAGCGTTCTTGCTCAGGATTAAAAGTGGATGCACGTGAGGGCTGTTTGCGGTAAGTCCGTGTATAGATGAGAGCACTTCTGGAGCTGGGGAGAGCTGTCTGGGCGAAGGGTTGGTCCCCCTGAAGGGCTCGTCCCTCCCCAGGAGCCGCAGGGCTGATGCTCGTGGCCAAGAGGCCATCAGGTGCCTGCTCTGGCACCCCCAGGGCCTGGCACGCCCGGCTGGAGAGCTTCGTGCTCCCCAGGAGAAGCAGGAGGCTTGTCGTGCTTTGGCCAAGCATACACAGAAATCTGTTTCTTAAATGAGACTTTTATCGGAGCAGAGATTTTTTTTTTTTATTCAGTGGTATATTTTGCCTCAAGATCTGTGTGATTTGAAGTAGGCCACCTGCGTTGGAGACTCATTATTATTAAAAATATTCTTGGTGTCCTGCGTTTTCCTGTTTAGACACACAACTGGAAGGCAATACCAGTATTTCTGTGATAACGAGCAGTTTCAGGCCCTGTGGCCCGTGATTGTATTTTCTCTCCCAGCTCTGACTGAGCGGGTGCTGCCGGTACCGACCCTTCTCCAGATGTCAGGGTTTGTGTTGCCGTTGTGCGCAGGGAAAGCTTTCGCCCTTCTCTTTCTTTCGGTTTCAAGCCAGCAGCCAGGCACAGGAGTAATTTTTCTTTTCATTTGGCAAGTGAGTTCATACAGAAATGGGGGGTTAAAGAAGCCGCGGAACTGGGTTTCTTGTCCAGGGTGTCGATAAAAACTGGGGGCAATAAGTGCCACTGGGCAATTCTCAGAGTTTCGGTAGAGGGTTGACTTTGCAGTCCCCTGGGACTTGGAGGTGCAGGCGAGCGGGTGCCAGCGATGCTCAGGTGGGTGCAGTGTGAGAGAGAAGGATGGCACCTGCGTAACAGCAAGTGCTTAATGCCGTGAATTCAGGCAAGTTTGAATGTTTTACATATCTCTGTTTTTTTCTCACCTGTAGTAGATGATTTTCTAAATATAAGCAAATAGTCAGTGAGCCAAAGGTTGCCCATCACCTGAAGGCAGATCCCTCACGTGCTTTCTGGTACAACCCTTTCACACAATGTGTAAAGTTCCTTTTTTAGCCTCTGCCTGGTTTCCAGCCCCAGCCTTTCCCCGGCAGTTCCCAGTCCCAGCCCTGAGCTCAGAGCTGAACCGCTGCCAGCCCAACGTGACTTCTCTTCCTGTAAGAGAGACAAAAGAAAACGACCTTCTGCTTCCTCTCCGTGTCTGCCCAGCGGATTCCAGCGCCGATGTAGGAGTTGCTCCTTGTTGCAAACCCTCACATGATGTTGCAGTCATCGGTATTACCAAAAGACCCGGGTTTGCATGAAAACAGCCGCACAGACGCTGCAGTCACATGGAGATACTGGCCTTTTCTTTTAGGGTAATTACTTTGGCGGTTGAAACAAGTGCAAAAGTAGTCATCGGGCTGATCAAACTGTGTCCTCATCCCCGGTTGGAAGCAAGCCTCTTCGGTTTTGCCTGCCTGCAGCTGACTTGGGGAGGGAGGAGGAGCCCCCAGCTCTGCTGACCTATTGTGAGTTTCTCCTGAGCATCATTTTTGCCCTCTGTAGCCACATCAGTAACAAAAACAAGATGACTAGAAGAAGTCACAGGACTGCTCTCCTATCAGCGTTTTATGGGTGTATGAAGAAAGCAGCAGTATTTACTCTCATGTGATGTCTCTGCTGCAAAAGGTCACTCACATTTCCAGTGACATTAGAAGGAGCTGACCCCAAATGCAAACAAGCCCCTTCTGGAGTCAGTAGCTGGCAGGGAACAAGCATCCCACAAGCGAGTGTCACACCAGCCCAGGATGCCTCGAGCTGTTAATTATTTCTGAAGCATGTAGTGAAGAGTTTGAGTTTTTGCTTAACACCAAGCTATAGGGAGTGATTTTTCAGAAGTACCAGTGTGGAATTACAGGTCTGAATTTTCCCAGTGTAGATGAGGTTCCTGCCTTATGAAAAAGATTCTCATTTTGGGTTTATATTAGCAAAAAAGGTATGTATTTAGTGCAGCACATACCCAGACACGACCGGCTCAGACCTTGGAGCGTGCTGGACAGATGTTGTGATGTTCTGCTTTGCTGTTCAGTACCCGAGATGAGTCCTCCACGCGTGCTACGAGGATGTGCCTGTTCACTTTAGCTCAGTCCCAGCAATTACACAATCATCGATGTTGCCTAATTCCGTGCAGAATCGCTTTCCTCCTTGCTCGTAGCTGTAAGTAGCTCTCTGGCAGCATGTGAGATATTAACACGGACTGGGATCGTGTTTGTGTCGATTCAAGGTCACTGAAGGACTCGCAGGGGTTAGCTTAGTGGAAACTGCTCTTTTCTCACTGCTTGAGGTCTGTAGTCGCTGTCTGGACATATTGCCCATGGCTGTCGAGTCAATGCGTTACTTAATCGGTGTTGCAATATTGAACTTTCTTTAGCAACAGGCTGTCTAGGCGCTGTGTTTTTCAGGGTGCTGTGTTGTTCAGGGCATGGTTGTCTTGATTCATTGATGGCACCATTATGTCTAGAGAGATTTTTGCTTTCAGTCTCTTTGCCCTGAAACCCCTGTTGCTCCACTCCAGCACTGCTTACGAGTTCGTTCACATCTTCCAGGTGACTCCGTAGGACGAGCAGCGAGCGGGTGTTTCAGACCTGAGTTTCACGTAGATTGGAAAAGTGTTGCAAGCTCTCGCTGCAGGTTCGGGTGCATCTGATTTCTTCGCTGATTCCGGATGCAACTGCTATAAACTGAATTCAGGATTTTAAAGCTATATTGTGCTTATTTTGCTGCTCACATCCTCACCCCAAGAGTATTTGCAATGAGTAACCTCACCCACAGCACTACAGAAGTAGAAAGCATTTGCAAAACTAACAGCAGAAAACCTTTGGTGGTAAAGCAAGCGGGTGTGACCCAGATGTGTCCAGAGCAGATGCACTGAGTAAAGAGGTCTCCATGTGGCTGTTCCTTGGCAATAATTGCAGTTTAAAGCAAAGGAAAAAATTCTCATGAGCGGCTCACAGTAAAGATCTGATCTGTGAACCTGGAAAACCAGCTCTTCTGTGTTTTTGACAGAGGAAAGCAAATGCCAGTCAGTGTTTCAAGCTCTGCTAGTTGAGATGTGCTGAAGGTTCTGCTAAGAAATGTACTTTAAAGGCCTCTAGCAGGTTGTTGTCTGGGTGCTGAGACACCCAGCTGATAGAACAACCAGGAATTTAGCACAGAAATATTTGAATCGGCTGGGCAGGTGACTCTTCCCCTTGCTTTACAGAACAGAGTTCCTGGTATTATTATTTAGACCGTTCTTATTTTCACTTAAGATATCACGATGTTCTGAAATGGGGCAGACTGAAAACAGAAAAGCAAAACTTTCTCCATGCAGTGATTATGCAAACCCCATCTGGGGCCTTGGGGCCAACCTTTTAGTCACTGCTGATCGCGGCAAACACAACCAGCAGGAGCCAAGTATTGTGAACGCTCTGGTTTTGATAATGTGGCTTCACAAAGACTTTCTGGACACACGAAGTGTAAAGCAACGCTCTGACAGCCACAGCTATACGGTGATTTATGTGCTTTCTTTGGAAGCTGGCTTAGGTGTGCTGTAGCCAACCCTGTATCAGCCTCTTAGGTCACACAAAAGAGGCTGAAATGCTTTTGGCTCCCGTTCCTAAAGAGGTTTCTTCATGGCTCTGTGCTACACCAAAGCTCATCAACGAGCTAGTCAGCATTTTTCTTGTTTGCTCAGCATCAGCTGAATGCTGCTTCCCAATACTGGGAGGCTTGTCTAGAGAACAGTCATACAAAGAGGTTCGCTTATCTTCCTGCACTTGAGCAGAAGGTATTTAATTTTTAAGTAAATATTTTTGCCATAACCTCAGGCTTCCCCCCCCCAAGCTTGATGGTTGCAAATACTCCCCTTGTGCAGGCACTGGAATGAAACCGATACAAAA
This sequence comes from Strix uralensis, assembly GCF_047716275.1. Classification (NCBI taxonomy): domain Eukaryota; kingdom Metazoa; phylum Chordata; class Aves; order Strigiformes; family Strigidae; genus Strix; species Strix uralensis. The sequence continues at coordinate 6,052,723 of NC_133998.1, read as the reverse complement.
CGGAAAAATCGGAGGGGCGGTCGGCACATCTCCCGCCCCAGGCTGGGGGTTAATTCCCTGTAGCCTTACAGGGCACCGGCGCTGCTTCTCGGTTTGATTTTTGACGTTGCAGAAAGTGGGCTGAAGGGGGAGACTTCACCCTGAACTCCTTCAGTGCAGGCAAAAGCCTAGAAGGAAATAAATCAGCCTTGAATTCTGGTCCGAAGGTCAACAAGAGTGACGCTGGAGCAGATGGCCCGAGTGCCTCGGTGGGGGATGTCGTGTCCTCGAGCATCAGACGATCTCGTCTGCACCTCCCGGGTGACCATCTCTGCCGTGACACCATCAGAACATCTTCAGACCACGCCGGCTTCGGTCTGGCCTGCAGAGCAGTAACGAAAGGTCTCTCTGTGTGTTTATAAAAGGTTCAATTACAGTGAATTCTGCTTCCAGGCTTATTCACACATGTGTGGGATCAGATGTCTGGTCTCTGCGTGCCGCCTCCCCGCTGACTGTAACTGCGGCGTTGGGTCAGTGCCGGTTCCGGGGGAAAAACACGCTCCGTGGCAGCTCGAGGGATTGCTCAGCTGGTTATTTGAGCTTGATCCTGCTGGGGCAGGATACTGGGCTGAAAGTGGCACTGCAGACCGGCTGAAAACAATGAAACAAGGGTAAACTGCTGTTTGCTTTAGCAGTGGTTGGAAGGCTATTTTTAGCTACTTTGAAATGCCATTCAAATGCACGTAGGTATAATAGCTGCAGTCAGGGTAAGGAACAAACCCTGTTTCTTTTTCCATAACACAAGAGAAGGTGGCTGAGGGGCATATTGTGCTGGGGAGGTTCCTAAGAGCTACGCTACCCCGATTATTTACCAGTTCCCTATCTTCTCAAGAAGCCTTGAGCAAGCTCTGCCAAGCGATACAATGGCTATATTGTAGCTTGTGGTTCTGATGTAATTCCCACCAAACACACTTTCCACAATGAAAACTTGAAGTGGCTTGAAACCAAACTCCTTGCCCTTTCCATCCCCTGCACGCAGAGCTGTGTGAAGTTCAACAAACATGCTCGGCCGGGCTTGCTCAGCACAACCACCCTCCCAAGCCCTGCAAAAGTCCCAGTATCTTCTAGTCAATAGAGACTATAATCGGCACAATGCCTCTAATAAAGGCTGGTCCTCACAGTGTTTGCCTTGAATTCTTATTTTAGGCTTTTCTTGTAATCTTCTTTAAGGTCCATGTGGTTAACTTTCTTGCTAAACATGTGATCCTATTTTGGGGAGAAGCAAAATAAGCTTGAGATAATAAAAACTGAAGGCATTCTGCTCACAGATTGCCAGCAGAGAGGTGGCTTTGAATTCATCAGAATGCTCGTGTGGCACAGGAAAATATTGGCTGTCTGGGACTCTCAGGAAAGAGACCCCTGTGATAAGATAACTTTTAAAGGACAGTTTTATCTGGGCATTGCGGTGACTTGAGTGTGGAGATATGTCAGGGACTTGTTTCTTTTAATAGCCATGCCTTACTGATGGGGAAATTCTCGGCTGCTTTCTCCACCAAAACACAACAGCTCAGCCAGCTGACTCAGACCTGTTGCCCTCACCCCTGTTTTCTTTCCTTTTCCCTTAGAAAAGAGTTTGGCATCTCCTTTCAGCATTTCCAGCGTAGCCTGGTTTGGGGTCTCCCAGGTAGAAAGTGGATGTTTAAACTGGGCTGAAAAGCTTGAGATCGGGCAGCGATACAAGTATCTAAAGAGGAAACCGTGGGCACAACTACCAGTGACCAAAGGGTCCCTACTTGAAAACAGGGAGGGTTTTGGGTGGCTGGCAGTCCTTCTCGTGCACCCTCTGTTCAGGTTTTGGCGTGCAGGTCCGGGTGCATCTGCCCGTTCCTCTGCTTCCAGCTGAAGATGAGAGCATGGCATCTGCGTTTCGGGTTTGGGGGAAGGTGAGTGGGGCTGCTTTAGGCAGAGGGTTCTCCCTCTTCACGCATTTGCTTATCTGCAGAAAACTCAGGACCCTTCCAGCCCCTGAGCAGCCAAGGAGTTGCCCAGTTGCCAGGCCGGCCGCAGGCGGCTCGCTCAGCTGTGTCACGGCTGGTGCCATAAAATCTGCTGATCTCACGATGAAGTAACTTTTGTACTCGAGGCTGATAAATTGATGTGACCTCGTGGTGCAGCTGGAGTCGCCTTTGTACACTCAGTAAAGGAGGGAATGAAACGCTGCACCATGTTAAAACCTCCCCTGCCTGCTTTAGATGTCTTGGGTGCTGGTGCTTGCGACGTTTCCCAGCTCAGATCTTGGGAGCGATGGGAAATTCTCAGGAAGCTTTGTGATACTCAGCCTAAACTTCCCTTTCTTTTATCTCCTCCTATAACTTAATATTCCTGTGCCATGACACACCCCAGCTTCCTGCTTAGTCTTTAGACCCTCCCGTTGAATGTGGAGCTGCTGTCAAGCCCTCCCAGACAAGGCCAAACGCCACAGTGGTCTGGCTGGGATATATGGATTTAGTTCTCCGTGTGCCCGCTGAAATCACTAACTCGGGGCCTCTTTTCAGGCCATAATTGAAGACACAAGCCTGGGTTGGAATTGTGTTTATAGCCAGCGCAATCTCTGGACTCAAGGACCTAAAAACTTATCCTTAATCGTTTCCAAAACGATTGCATATAAAAATAACAACTTAATAAGAAGGACTCATCCTTCTTATCGCTTTCAGCAGGCTGATTGGGGTTTGGTGTGCTGGTGGTGTGGGTTTGCTGCTGGAAGGCTGGAGTGAAGCTGTGTGCTTCCCTTGCAGGAGCTGCAAGGACAGATCCATGTATTTTTAGTTCTGCTGTTATTCAGACATATACTAACCCAGAGTGTTTTTTAAAACGTGTTACTCCTCATAGTCCCTTTCTGGAAGGAAAGCCTGGGTGCCTCGGTGGGGGTTTTTGTCTGTGACACCACCTGCACTTGAGCATTGCTTAAGCAAAGCAGAAATATTCTGGGACTTGACAGTGGGCAATTTTCAACAAGCCAGACTACAAAACCAGCCTTCATTTCGGTGCTTTGTGTGAAGTACTCATTCTTTCATCCCTTTTCTTTGGGTAAGATCACAAAATCTGTTAGCTTGCGTTTCATGAAGATGTTTGAAGAGCATGTATTTACTTCAAAGATCATAAATGTCCTCGAGTTTAAAAATCTTCACAGAAGTGATTAACATTTTGCTGAGGCAGTTGTGGAGCAGCAGATTTTAAACGGTCCTTGAAGTACAGGAATTGACAACCTGATTTTGAAGAGCACGGTGGAAGTTCTCCTTTCTGTGTGTCTGAAGAGAAGGCTTTCGTGCTGGGGAGGAGATCCGGATGTTGGGGGGCTCATGAGTTCTTGCGATGGTTTCTGCAGGCAGAGGGGTGGCATTTATGCAGCTCAGTCATCTCGAGCACTGAGAATTAGGAGAGGAAACAGCAGGTGACTGGAGAGGAGCAGATTCAGAGTGAGAGCCCGTAACGCTGGGCTGGGGGTGAGAGGTGTTGGGGTGCAGCACTGGCTCCTGCCAGAGCCAGCTGCAGTTTTCCCTCTGCAGAAGCAGTGGTGGCTCCGGCAGCAGCTCCGGAGCTGCCTGGGCACAGATCACACCTGCACGGTGCTGGAGCAGCTTCTGCTCTTCTGCTCGTCCTTCCTTCCTAAATGGCTGCTGCTCATGCTGGCCGAGAGCTCCGAGTTGCGCAGCTGCTCCGAAGCACGCGGGGAACGAGTGGCTACTGTGAAGTTTTGTGGGCTAATTCTCGTAGCAGTGCTCCTGTGGAAGCCGTGAGCGCTCGCTGCCTGCACGCAGGGACCTGGTTTTCCCCTCTGTGCTTTATCTGTGACTGCACTGACCAGAAATGCAGGAAGGATGAGGACGGGGCAGACTCTGCAGTGCAAGTTCTGATTTATTTACTACCCTCAACCCGTAACAGCCCTCGAGCACCTTGACTAAAGCCCAGCTTTGGTTCCTGGTTTAAATTATATGGTGGAGCGTTTATTCTGTATCTGGCCATCTGTATCGTACCGTGGACTAACACATGAGCGCAGTGGTGGCTCCGGACCTTGGCCAGGGTAGTTGGGAACCTGCTGCTCGCCCGCGGGCAGGCTGGCGCGGTCGCGGTTGCAGCCGGTTCTCCCGAGCACCACAAACACATCTGCAGCTCCCACACACGCAAGGAGAAACCTGAAAGTGCATCTGGCTTTGCATTTCAAGCCCAGCGCCTTGCTGGTTGTGTTACAGCCCCTGGGTGATGGCTCCAGGTAACGACTGATGGAAATACCTTTGCACTCTTGCTTCTTTTTTCTTTTTTTTTTTTTTAAATGCGTGGTCTAAAAATAAGGTTGGAATGTGCCGCAGTGACTCAGGGTACACAATCTGCAGCACCAGGGTGGTGATTGTGTGTAATTGCCCTGGCAGTCCTGCCAGAGGTCTCCACCCAGCTGGCACAAAAGCTGCTGCAGAGAAATCGGAGGGAAGGGGGAGTTTGAAGCCAGACCTGACACCACAACACCAGTTCACTGCGTGGGGGGTTCGGGCTACCCTGCAAACAAGGTCTCTTGAATGTTCTGCAGCTTAGCTGCCAGATGTGTCCTGCAGGAGTTCACGCTCTCGCAGCCAGGTAATCATTGCCTTTAATGGGAAGGAAATGGAGCTGCACGTCTCTGGGGATGCTCTCTCCTTCCAAAATCCTTGGCCAGATTGAAACTGGAGCAGTTCAAGAGACAAAATACTTGAGCAATTAATGGATCTTCTGGTAAAGCCAGAGCTGTGTCCGAGACACATGCCCCCTCTCCTACATCTGTGCTACACGCTGGTTGCTGTTAACTTGTGACACAGATACCCAGGAGGAGTGGCAAGCGGCTGAGCACATCCTCCTCTTCAACTGGCCTCCTCTGAAATTTAGGCAGAAACTTTTTAGGGCTCCAGGGCTGTACCCCGTGTCGCTGTGCCCCTCGGCGGGGTGGCTACTGAGCCCACCGCCCCCCTGCTCTGCGTGGCTTCGTGCCTTCCCTCGGGGAAACCCTGGAGCCTCCACTCAGAGCTTGGGGGTTTCTGTGCCGCACCACAAATAGAAAAGCAAACAAGCTGCTTTCCCACCCAGATTGTAAAAAAAAAAAAAAAAAATTTACTTCTGTGTGTCAAAAAAACCCAAATCTCCAACACGTTGGCTTGGGTGGTTTCCATCTGGAAACAGACATACTGAGATATTGGAGCTGGAAAAATAAACCCTGAAAAACAAATTGCTCTCAGTATGGATGTGGAATTGAGGCTAAGACTTCTCTTGGTCTAATAATGATGTGATTTTAAGCTTCTAAGATATTAAAAATGAGCTGGAGTGCAAGGCCCTGGTGACAGCAGCTCCGAAGGTCTGTCACTGCCAGGCTGGAGCTGCTGGTGGCTGCAGGAGGGACGTGAAGTATCGTGAAACACGTGGCCTAGTTACAACCTGTTGTAAGGAGGCTGTAATTTATCTGGGGAGGGACAGCGTGAGGGGACGTTTTGCAGATCTAAAGGAGCTTACGGGCACTTCGGTAACTTGTTTACTGCTAAAGTGAAATGCTCTGGCGTCGCCGCCGCTCTCCCGTGCTCATCGTGCTGCTCAAGCTGCAGGTGATGCAGAACAAGGTGTGGAGAATAAGCTGGATGGTTTCAACACTGAAAGGTGGATAAACCCTCGTCCCGAGCAAGAGGCAGCGTGAAGTCCGGTGCTTCCCACCGCTGCCTCTTTAAGGAGAGTTTCTCCATCCTGGGATGGCTCCTCGGCCGAGCTCCTCGCTGCGCTCTCCCCGAGTATTGTCCCACGCCATAGAAATCTGGAGGTCTTAAAGGAGGAAAAAAAATAAAAAAGAAAAAATTGCTGCACTCAGGAAAAAATTCAATAGCTCATTCAGCTGTTAAGCTACTGATGCAGGAAGTGTAAAAGAAAAATGGAGCCTGCTTTGTTCTGCCCAGACAAGGAGTAAATGCCATTGCCCTAACAGCCTTTTTCTGTTCCAAAAAAGCATGAGGTCATCTCTAAAAGCAGTAACCACCGCGCGGGTTTACACTGGGTTACCAGTCCCAGGCTCCCCCCTCGTCCCCCCCTTTCACTGGCACCAGCCCGGCTCGGGGCTCAGCGCGGGGTCGCTCCGGTGAGGTGCGTGTTGCTCCGCTGCGGTGCCAGGGCTGCCGGTGGGCGCCTGGGCCGGGGGCTCGGGGCGCGGCAGGCCGTGTGCCGGGGGTCGCCTCTCCGGCCACGCTCGGACGCCCTCGGCCTGCCGGACGAGGTTGCCAATCCCGTGTTGGGAGATGGTTGGACTCGATGATCCCGAGGGTCTTTTCCAATCTGAATGATTCTGTGATTCTCTGGTTTTCTGCAGGTGTGCGGTGAGACGCTGCTGGCGGTTGGGCTGCTCTTTCAAAGCAGAGTTTGGTTAAGGCTGAGCTCTGGGAGGGCGTTCTCCTCCCTCCACCCTCTCCCCACATCCCTCCGTCCACACAGGACCCTGGTGCCTCGTCCCACCAGCCCCGCAATGGATGGGAGAGCGCTTGGAGGATGATGCTGGTGGCCGCGGGCTGTGAGCTCTCCCGGTGCTTCCCGTGGGCAGCTCCAGCACAGGGACATCCACCCAGAAGCACCAATCTCATCCATTTAATTTTTTTTTTTTTTATCTGGAGGGGGGGAAGACAAAAGCAGCATAACTCTGGCAGTTACTCAGATGTTCGCTTGTTTATTCAGCCTGCTAGGAGTGGCTGCTTCCAGCTATGAGAAGTATGGGAAGAATTCAGAAACTAGAGAGATCAGTGCATATTTCTTTCCTAGCGTAATGCTTCCTGCTGCGGGGCTGGAGAGGCTGCGGGTGGGAGCGTGCAGGTGGCACCGATTGCATAAAGGAGAAAGGGGTTTTGTGCCGAATCAATGATGAACAGTTTTGGGTGTCGCTCCTGCAGCGCAGCGCCGGCCGCCTCGCGGGGTGCAGAGCAGGGGCGTGCTGAGGCAAGCCCGGGTTCTCGGCACGCCGCGATGCCGAGGGTGGCAGTTTCACCCTCGTGACCTGGATCCTGCTGTAACGTTTCGGTGCGGCGCCGAGGGCAGGGTGAGGCGAAGGGTCCCTCCCTGCGTCTCCGGGGATGGAGTGAGCTGTGCGGGGTGCTGAGCCCCGGCCCGCAGCCACCTGGCTCCATGATCCCTCACCTCTGAGCGGGGAAGCGCCGCCGGGGCAGGGTTGGGAAATGGATGAAAGGGCTGAGCGGGCAAAGTCCTGCTCGGAGCCAGACCGAGATGCTCGACAGAGGAGGCGTCTGCTTCGACAGGGAGCTCGTGCTGAGTCACGGCTCGTCAGAGCCAGCGCTGCTGTCACCGCTGTTGCTGCACGCTTCTGACTCAAGAGCTGCACCAGTTTTGGTTGTTTTTCTCCCACTAAAGTAGCCCAAATCATTACCTTTGCAGGCTACCTGGCACAGGAAGAATTAGCTTATAAAAAAGAAAACCTCTGCGAGGAGCGGAGGTGCCTGCTCCCTAGTCAGAAGTCGGGCTTGCTCTGACGTCAGAGGGCTGTGCAGAACAGATTCTCGGTACTGAAAGTGCAAAACGCTCCCGTGGAAATGCCTTTTTCACGCTTGCCTCGACGGAAGCATTGGAGCGCTGATAGCAGCACGCTGCCTGGAGCACCCCGCCTTTGTAAACACTGAAAAACCTTTTTTGCTGAAGGTATATGAAGAATGTGAATGCCAGAAATCTGCTTTTGTAACACTTGCTGCGATCCTTTAAATTCTGTTTAATGATGAAACCTGATCTAGAAGAGGGCAGTTGTGGTTGAGGCAAAGGCTGGGCTGATGCAGGACACAGTTATGAGCATCCTGACCTGCTTTCGGCTCATAATATGCAAACCAGTTTAAAACAGCAAACCCTGATGGTTCCAGAATTTATCCTAACTGAACTGCGTGGACTTTTCCTCCCGTGCTTTCCCTAAAAAAGGCAGAAATGCTCACGGGATGTTTGCGCTGCAGCCGAATCATAACTCGAGACTTATTTGCTCCATTCTTGAGCCTGCTCTGCCCTGCGCTTCTGGCTCCCTGTTTACTTGCTGCGAGGTTTCACAGCCCTCCCTCCCTGCTGCTTTTGTTGGCACTGACCTTGAAACACCACTGGGTAACGTATCACTGCCCATGCTCTCGCGTCCTCTTCTTTTTTGTTAATTTTCAGTGTTTAACTTACCGCGGCGGCACTTTTCATACGCCGTCCTACAACCACACGGGTGTGAAATCTTGCTGCAGCCCCAGCCCTGCTCGTGCCTCCGCAGCCGCCCGCCAGCTCGCTCCGCTGCTGGAGGAGCAGGGACGGCAGCCCGGAGAGTTGCAAGACCGTCTGATGACTTCAGCCCTCCTGGAATTGCTTACACGACGGCGTGAAAAACGCACGCTGAGCTAACACTGCGTTAACGCAATAAGAGTCGTTTCCAAAAATTGGGTTGTCCTCTCTGGGCAGCGCTGCCCTTCCCAGGAATGTGCCGGGGAGAAGTTGGAAGATGGATTAGCCGGGAGGGCAGAAGGTGCTCTGGCAAAGATGCGGGAAGATTTATTTCCTGCTGAATGATGGTTGGTTGTGACTCAGCAAAAAGCGAGTGGTGTCGTTCTGCAGAGTCATGAGTAGATACCGGGAAAGGAAAAGTCTGTCCTGGCCGGGCGCTGGCCGCGCTCTGCGGGCAGGGGCGGGGGGAGGTGGGTCACAGCCAAACACCGAAGGCTTCGCCCGCCTCGCAGGAAGGAAGCCTGCCTGTACGGATTATTTCCCCGCCGTCAGATGACAGAGCGGAGGCAGGAGGATGTGCACGAGACCTGGGTGTCCTGACTGTCCTGTGCTTCCTCCCCAGGCCCAGCCGCAGACGTCGCCTCCCCGTCCTTTTCCAAATGCTGTTTTTTTGCAACATAAAGATTGGAAAAGGGGCGACGTAGCCACGTCCTGCGTGTCATCCTGATTTGCACCACACATGCTTCGCTCCACATGCTTCTGCATGGCTTTTTTCCAAATACCTTTACCTCACAAGTTATTTACACACCCCTGTAAGTCTGCTGAATGACATCTTTAAAGTTTGTTTTGGCTTTTAAAAAATCCTAAGGACGCCCTTCATGTGCCACACAGCAACCCACTGGATCTTTTGTATTGATGGTCTCCAGTTGCTAATGACGCTCATAGTTAATTATTCACCGAGGTAACAGAAGCCAATTTTAACCTCCTGCCGGGCAGAGCAGCCCCAGAGCATGGCCGGGTTCCCTGACCCGTGCTGGCAGCCCGGACTCGGGCATCGAAAGCGATGGGGGTCCCACCGTGGCTCTGCAGACCCGGGACCACGTGGCTGCGGTGCAGGTGCTGCCCAACCAGTACCCGGAGCCACCGAGGAGCCTTAGGGGTGCTCGGGACGGGCAGCCGCTGCGGCTGGAGGAGGATTTTGCATCCAGCAAAACTCCTCTTCGCTTTTCTGAGAGCTTGGCTGCTGAAATTTGTACTCAGAAATAATTTTAAATGCCGTAAGAGGAACTGCGCCGTCAGCGCGGCGCGCAGGGAGCCGCTCGCTCGGTTCCCGGATCCCCCGGGGGAGCTCCACGCCAGCACCGCTGGGTGACAGCGGCTGAGGAGGAAGCAGAAGCTGCTGCTGCAGATTTTGTTGCTGTAAAACCACCAACCTTGTGCTCAGTGGCGATTGATGCTGCTCTTTACGCTTGGGAGAGGCAACGTGCGTTGCTGCCGTAGGCAAAGCGGGGTCTCGCGGGGTGGGAGGTGGTGGTGGTGTGCTGGAGGTGGTGGCTTTGATGCTGTAACGACCCAAGGAAAGCATCATTTCTGATTTACAGGAGCTGCTTTCGCTTTGGGAAGACTCCATGAAACCAGGCTACGGGGGAGTAGGGAGCAAAACTTCTCCCCCTTGCCAAGGACTTTTAAGCCACTCATTTGCTAATTCCTGCCACGCGGCGGGACTCTCTCCGTGCTGTACAAAGTAAAACGTGTCCTTCCCTCGGCCGGGCTGGTGTCCCCGTGCAGCAGGAGCTGTGGGATGCTGCGGGGACGGGGACACGGGCCGTGCGTCTCCCAGCGCTGCAGCAGAGGCAGAAGTTCCCTTAAGTAACTCGCCCTCGACTGATTCATCAGCCCTGTTCCATAAACAGGAAGCTGGGAAAGTACAAGCAGGTGATCTTGTGCTGCTGCAAACATAAATTATATCTGATTGCTTGTATTTTTTTTCCTCCAGCTGCCTGCTAACTCTTTATCCAGGTGAAGAATTGTTTTGTCAGTGAGGAGTGAACTGTCTGCAGCAGGGAGATCTTTCAGGTTCACAGTGCAGATTTAGGAAGAGCTTGACTTTGAGACAGAGCTTTTCCCCCATCCTAATGCTGCCTGCACTGTTTTGGAGCATTTCAAATCAGAGCAGGAGAGGAGGATCCTTCCCTCGGGGACCAGCCTGCTTCCTTCTCCCAATTTCCACAGTACCAGACTGTATTTCAACAGCGTGGCTTCCCGTGTCGCCCTGACTAACGTCTTCCAGGACTGGAGAGGCGGAGATTTCCGAATAACCCTGCTAATTCAGGGAATCGTCCCATGGCGGGGTCGGTAACGCTGGCTGAAGCACCGTTTGTTTTCTCCTGTAGCACTGGGTGTTGCAAACGAAACCGATTGCCGCTCAGGGATTGAAAAGTGCAGCACACGTTGCATGCTGCTGCCAAGCAAAATAATCCCCAAGAGTACTGTTGTGGTGTGGAATAAACTCCCTTAATGTCTAAACATAGGCGAGACAGCTCAAGTCTGCTGCATTCTCAGATGGGGCAGACGCTCCCCCCTCCTCCCCCCGGTCAAGGCAGCAGTTCAGCATCTGCTTTGAAGCTGCCGGGCCCGGGGAGAAGACTGCAGGAGTCTGTAATTAAAGCTCGCACGGGAGGGCCGCGGTGGGCGGCTGGCTGGGGCGCTGGGAGCGCCGCTGGTACCTGACCCCGTGTTTGCTTTGGCTCTTTCCTCCTCCCACCAGCATCTGCTGGTTTGTCAGGCGGCGGGAGGGGGGAGGTGGTACTCGCTGCAGCCCTCGCCCCCTGCTCCCCGCCGCTCGTGCGTGGTCAGGGGCTGACTCACAGCCGGGCAGGGCAGTGACTTTTCCTGAGATGATCATAAAGAAATGACCTGAGAGCGGTGTCTGGCCAAGGGAGTCCGGCTTGGGCGGCGAGGCCGGCGCTGCGCTCCAGCGAGCCTCAGCCCTGGCTCGGGCCCGAGTGACAGTGATGGATTATTTTGGTCTCGTAGACAAACTTCTTCAGTTGCTGCGTTTAAATTTCGAGGAGGGTTGTTTAACCGCCGGCGTTCTCGCTGCCGGGGTGCCCGGCTGCAGCGTGGCGGTCGCGGGGACACGGCCCCACGGGCAGGTCGCAGCCGGCCGGGTGACAGGTACATTAAAGCCCCACAGTCGGCACAGCCGCGGGTGGGTGCAGGGTTTGGCAGCCGGACAGGGTCTGGGAGACCCTCAGAGACCAGACACTTGTGCACAGAAGGGGGTCGTGCCTTGGCACCGCTCCGGTCCTGCTCCGCTCTGACTCTGGCCCGCCCTGCCGTGCTCTCCGCATTTCCATCTTCAGCCAGGCCCTTATTTTGCAGCATTTTTGTGGAAGGTGCATTCAAGACACGAGCTATCGGTGCCTCTCGTGCTTTCGTACCCGGCCGTGTCTGTGCCCGGGCCTCGCTGCCCGTCCCCTGCCTCCATCCAGTGCTCTGGCATCTGAGAAACCTCTGCTGAGCCTGAGCCCTGGCTTTCCACCCAGCCTGGGACCATCTGTTGCTCTTCCTTTGTTTCTTACTCTACTCTTTTGAGGGACATCGATTTGCAAAAGGATGGATAAACAGCACAGGTCTGAGTTTGTGCAGTATCGAGCGTTTCTAGTTGCTGCTCGGAGCCTCGTTGTGCCGAGGAAATCCTGACACGGGAGTCGGGGGGGACGAAGGCAGCGGTGCAGCGAGCAGATGGAAAGTGAGGGTGAACGTGCAGGAGCTGAGCGTGGCCCCGTCGAGCTGTGTCCCTGTCACCGTCCCCCTGCCTGGCTCGCTGCGAGTGGCGCAGGGCAGGTTACAGGGGCTGGAAACTTTCTGTTCCCTTTTCCAGTCGGTCAGTTGAACTCATCTGGCAGGGTTTTCTGCAGAAAAAGTTTCATTTTTCCCCTCTCGTCGGCAAGTTTCTGTTTGGTTTTTTTAATCAAAGAAAGGCTGAAAAGCGTGCAGAAGAGCGCTGTTTAAAGGAAAAGAGAACTTGAAACAAAATGAGGAAACGTTGAGTTGGTGTCATCAGTTTAGAGCTCGAGGAAGCCCTTGGCACGTGGCTGTCGGTGAGGACACGGCACATGGCCCTTTCCACGAAGACGCACGGCGGCACAGTGGCTTCGTGCATGATGCCAACCCCCCTCTCCCCCCTTCTTGTTTCGCAGGATTCTCGCGTGCTGGGGCCTGGAGCCGATGGCAGACAATGTCAACAACTAACAACATAGCGCAGGCCCGGAAGCTGGTGGAGCAGCTCCGCATCGAAGCCGGCATCGAGAGGATCAAGGTGAGGGCAGGAGCTGCAGCTGCACCACACGTGCCGCTCCGAGGTGGGCAGGGACGGAGCAGGAAGGGGCCCTGGGTTTTCCCCGAGCACGTGCATGTTGCTGCGATGTCTCCGGCTCAGATATTGCAGCGTTTGTAGACGGGATCCCTCCCTGCAGACACGGCTCACACCACGAGGTCGGGTCGCAGCCTGGGCAGCTTCTCCCCGGTGCCAGAGGCGACCGCGCCATCCCCAGAGCGAGTTCCCGGGGCTCGGCGGGGCACACGCAGCCCGTGAAGGCCCTGACGCCGCAGGGGCCGGAGCAGAGCTCTGCCCCAGGCACGCTCACATGCGTTCCAGTCTTGTTTCCCAGGATGGTTTCACTGTCCATAGGCAGTTTGTCTCAGAAAGTCGCTGCCTGCACAGTTATTTCCAGCTGCTGCGCTCTTGCGAGTGAAAAGGACGGCGGCACGCCGTCGCTCCGGTTCGAGGCGTGTTTATGGTAGAACTAGGGAAGGTTTGTTTCGTGCTGCAGTTGGCCAGGACAGCAAACCGGAGTCTATTCGCAGCCGTGTGCTGGCTCCGCAGCCATCTGCTGGGGCAGCAAAGGACCCCCAGAAATAAAGCTCCCTTTGGCGCTGGGGGGTTGGAGCAGGCAGCGTGCTCACAGTCACGGTGTCCCAAGAGTCGGGGACGGGCCGGGAGCTTTCGCTCTGTTCTGGGAACCGCCTCGGGGGCTGCGGTCCCCGGGCTCGCTCGGCCACGTGAGCTCTGGAGCGCGGCCTTGCTGGAGACAAATCTTAGCGTGCGGGCAGCAGGTCCCAGCTCGGTGAGCGAGACACCCCGGGGCACTCTCCGAATTTACGCCTCTTAAGCCGCGGAGGAGCCGAGGAACCACATGTGCTGGGCTTTGCCTGCCTTGGGCTCGAGAGGCTCCCTGGGAGGGGAGGAGAGCCGAGATCTGTTCCTGGAAAGTCACTTGTCAGTAAGTCACGCAAAGGAAACCCCCGTGCATGGTGACGAAAGGCACAGCGAAACTGAAATACTGTAAAGCACAGAGGTGTTAAATCCAGCTGAGAGTTTTTAATTCAGTTTCCTGGTCAAAGAATGTTTTCTCTGACGTTCAGTCCCTGCTACTTCTGCAGCACCAGCTCCTCCGTCATCTCTGGTTTTAATGTGCAGGAGCTGCTGCTGCTTTGAATATCTTTTTTTTTTTTTAAAGCCATGAGGTTTTGGAGCTGTTTTTAGGGCCACCACTTTCCAGACTCCAGTCATGCACCCATCAGCGAGGCCATCTTAGGGAAGACAAAATAAATTACAGGTCTTCCCCCAGCACAGACATTGCTGACTCCCCTTAAGAATTGCCATGTCTCAGCTCCAGCATCCCAAACGGTGCACGCCGAGGAGGAAGGAGGGGGTGTGTCTGCTTTCCGACCTTTGTAGCTGGGACTGTCTTAAATGCTTTACTGGGAAAGAGCAACAGTGGTGGGACCACGACATGCTGCTATTTAGGCTGAGTGGAGAAGACGGGCTGTCTGGGCGAGCTTTCCATAAAGCCGTGACCCGCCAGCGCGGCTCTCGGGCGAGCGTGCCAGGCCAGCCAGCTCCCAAGCGCAGCGTCAGGCGAGCGCTCGCTCCCCCAGCTCGGCGAGACGCGTGTTTGCCTCCAGATAAACGAGTCGATACGCTTCTGAGATGGGGGGAGCGAGCGCAGCCTGAGGAAGCGTGAGCTGGTGCAGGGTCTGGAGCACAGGTCTGATGGGGAGCGGCTGAGGGAACTGGGGGGGTTTAGTCTGGAGAAGAGGAGGCTGAGGGGAGACCTCATGGCCCTCTGCAACTCCCTGAAAGGAGGGTGCAGAGAGGGGGGAGGAGTCTCTTGAGCCAAGGACCCAGCGGCAGGCCAAGAGGGAATGGCCTCAAGCTGCGCCAGGGCAGGGTCAGACTGGCTCTTAGGAAGGATTTCTTTGCAGAAGGGGCTGTTGGGCGTTGGAATGGGCTGCCCAGGGCAGGGGGGGAGTCCCCATCCCTGGAGGGGTTGGAGAGTCGGGTTGAGCCAGCGCTGAGGGATCTGGTGGAGTTGGGAACGGTCAGGGTGAGGTTCATGGTGGGACTGGAGGAGCTTCAAGGGCTTTTCCAACCCAGATGATTCTGTGATATTCTGTGAACGCCCTCCGATTCCGCCCTGCGAGGCCCGACCCAGTGCTGCAGTCGGCGCAGAGCCCCGCCGCCGCGCTGCCATTTGCCTCCTCGCCAGCCCGAGCAGCCCTGCGTCTGCTAGAGAAGGGCTGGGCCTTTGGAGCCTCTGCGGCGGGTTCATCCTGCCCTGGAGCTTTACGAGGGGCGCGGAGGTTTCCAGGCCACTTGCTCTCATAACAGGTTCAGCCGCGCTCCCGGCGAGCTCATCTCCCCTTGCTTTGCTCTGAGATTAGGAGTAATCACTGTCTTATGCAAGTAATAGGTTTAAGGTAGAGCCTTGACCTTGTCTCCGCAGTTCTGCTGCTGGATCCCCATGTATGTGATAAATATGTTTAAGTGCAGGCCAGCAGCAGATGGTGTTCATTAGGAGGGTTCATTACCGGTTAGGACTTTAATACTTAATATTGCAATAATACCCACAAAAGCACCTTGTTTGATGCAGTCTCTGGACCAGCCTTTCCAGGAGGCACCAAAATAAAAAGGAGGAGGATGCGCCCCCCGTGCTGTGGAAGCACAGGTTCGATGGTTTGCCCAAAGCTGCGGAGAACCGGGGTTTTGTCACAAGCGCCGTTTCTCCTCCTCGCTCTGCAGCTACAGCAGGTCCCATCTGGGCCTTCCCGATGTGCTCTGGTTGCATCTGTGGTTTGTGTTTGCCTTATGTTCAACCAGCTATTAAGTTAATTAAAAAAAAGTTGGTCTCCAAAGCTGCCGGGGACTCTCCCGGTGCCGCCCGCCCTCGCTGCCGGCCGGTGCGGCCGCGGCGCTCGCCCACCGCCGCAGTCCCCTCTCCGCCGGGCTGCTCGGGGCGCTCAGTTCCCAGAAGATGGCTTTGAACTAAAATAAGCAGAGCCTTAAGTAATGGTTTCTAACAGTTTCAAAACCTCCATTTTTAACATCAGAGGATGGCCGCCTTCAAGCAGGCATTTTTTCCTTCCTTTTTTATCCCAAAGCCCTTTAAAATGAGGACAATAATATCTTCTTTTAAATCTCCTGCTCTCAGCTGGGAGTCTTTTTCCCATACTCATCACTTATGTCAGATCTTACAAACTTCTTTTTCCGTGCCCATTTCCCCTTTTCATTTGTCACCATCTCCGTAAAGTTTCTGTAACAAAAAGCTGAACCGCAGTTGGGTTTCTTCCTCCCCACGGCGCTCAGGGGGAGTCTCGTCCTGCCTCCCCCTCTCCTCCTCCTCCTCCTCGCGCCCATCGGCCCCGCTTGGGACGTGGCGGTGCCGCCTGGGCTGAGCTTTGTGCCTGCACCTGAACGTTCTCACTGACCTTCTGCTTTCTCACAACACCCAGGTCTCGAAAGCATCTTCCGAGCTCATGAATTACTGCGAGCAACATGCCAGGAACGACCCGCTGCTGGTTGGAGTGCCCGCTTCGGAGAATCCTTTTAAGGACAAAAAGCCTTGTATCATCCTATAGCTTCCCTCGCTCCGGCGCGTGCGATCTCTCAGGCAGGGCACCCGTTCTCCATCAACTGAAACCAAGCTACAAACTTACAACTGCGCCGAGGGGTAAACACTAAATGTTGGATTCAAATAGAACTTAAATCTCAGAAAAAAAAAAAAAAAAAAAAATTGCAAGTGGTTTAGGGAAGGGTGTCTGCTCCTGGGCAGGTACCGCATGGAGAGGGGTCAAAATTTAAAAACAGGAAAAAAAAAAACCAGGGTTGAGGGGTGGGGGGGAGTATTTTTAATAGTGACATTGGTGCCGCGGTGGTGGAGGCGGTGGGGGTTTTATTGCCAGTGGGATGCCAGACCTGAGTCCTGGGAGCTGGCGGGTAGAAGCTTTGAGCAAAGCTCTGCGTGGGGCTGATCCAATTAGTTTCCAATTAGCACATGGTTGCAAGGGTTTGCTCTGTTTCTTGAGAGGGAACAAGGCAGAAGCTTCCAGGTGGGGAGCTATTTTGTAGAAAACTAGTACAAAAAAGAAAAAAAAACAAACAAACCACCAACCAAAACACAGCTTGAAAAATTGCTGTTGCACATGGATGAACCGAGGCTGGGGGGAGGAGGAGGATGGAGGCCGGGGGGGTCCCTCCCCGCGCCGCGCGGCTCCGCTCGGACGAGGGGACGGCGCCGCGGGGAAACGCTCCCCGGCGTCGCGTCCGTCGGCCGAGAGAGTTTCCGTGAGCGGCGTTAGGAAGCCCGAGGCTCGCTCCTGGGGTTCCTCTGCATCGGTACCACTGGTTGCCCCAAACGGGGCTGTCCTGGGGGCGGGGGGAGGGAAGGGGCTTTCTGTTGCGCAGTATCACGTGAGAAATCTTTTCAAATTGGCCTTTTGGAGAGTCTCAGTCCAAAACACTAAAATTGGCAGATTTACTAGTGTTTCCCATCTCCCCTTTTCTCACTGAGAGCGGCGGGTGGAAGTTGTTCCACTAAACCCAGTTAATTTGGGGAGATGAGGGTAAGGCTGTAGAAGAAATAGTTCAGTTCCCATCCCTTGGAAATCTTGAAACGCGATTGAAACGGGAGCGCTTTGTTCACCGGCGTTAAACGCCCGAGCCGGGGGTAACCTGGCTGCGAGGAAGAGGAGACAAGCAGGCGAGCCTTCCTCCCGCTGCCCGCCGCAGAGCCCTGCGGAGCCCCGGAGCCCGGCGACTCCACGCCGGGGCAGGCGGATGCTCGGGAGGAAGATCAGAGCTCGGGGACGTGCCACCGCGTCTGAGCCGCGGCATCGCTCGCCGGCTTCCAGCGCTGCCGGGGGGAGGACGGGGCCCGGGCGCTGGGTTTAAGGGGCTGAGCTCGGTCGGTGTCCGGGGCTCGGCGCCTCCTCGGAGGGCGGCGGACGCTCCCCGTGGGGGGCACGGGCCCGGTTTGGTTTCCCGTTCCCGGTTGTCCAGAACACCGGCCCCCCGTGCTGGTGTCTGAATACAGGCGGTGCCGAGTTTCGGTTTTTGGGAAGAGAAGGAAAAAAAAAAAAAAAAAGAGAAAACAAAACACACCTAATGTGAAATCCTGGGAATTCTCCCATTCCCCCAACGCTTTGGATTTGGTTTGGAATGCCACGACCTCCCGCTGGGGTGGGAACCGCCCGCGGCCGACCCCTTCGTGGGCCAGGGAGTGGTTCCCAGCGCCGCGGCCGCCGGCAGCTCCCGGGAGAGGGAGGCTGGAGGAGACCCCCGGAGTCGGCTTTCGGGGAGACGGCCGAACCGCGCTCCCGCTCTCCGGAGGGAGGCAGCGTTGCAGCCCGGCCTGGGTGCTGCGGCTGCTTAGACTGGTCGGAGTCGCTGGGCCGGGCCGGGCACTGGGAGGCTTTGCTGCGTGTTTTTTCGGAGGTTGACGCTGCTCCCGCGGCGGCCGCCGGCTCCCAAAGGCTCGGGGCGATGGCGGAGCTCGAAGGCGGGGAGAGGAGCGGAGCCTGCGGGCGTGCGGCTGGTACCCGGGGAAGGCCCGTTGGCATCTTCCAGGAGGAAGGGCAGCTTCGAGGGTCTTCCTCCCGCCACGCAGGGGTGGGCTGGGGGGTGTCGGGCTGAGCGCAGCCGGCGGAGGCTGTGGTTAGCAGAGCTGCTGCATTCACACTTCTTGGTTGCAGGTATCTCGCCATCGCTTCGTTACGTACGCGATCACTTGCCTTTTTAAACGAAGTTGGGAAAAAAAAAACCAACACAACAAAAAACCACCCACATTTTTAACACTAACGCAAACCACAGCACCTCCCGTGTACGTCTTGCAGCTGCTTCCCTGGGGTCCTTTGCTGATCTGAGTGTTGGAAACCTCCCGTCTTCCCCCGCGCGGTGTCGTGGGCTCCGGTCGTGGCACCCCCAGCCTCGCCGGTGCCCCCCCGGGCCTCGCCCCGTCCCGACGCGCGCGTTGGGGGAGGTAGAGCGGAGGGAGGGGGGTTTGTTTCCCTCTGCGGCTGAGCGTGTCCCCAGCCTGGCACCGTCAGCCGAGGGCGGCAGCCCCGGCCCAGCAACAGGCAATGCCTTTTTGTTGTTGTTTGGTTTTGGGTTTTTTTTTTTTGTTAAAATCTTTCATCCAACATAACTCCAAGCTCTCGAACGCCGCGTCTGTAGCGGGAAGCGAGCACAGTCCTGAGGTGCGCCTGGGTTTTGCCACAGCAGGGCTTTCTCTTCTCCACGAGGGAATTTCCTCTGTCCTTAATCTAGTACAGTTCCAGCCTTATTTTTCTACTCCAGATTGCTGATTCTTCCTCTATGTTAGAGACCAGAGCATGGTGCTATAGCCGGTGACCCAGGCAAGTGCCCGAGCTGCAGGTCAGCCAGAGAAACCTGCGTGGCAGCGAGCGAGCGGCCGAGGGAACCGCAGGAGCCGCTGCTCTGCTCGACACCCGGGCAGGGGCCGTGTCCCCCCGCCCCGTCATCGGCTCGTGCTGCCCGAGGGGGCTCCCCGACACCCCTACCCGGGTGCCCTGCCTGCACCCTGCCCTCCCCGGCGTCGCGGCGGGACGCTCCGCCGGCACAGCCAGGCGCGCCGCGGGCCAGCAAACGGGGCTCAGCCCCTCGTCCTGTCCCCCCACCCTCAGCCCCGGGGTCTTGCCCGAGTCGTGCCAGCGGTGGGATGGGCCCAACCCCGGTGGCTGGAGCTGGGAGAAGGGGACAGGGAGCGTCTGCGTGGGGTCCCCTGGGAGCTTGGGGACAGGGCTGGGGGCTCCCGGCACGGCGGGGGGGCTGGTGGCAGTGGGGGCCAGCTGGGAGCCGAGCGGGGCGGGCAGGGGGCTGCCGGCGGGTGCTGGTGTCTCTCGGTGGGTGACTCGTTAGGTGGAAAAATCCTCGACTTTTTTTTTTTTTTTTTTTTTTTTAATTTTTTTCCTCGTCTGAGTAAATCGGTGATCATACTGTAGATGTTTTTGTATAGCATAAATATAAGTGCAAATTACAGTAGTTGCTTGTACTTTGTTAGTGCATTTGCCAAAAAAAAAAAAAAAGAAAAAAAGGGAAAAAAAAAAAAAAAAAGACACTTTTCAGGACTTTTTAAGTGCTCCAGATGGCGAAGGGGGAGCGGGGAGCCGGGGCCTCCCTTGTGCCGCTGGTGGGGCGCGGGCAGGCGGTGCCAGCAGCCCCGGCTCCACAAAGGCCTTTTTTTGGACGTAAACACATGCCCAAATCTGTCTGGCGTTTCTTTTTAGCGTGTGGTGAAGCCGTTGCCAAAAATAGAAAGGAGAGAGACTGCAAAAGAAAAGGGAGAGAGGAAACATTGCTTCTATTTAATTTTTTGGTCCGTTTTCCTTGTCCTTCCCTCCCTGTCTCGGGGACCCTCCCGGGGCGCAGCCGGAGCCGGGAGACGCCCGGGGACCCGCACGGCACCGAGGCCGATGGGATCCGGTGCCGGAGCCTCCCGAGCCCAGCAGATCCCCCTTCCCCCGAGTACTTAAAAAGTCAACTTTATTTAACAAAGTAAAAATAACGCATTTACTTCATTGAACAGAAGCCACGCGTCTGATACTTCGCGCTCTTAATTTTTTCTCTCTGGTCTATTATAATTATTATTTGCCAAACTCTGATCTTGTTGCCAAACGCAAATCAAGGTTTGTAAAGACTGTACTTAGGAAGTAATCGGTGTCTGTAACGTGCTCCTCATACCGTCTGCATTTTTGGATCTCTGATTTTTATTTCTGGTGTGCCATAGACCAATTTCTTGCACAGTGTTTAATATTTTGTGGAATTGTTGTTAAGAAGTGAATTGATAACACAATAAAAAGGCTCACTTTTCATTTTGCCAGATGTCCCGCCCAGCCTGTCCTGTCTCCCGTGCGCCGTTGGGTGCCCCGGGTGCTCTCCGTGCTGCTGGCCCCGGGGCACGGTGACCCCCCGCCCCGGCCACTCGCCCCTTCCAGGCTGCGGGAGGGGAAGTCGGGAGAGCCGGGTCATGGCAGAAACAGCCCCTCGGGGACCCCCTTCTCCCACCCTCGGGGGGCTGCTCACCCCACCCTGGTGCTCGCCAGCAGCTCCGGAGCCGCCCGTTTGGCATCGCTGCAGCACCGGGGCCCTCCCGTCTGGCGGGGTCACAGCAGAGCAAAACCACTTTTTTTCCCTTTTCAGAGAAAACGGAGGGACCTCGGCCTGCCCCGGCAGCGCCCGTCTCCCCGCTCCCCTTCCCAGCAGCTCCCACCCAAAGCAGCCCCGGGGTCCGGTGCCGGAGCCAGCGGGGGCCGTGGGGGCCACGTTCCTGGACGGCAGCGGCCTCCACACCAGCGGCTTTGGAGTGAGTCCTGCCCGCTCGGCCTGGCAGGAATGTGCTGCTGCGTGCGGGCAGGCGGGAGCCCCCCGCGTCCGCTGCCTGCCTGGGATAGCCGGGATTCTTCTGTGTCTGACCCAAAACGCTGAGCTGGGACGGGCAGCAGCGGGACGGGCAGCGGGACGGGCAGCGGGACGGGCAGCGGGATGGGCAGTGGGACGGGCAGCGGGCAGCCCTGGCTGCAAACTGCCTGCCTGGCTCTGCCAGCTGCAGCTGCCGAAGGGCTGAGCCGTGCTCCTCGGGCCGAGCCCCGTCCCCTGCCCCGGGGACACCCGGCTGCACGGCAAGGTCTGGGGTGGCCGGTGCTGATCTCGGGGTGTGGGGGGGTGGCAGAGGGAGGCAAAGACATGTCTGCGCCCCAGGGAGCCGCAGGGGAGCAGAGGGGCCACGGTGTCCTCACGAGTCTCTGGCCAACAGCATTTTGGGGAGACGTGGCCTTGCTGGAGCCACCGGCACCATCTCCCGGGGGGGTCATGGCCAGCCCCATCCCCTCCATGGCCAGAGCTGGCACGTCAGTGTCCCACAGCCGGGTGGGGACAAGTGGAGCTGCACTGGTCCCTGCACCCGCCATTTCACTGGTGCCCAAACTCCCCCAAATTCACTTAAAACTTGGGGATGTATCGGGGAGGTCGGGAGCGGCTTCGTTCCGGCCTCCCGGGGAACCTGCTCCGAGGCAAACCCGGCCGGCAGCGCACAAGGCCGCCGGACCCTCCTGGTGGCACCGAGCCGCGGGCTCCGGCGCGTGTTGGGGACGGCTGGCTGGTGGCGTGGAGCCGGGAGCGCGGCTAAAAATAACCCGCCCTCCTTCACGGGGCTATTTTTAGCTCTTCTGCAGTTATAATTATCTGCCCTCGGCGTCGGGGCCGGGGAAGCTGCTGGCACCACAGGCCGGGGCTGCAGGGACGTGACCGGGGTGGCCCCAGGGACAGACGCGGGTGCCACCGGGGCTTGGCACCAGCCTGTGCCCGCAGCAGCGTCCGGGTGACACCAGGGTGGGGGTCCCACTGCAGCCGTGGACCCCCCACGGTACATCCCACCATCGCTGGGGACCCACGCGAGGGACATGGGGGCTCGGGGCCACCCACACCCCACCACAGGGAGTCCCTCCGTGCGTGTGTCCCCCCCCGCCGCCCCCGTGGGGGATCCCAGGCTGTTCCTCTCCCCGGCGTGACGCGGGGGCACCAGGACACCACGACGCACTGGGACCGCCACCGTGACGCCACGGGGCAGCTTCCTGCGCCGGCATCCGGCCCCTGTGTGCCGTGACACGGGTGCTCATGGCGGGAGGGGAGCGCGGGGGGGGCAGCACGGGGAAAAAACACCCCCCCCCGCCCCGCCCCAAGCTGTTGGCCACCAGGGACCACCCCGGCTCCGTGCCTCAGTTTCCCCACCTGCAGCACGGCCCCTCTCCAGGGGCTTGTTGGCAGCTGGAGCCCGGGATGGGGTGAGGTGCCAGGGGGGTCCCGCGGCGTTGGGGCAGGCGATGGCCCCCCCCATCCCCTGGCAGAGGGACGGGCAGCCCCTTGCCTGGGGGGTCCCCAGTGTCCCTCCCTGGGTGGACGCAGGGGCAGCCGAGGACAGCCCCGGGGCCGGGGCCAGCCCCCGCCAGCCGCCAGCAGCCACCCAGCCCAGACCCATAAATCAGCGGCTGCAGCCTCCCCCCGCGCCGCGCTCAGAGCGAGCAGGATCCAGCCCGGCCCTGTCTGGCTGCACCCGCCCCAGAGCCAGCAAGGGGCTCGCTGTGTGTCCCCCCCCCCGCCCCCCAATCCTAAACACCCCCATCCCTGAGCCCCCCCTCGCACACACACGTGCACACACGTGTCCCCTCGCCCCGTGCACGAGGTCCCGCTGACCCCCCGCACACACAAACACACGTGCAGCCGCTTCCCCTCCTCTGACCAACGTTCCCAGACCGGGGAGGGGGGGACACAGCTCCAGCCCCCACCTTGGCATCAGCCCCAGCCCCACCGGGGCCGAGGGTCGGACATTTCCCGTGGAAAACGGTGGCACGTGCCGGGATGGAAAAGTACCGGCCGGCGGCGTCAGCCCCGTCCCCGAACCGCCGCAGTGTTCACGCGTGTCGGGGCACACGCGTGTGGCTGCCTGCAGGCATCAGGGCACACGCGGGTGGTTTTTGGCTTCCACGTGTCTGTGCCAGGCTCTGGGCAGGGGCTGCCCGGCTCAGGGCGCGCGCCCAGCACCCATCCTGCACCCCCCGGGCTGGATGCGGCCTCATTGCAAGCCCCCGAGGTCTAATTATCACCCAGGGTCTAATTATCGCCCGGTGCTAATGCCGCCGGCGTCGCGCTGGCCCTGGCCGGCTCCCCCCGACACACTGGGACCTTGTGCCAGGGAGGTGTGTGGCCACCGGCCCCGCTCCAGGCCCCGCCGCGGCGGCGATGCCGGGGGGCCGCGGTAGCCGGGATGTTGGGGGGGTCACGGTGGCGGGGAGGGGGGGGCCCATGGCTCTCACCAAACCAGCCCCAGGCCCCCCATTCCCAGCCCTGGGACCCCTCTCCCTGAAATCCCCCGCCCCGGTGCTGGGTGCCAGGGTGGGGGGGTCCGGCCGTACGTGGCCCCGGGGGTGCTGAATCAGGGCCTGCCCCCCCCTCCCCCCCCCAGACCCCCGCAGCCGCCCTCGGTGTCTGGGCCGGTTCTGGAAAGTGCAGCTCAGCGTCCAGCCGGGATCCCGCCACCCCCGCGGTGACTCAGGCCAGCCCGGGGACGCCGCGGCTCGTCGCGGGGGGGCCGGGGAGCCCTGGCCGGGGGCTGCAAGGGGGGAGCTGTGGCTACACGGGGAGGGGATCCCATTGCCCCCCCCACCCACTGCAGAGTCCCGTTGCCGCCCTCTTGTTGGGGGGGTCCATGGGTGGTGTGTGGTGGTGGGGGGGTGTCTCTGGGGTCCATGGGGCAGCGTTGGGGGGTCTGGGGGGTCCTGGGCAGTGTGTGTGGGGGGGGTCCCCTCCTGCCTGTGACCCACTGCAGGATCAGGCCCGTGGGGTGCTGTCTGGGGGGGCCCGGGAGGGGTCTCTGTGTCCATGGAGGGGTGGGGGGTGGGGGGGGGGCGTGTGCATGCGTGTGCGTGATCCGACACACGTGTGGGTGGTTCCATGTGTGCTCCGGGGTGGGCTGCGGTCGGGGCTGCACCGTGGGTGTCCTGCCCCGGCAGGGTGGGGGGTGCTGGGGGGTGCAGGGCGCCGTGGGGCCGGCTGGGAGCTGCAGGGAGGGGTTGGGGGGGGGAGGGCCCATCACCCACCCACCGGGGTCGTGACTCAGCCCGGCCTGACACACTCATCACATGGGTGGCTGCGCGGCGCAGGCGCGGTGTGGCCTCCCCGGTGACACCGGGGGCAGGAATGGCGACGCTGGTGCCGGGCTGGGGGTCACCGGGGCCTCGTGACCCGCTGCCTCACCAGTGAAATGAGTTTCGGGGAGGCTCAGCCTGGCCTCCGGCCCTTTCCCTCCCGCCTTTCCCTGGGTGCTCCCAGGGTGCCGCTGTGTGTGTCCCCCGTCCCCCCCCCGTCGTGTTCCCCCCCCCACTTTGGTGGGTGCAGCCTGGGGGGGGCTGATGGCTACAGGCCGACCTCACCGTCCCCGCTGCGGCCGGCTTGTCCGCCCTTGGGGGCTGGGGCCCCATCCTGCCCCCCCACTGAACCAGCCCCATCACCCCTCCCCTCAGCCCCCAGCTCCGAGCTGAGACCTGACAGCTCATTGCAGCTGTGGCCGGGCAGACCCAGTGGGCCAGGCTGGGTGGTCCTTTGCTGTGTGTGTGTCGTCCCCCCCCCCCCCCCGCAGCTGCAGGGTGGGGGCCATGGTTTGGGGCACCCAGCCCAACCCCACGCCCTGGAGGGGGGGTATGACCCTCAGTGAGGGTCTGCCTGGTCCTGTGGGACCCCCGGGTGACATTTGGGGGGGGGGGGTGTCACCCACTCCCACGGCTCCAGGGACGTGGTGCTGCGGGTGGGAGGAAGCCGGGGGGGGGGGGGGGGGACTGGGCTGGGTCCCCACCTGCCTCGGTGGCCTCAGCCAGGGCTGTCACACGCCACTGTCCCTTCGTGCCTCAGTTTCCACCACCCCCCCCCAGTCAAACCCCAAAGGGAGGGCACAAGGACACGTCCCCAAGGCACCCTGGGACAGTCCCTGTGTCCCCAGGCAGGCAGGACACCGTGTCCTCCCGGCCGAGTCCCGTGTCCCTCCCAGCAGCCCGGTGCCGGCCACGGGGCTGGCGAGCTCCGGCAGGACGGGGTGTCCCCGGCCACGCGGCTCGGCCGGGGCAAAGCCAGGACCGTGACACTGTGACACCAGCGCCAGGGGATGTCACATGTGCCACGTGTGTGCGTGTGAACTGGGGCGGGGGTGCTCAGGTCGGGGCCTGAGCTGGGCCCCGGCTTGCACACACATGTGCACACACACACACACACACACACCCCCGTGCCCAGGCCCCCCGGAAGGGACCTGGGGACCCCCCGCTGCCGGTGGAGGGGGACACCCCACACCCCACCATGGCGGGAGGGTGGCAGGGAGCAGCCGCAGCACCCACATGTTGCTGCCTCAGTGTCCCCCGAGCCTTCGGGCTCCATCATCCCCCCCCGTGTCCCCACAATCAGGCACCCACTTGGCTGGGGGGGGGGGGGGTTTCTGTGAAGAACCCAGGAGTGCGGGCACCCATCTGGGGGTGGGGGTGTCCCACGGGGGTGGGGGATTCCTGCACCGCAGCAGCGGGACAGCCTGGGGGTGGGGGGGGGTTTCCTGGCCCCGGTGGGGCTCAGCCCACGGGGGGGCGGTCCCGGTTCCCACGGCCGGGGAGCGGCGGTTTCGGGGGGGGGGGGGGGGGGGGGGAAGAGGAACCTAAAACCCCCTGCTCAGCCCCCACCCTGGGTAACCCCGGAGTGGGGGGGGAAATGCCACCTCAACTTCCCACAGACCACACGGGGGGTCCCAGCCGCGGGTGTTTTTCATGGACAGACTCTTTTTTTGAAGGGGGGGGGGGTTTGGTCCTTCCCCAGGCAGCGTGGGGGGTCCTGCAGGGATGGGAAATGCCCCCCCCGTGCGCAGCAGCAGAGCCGCAGGAGGGGGTGGGGAGCAGGGCCGGTGCCAAGGGCGAGGGGGGGCCCCTCCCCACCCCGAAACCCGCTGATCCCGCTCCCCGTGGGAACGGCTCCGGCCGCAGAGGAAGGCAGACAGCGCTCAGTTTAAACATTTTATTGCAAATAATTTTTTTTTTTTTTCTCTTAAATCAGTATAAGAATAGACTCTGGACTAGATTCAGATCAGGGTCTCCAAGTGGCTTGAGTGCAAAAACTGAAACTGGTGTTGCAGGTCCATCAACGCAGACGATAATTTATCCCTCGGAAAAAAAAGCAGTTCTGCTGCAAAAAAAATCCGTCCCGCTGCAGTCCTCGCCTCCCTCGAGTCACAGATGCCAAAAAAGAAAAACCAAACCAGCCTCCGTCTCCTCCCCGCGCTCCGCAGACGCCCGTCCCGGGGCTCCTCGACACGGTCCCACGGTCCCCGTGGCCGAGCACAACTCCTGGGCACGGCTCCGGTGTGCTGCGGCCAGCGTCCCACCGGGCTACCGGCCCGGCCACCGCTCGCCTCCTTCCCACGCCCACCGGTGCGGCCGGGCTGCTCCTCTCTCCTCTCCGGTTAAAAAGAAAAATAAAATCGGTGGGTGTTTTGGGTTTGTGGTTTTTTTGAACTGGCCATTTCTCCTCCTTCTTCTTCTTCTTGCTGTTTTATTTTTATTTTTTTTTTTTCCTTCTTTCAGGTAGAGCCGGGATCAGCCGGCACCGGCTCAACGCTCCTGCAGACAGACGTAGGGCACCCACTGGTTCTTGTCGCGGCTCTCGGCGCAGTAACTGGCCACCTCCGCCAACCCTTGGCTCTTCCAAGCGTCCGTGTGCGGGTTCTGGGGAGCAGAAACACGACGTTTAGCGCCGCCGTCGCCCCCGACACGTGGTCCTGAGTGTGTGTGTGTGTCCCCCCCCCGCCCCGTCCCCACCCCATCCTCGGGGCGATGCCCGACGTGAATCACGGGGTGCATCACCGCCCCGCTCACCGTGACTAAGAGGCAGTGGAGGTCGCGGGGCTCGGCGCCGGGCTCGGGCTCGCCCAGGATGGTGGCCAAGCGCTGCATGCCCGAGACGCGCAGGATGTGGATGTCGTTGTCACAGCAGAAGGCCTGGATGAGGGTGAAGTGGATCTGGAGGGCGATGTCACCTTCGTCCTCCTCGTCGGTGGCCAGCAGGCACAGCACCACGCTGTCGGGGTCCCTGTGGGCGCGCCAGGCGTTAAGTCTCACGCCCGTGAGACGCTGTCACCCCAGGTCACCCCCCCCAGCGAGGAGCTAAAGGATGGGGGACAATTCCACCCCCCCGCAGCGCTGGGGTTGCTCCAAGCAGCGCCCCCCCCCCCCAACCCCTTTGCAAAGAGCCACCTCTCAGAGCGACCACCCTCTCCCCACCATAGTGCAACCGAGGTTGCCCAAACCCCCCCCCACTCGCCTTGCGCCACCCCTGCGAGCCCCCCCCGGGCTACTCACACGTTCATCAGCTTGGCGGACTCGTAGACCCCCACCGTGAGCCGGTCCTGGCGCTGCGCCGCCACCAGCACCCGCTCCACCGCCTCGCTCACCGCCTGCATCCTGCGGGAGAGGGAGGAGGGAGCCGGTGAGCAGCAGCGGCGGCGGCGAGAACGACCCCCCCGGCCCCCCCCCGAGCCCCGGGACCGCCGCACTTACTTGCTGCTGTCGCAGGGCACCAGCTCCTCCAAGGTCATGGTGCAATTGTAAATCCGGGGCGGGCGCCCAGAGGCCGCGGGTGGAAAGCGGAGTGAAAAATAAAAAATAACAATCAAAAAAAAAAAAGGCAAATCCCAAGAGCGGTAAATCCCGAGCGCGGTGTCGGTGTCGCCGCGGTTCCGTCGCGATCGCTCGTCCCGTCCGGCCGCCGCCGCTGCGCGATCGCTCTGATCCGCTGCGCGCCCGGCGCCGCCTCTTATAGGCTCCCGCAGCGGGGGCGGGGCCTGACGCGATGCCCCGCCCCTCTTCGCCCATTGGCCGGTTCAGCACAAAGGGATCGGAGGGCGGCGCGGGGATTGGGCGCCGCTGTTGGGTCCCACGTGGGGGCGAGAGCGCGTGGGGGAACCCCCGCCCCGAAACTTCCCCCCCCCCAAACCGGGACCGAGAGGGAGCGGGGGAGGCACCGGGGGGTCGGGGCGGGCACCGGCGGCTGCACCGGGGGGTCCGTCCGTGCACCGGGGGGTCGGTTCTTGCACCGGGGGGTCGGTCCGTGCCCCGCGGGTCGGTCCGTGCACCGGGGGCAGCACCGGGGGCTCCGTCCGTGCACCGAGGGGTCGGTCCTTGCACCGAGGGGTCTGCCCGTGAACCGGGGGGTCGGTCTGTGCAACGGGGGCAGCACCGGGGGGTCGGTCCGTGCCCCGGGGGGTCGGTCCGTGCACCGGGAGATATCCCCGCGGGTCGGGGCGTGCACCGGGGACGGCACCGGGGGTCGGTCCGTGCACCGGCGGCTGCACCGGGGGGGCTGTCGGTGCACCGGGTGGTCGGTGCGTGCACCGGGGGTGTAAAGAGGGGGATCGGACCGTGGACCGGGGGATCGGTCCTTGCACCGGGGGGTCTGCCCGTGGACCGGGGGCTGCCCCCGGGGGTCCGTCCGTGCACCGGGGGGTCTGTCCGTGGACCGGGGGTCGGTCCGTGCACCGGCGGCTGCACCGGGGATCGATTTGTGCACCGGGGTGTCGGTCTGTGCCCCCGCGGGTCGGTCCGTGCACCGGGGGCAGCACCGGGGGGTCCGTCCGTGCACCGTGGGGTTGGTCCGTGCACCGGGGGGTCTGTCCGTGGACCGGGGGTCGGTCCGTGCACCGGCGGCTGCACCGGGGATCGATTTGTGCACCGGGGGGTCGGTCCGTGCCCCAGGGGGTCGGTGCGTGCACCGGGGCTGTAAAGAGGGCGATCGGTCCGTGGACCGGGGGCAACACCGTGGGGTCGGTCCGTGCACCGGGGGATCGGTCCTTGCACCGGGAGGTCTGCCCGTGCACCGGGGGCTGCACCGGGGCGGGGGGTGGCGGGCGGGGCAATTCGTGCACCGGGGCGCGGGGGCTCGGTCCGTGCACCGGGACTTGTAACCGGGTCGGTGCTCTCAGAGCCGGGGGACGCGGGGACACGCGCTGGGGCCGCCCCGCACCGGGGCTGCGGCGGGCGGCGGCTGCCACCTGCCGGGGACGCCCGCGCACCCCCACCCTTGCGCCCGCCCCCGCCGCGCCCCTCCCCCGCGTGTGTCCACGTTGTGTCCCCCGCTGGCACCGTGTCCGTGTCCCCCCTCCCCGCCCCGCGTCCCCGTTGCACCGGTACCGCGCTCCCCCCGCCCCGCCCCCTCTCGCCAGCAGGGGGCGCTCTGACACACACCCCCCCCCCCGCTGCCCCGCGCGCTGCCCGCTGGGAAATGGAGTCCGTGGAGGGCGGGGACTACGTTACCCAGAAGGCCCCGCGCTGGCGGGTGGGCGGGGGCCCGGCGGTGGGCGGGGTGTGGGACCACGTGCGGGGGCGGGGCCGGGCCATGGCCGAGAGCGCCCCGGGGCCGCGGGTGGGCACCGGGACCGGGACCGGGGCTGGGGGCGACCGGAGCGGGGCCGAGCTAGCCCAGGTGGTGGGAACGCGACCGGCGGCGGGAGGGAGGGAGGGGGCCGGGGCGGGGAGTCGGGTCTCCACGCCCCGGCCCAGCCGGTGTCAGGGCCGGTCCCGGGACGCTCCGCGGGTGTCCGTGTCCCCGCCCCGTGACGCCGCTTTTGCTGCCCGCAGGGTCCCGACCCCCGGGCGGGGGGGGGCCCGTCCTCGGGGAAAACGGCGATCCCGGGGGCTACCGCGCTCCGCTCCCCCCGCACCTCCCTCCCCCGGGACGCACCGGGAGAGGGGTCGGACGGTGACTCCGAGACCCCCACTTCGAGCGTGACCCCCAGCGAGGAGGAAGAGGAGGAGGAGGAAAAAGAAAGCGGCCACCAGGTGAGCAATGTCCCCCCCTCCCCAAAGCCCCGTGGGATTTGCGGTCCCCCCGGGACCCCCCCGGCTGCCCCCCCCGCCCCGTCTCCCCGCAGTGGCGGGTGGGGGACGCCTGCAGCGCGGCCTGGTCGGGGGACGGGCGGCGGTACCCGGCGCGGCTGCGGGCGCTGGACCCCGCCGCCGGCACCTGCGTGGTGGAGTTCGACGGCTACGGCAACACCGAGGAGCGGGCGCTGGGCGACCTCCTGCCCCCCCACCCCGGGACCTGCGGCGGGAGCGACCCCCCGGCGGGGGAAACTCCCCCTTCATCGTGGGAGCTGCCTCCCGGTGCGAGGAGGAGGAGGAGGAAGGGCGAGCAGGCGTCCGGCTCCCCCCGGCCCCCCGAGGTGAGTGTGTGCCATCCCCCCAGGTTTGGGGCACCCTGAGCCCCCCCGCCTGGTCTGTCCCTAAGGGGCTGTGGGTGCTGCTGGCAGGTGATGCCCCCGCCGTGGCCCCCAGCCCCACCCCACGCCCTGTGGGAGGAAGAGGAGGAGGAGGAGGACGCCTTGGCCATGATGCTGATGGCCTGGTACATGAGCGGGTACCACACCGGCTTCTATGTGGTACGGCGAGGGTTGAATGGGAAGGGGGGGGAAGGAGGGGGTCCCTCCCAGTGACCCCCCACTGCTCTGTGCCCCAGGGCCTCCAGAAGGGCCAGGCAGAAGCCGCCGAGCCCCCCCCCAGGACGGGCCGCCGGCAGAAGCAGCCCCCGCGCAGCTAGGAGGGGGCAGGTGGGTTTGGGGACACTCTGGGGCCGGGACCCCCCTCCCTGTGGTCCCTGGTGGGGCCCCACTCTGCTGGGGGGGGGGAGCGGGGGAACCCCACAGGGATGCTGTGGGGCTGGGGGACCCCTAGGGGTGTGGGGGGGGTGCCTGAGAGGGTTGGGGGACACAAAGGGACCCCCACAGGGATGGTGTGGGACTGGGGGACCCCCCAGGGATATGGGGGGGGACCTGGAAGGGCTGTGGGACGCAAAGGGACCCCACAGGGATGGTGTGGGGCGGGGGGACCCCATGGGGACACAAGGGGACTTGGTGTGGTTGTGGGACACAGGGTGGGGGGCTGGGGTATCCCATCAGCCCTTTCCCGCTGCTCACCTGTGTTCGCTCCCCCCCCCCAGCTGGATCCAGCCCCCCCTGTGCTCTGCTCCCACTCTCCCCTCACGTGCAGAGGGGGGTGTTTTCCCCCCCGGGGGATCCTGGCTGCAGGGATGGGGGGAGCAGCCTTCCTCCACCCCGGCCGGCTCTGCATCAGAGCCCTGCTCCGGGGAGAGGGGGCTGCAGCACCCCCTCTGTGTGCGTGTCCCCCCCCCCATTTGTCCCCTCCTTTGGAATAAAGCTGTTTGTGAGACCCGTGTGCCAGCCTGTCTGCGCCGTCCCCAGAGGGGGGGCCCTGGGCTCTGCCAGCACCGCGCCGGGATGAGCCACCACAGCCGTGTTTGCTCAGGGAATTGGCAGTGGCCTCTGCCTCGCTGCGGGGGGGGGGGCTCAGCCCCAGGGAGGGGGGGCTCAGCACCCGCCAGCTCTCGGGCCGCTCCGGCTGGACGTGGCGCTGACGTTGACGCCGCGGGCGCGGGGCACGTGTGTCCCAGGGGATGCATCTCCCGGGGACGTACGTGTGTGTGTCCCCCCCCACCCTGCGCCTTGTCCGGCTTGAGGACAGCGTCAAGGTTTGGGGGGGACACACGTGCGCCCGCTCCCCATCTGCGTCAGCGGGTGTTTGCCCACGCCGGGTGGCTGCAGGGGGGTGGCGGGGGGGGGGTATAAAGCTGAGCCGGGAGCATCCGTGAGCATCCAGGGACGCGTCCGGCAGCGGGAGCATGGGGAGCGCTTGGCTCTGCCTGCTCTGCCTGGCCGCCTCCGGCCTCATCCTGCCGGGCACCGCAGAGCCGGTGCTGGGGCTCCGGCCGGCCGAGAGCCTGCCCGGGCAGAGCCGGGAGGAGACGGAGCTGGTAAGGGGCTGGGGGAGCGGTGTCTGCAGGGACGGGGGACCCCACAGCCCCCACATTGCTCTGGGACACCTCGGGGTGCTCCTGCTGCTGTCACCCCACTTTGGGGGTTGGTTCTGGCTGTGCCAGGGTGTCCCCAGGGCATTGGGGAGGGGGTGAACTGAGAGTTCACCCGTCGCTGCTCTCGGGGGGTTCCTCGCAGCGGCTCCCCCAGGGACATCCCGCAGCACGAGGGATTTTGCATCTTTTTCCTGCTTTTTTTCTCCCTGTCCTGCCCCGACGGGCGGTGAGGGGAGATGCTGTGCTGGGCGATGCTGGTGCTGGGGAGGGGACATGGGGTGTCACCTGGGGGGGGTGGGATGCACCCAGACATTCAAAGCCCCCTCATCCCCCTCCGGCAGGGACCGACCCAGAGCCAGGCCCAGCGGGTGTGGAGCGGCAGTTACACCCCAGGGTGCAACCTGTGGGGATGGGTGCTGCTTGGGGGTGGTGCAGGATCCAGCACTCACATCCCGGCGGACTCAGGGTGACATGGATCAGAGTCCTGGGGGGTTTGGGGTGACACGGTGCTGTCTGCGGCAGGTCGAGGCGCTGCAGGAGGTGCTGGAGAAGTTGGGGAGCCCGGAGCCGCCGGCGGTGGAGAAGAGGCTGAGCTGGGTGCCCACGGTACGGCCGCGCTGGGGGGTGGTGGGTGCTCAGCCCCGGGTGCTCGGGCTGGCGCCGGAGCTGGACCCTTTGGGTGCTGATTACGGGGGTCCAGCCGCAGTACGGGGGGGCCGGGCTGGCCGGGAGCCCCGGGGCTGAGGGGTGCTGCTGTCCCGCAGTGCGAGCCCGGGGAGCCGTGCGCGGTGCGGAGGGGGGCCCGGATCGGGAAGCTCTGCAGCTGCCCCCGCGCCACCGCCTGCAACTTGTTCAGCCTCAAGTGCTCCTGAGGGACCGGGGACACCGGGGACGGACACCTGGACACTGCCACCCGCCAGGATGCTGCTGGCCCAGGCCGTGCCCGGTGCAGCGGAGGGGGAGCCGGGGACCCCCAGCCCCCTCCCCGCGCTGGGATGTGCCTCCACAGCACCTTTGGGTGCCGCGGTCCGCGGGGCTGTGGGTGTCCAGGGCCACATTAAAGGATTTGGATTCCCATCTGCTGCCTCCTCTCTGGGGGATTCCGGGGCGCCAGCACCCCAATGCCGCTGGGTGGGGGGCAGGGGGGGTCCCGTCCTGCTGGGGTGTCTGTGGGGCACCTGGGGCTGGGGGGGCGAGTGGGAGGGGGGACGCTGCCGGGGCGGGCTGGGGGCCAGGGAATGGGCCTGGGGGGCTCCTGTGGCCACTGCGCTGGTTATCGCTGCCGGGCTGGAGGCTGGTGGGTGGAGGAGCAGTCTGGGGGGAGAGGCCTCGGCTGGGGCCCCATCCTGCCCCAAGGCCCGGCACTGCACCGCACTGCACCGCCCCCGCGCCCCACAGCCCCGTCACCACCCAGCGCTGTGCAGCCTCGCCTCTGTGCTGTGCACCCCGGCACTGCGCCCCACTGCATCGCACTGCGCCCCACTGCTTCACACTGCACCCCACTGCTTCACACTGCACCCCACTGCATCGCACTGCGCCCCACTGCATCGCACTGCACCCCACTGCTTCACACTGCACCCCACTGCTTCACACTGTGCTCCACTGCTTCACACTGCCCCCACCGCATCACACTGCCCCCCACTGCTTCACACTGCACCCCACTGCTTCACACTGCGCTCCACTGCTTCACACTGCCCCCACCGCATCACACTGCACCCTACTGCTTCACACTGCACCCCACTGCTTCACGCTGTGCCCCACCACATCGCACTG
The DNA here is from genome assembly GCF_047716275.1 of Strix uralensis. Classification (NCBI taxonomy): domain Eukaryota; kingdom Metazoa; phylum Chordata; class Aves; order Strigiformes; family Strigidae; genus Strix; species Strix uralensis. The sequence goes on along the minus strand of NC_133998.1, from coordinate 6,018,969 downwards.
CGCCCCACTGCATCACGCTGCACCGGACACCCCCAGGGCTGCGCCGCACTGCACAGCCCCATCCCTACGCTGCCTCCCGTCTCTGCAACGCCCACCCCCAGCTCCGCGCTGGCCTGCGCAGCCCTTGCACTGCACGCACCGCACTGCACCGCACTGCACTGCGCGGGCGTCCGGACCCCACCCACAGCGGCCCCACCCCGCCATTGCCCCTTTAAGACCTCCCCGCCCGCCGCCGCTCCCCCCTCCCCTCCCGTTCCCCGCTGAGCTCTCTCATTGGCCGCCGGTGACATCAGTGGGCGGGGTTTGGCGCCGCTGACGCACCGGGGGGCGTGGCCGGCGCGGCGCGGCGCGGCGGGCGGGGGGCGCCGAAGATGGCGGCGGCGGCGGCGCGGGCCGCGGGGGCTGCGGAGGGCGCGGGCCGGGCGGCGGCGGCGGCGGTTCCGGTTCCTCCTCCCGGCCCCGCCGCGGGGCCGCGCCGCTACTCGCTGCTCGCCATCGTGGGCGGCGGTTGCCACCGGCCCGGCCTGCTGGCCGCCGCGCTGCAGCAGCTGGAGCGAGGTGAGCCCGGGGCGGCGGCGGCGGCCGCAGTGGTCCCGGTGCTGCCCCGGGGCGGGCCCGTGGGCTTGGCCCTCCCCTGCGAATGATGCTCCGGGCTCGGGCCCTCTCCCGACCTGCCCCCCGCCCCGGATCCGGCCCCCACCTCGCCCCCCCCCTCCCACCCCGGGGTCTGACACCCCCCCCAGCCCGGTCCCCCGGGGTCTGACCCCCCCCGCCCCTGGCCCTCCCGGTCTGACCCCTCCGGCCTCAGGGGTCCAGGGTCTGGGCCCCCAAGATCCGCCCTAGACCCCGAACATCCGCCCTTTCTCCTGCCCCAGAGCCCCCAGGATCTGCCCCCCAGAGCCCCCAGCATCTGCCCCCTCTCCTGCCCCATAACCCCCAGCATCTGCCCCCTCTCCTGCCCCAGACCCTCAGGATCTGCCCCCCCCCCCCAAGTGCTGTTCCCCCCTCCTGCCCCTGTCCCCCAGGATCTGCCCCCTCTGCCCCTGGGGTCCGTCCCCAGGCTCAGGGGCTGCGGGTGGCCCCCTGCGACCTGTCCCCTCCCCTTGTCACCACCTGGGTCCTTGCCCCGTGCTGCTGCGGGGGCCAGATGCTGGGCTGGGGGGGCTGCGCTGTGGGGACCCCCTTTAGCCCCCCACTCCCATCTCCCCCTCCCGGCTGTCCCGGAGCTGGGGGGGTCTCAGTCTGCAGCATCGGAGCACCCCCACGCTGGACCACGTTCCCCAAATCATGGGGGGGACACGTTGTTGTCCCCCTCTTCGTGGGACCCAGCACCCTGCGAGGGCAGGACCGAACCCTGCTGGCCCCAAACAGTGAAACCCCCCAAAAACGGCCCCAGGCCTCGCCCGGCGCCTTGTGCAAAATTTGTGCAAAATTTGTGCAACCCCTTCACCGAGGCCCCGTCTTACGCCATCGCCCGCCGCTTTGCCGGGCCGTTAACGGGGAGCGGTTGTGGCCACGCTGGTCGGCCGCCGTGATGGGGGGCTGGCAGCCCCCCACAAATCCCCCTGGGGGGTCCTGAAGGGGTTGTGGGTGTTTTGGGGCTGCACCTTGCGGTTTCCAACTCCGCTCTGGAAGCCGGGAGCACCCTCACCGGTGCGGGCAGGAGCCCCGCGCGCCCCGAATCCTCTGGCACCGTTAATTCCTTTAATTGCCGCCTTTGAAGAGGTGCCGGCAAGGTGCGCCCGGTGCCGCGGGGGCCAGGTTTTGGGTTGGCGGAGCTGGTGCCGCCGTGAGTCACCGCGCAAGGTGCTCACCCGCCGGGCAGCCGGACGGTGCGTCGGCCTCGTGCTGGGCTCTGGCTGGACTTGGGGACCCACTGGGGTCACCCCAAGGCTGGCACGGCTGCGTCTCGAGGGGGAGGTGGGAGAGGGGACAGTCCCCACGGTGCTGCTTGTCCCATAAACCACTCCTGTGTGGGTGCTGTGGAGTGGGGATGAGGTGCTGGTGGGTGCCAACGGGGCTGAGCTCCCCCCTCTGTTTGTGTGTGTCCCCCCCACCCCCCAAAAAGGAATCCGCTCTTGGGACATCGATCTCTCCTCCTGCAACCTGGACGAGCAGCTGAAGCTCTTCGTGTCCCGTCACTCGGCCACTTTCTCCAGCATCGTGAAAGGTAAAAGAGGGGGCACCCCCCCTCCCTGGGGTGGTGTTTAATTCGTGGGGTGTTGGAAACCGCCCCCCCGGTCTCTGCAACAGGCTTTGCTTTGTGCTCCCCCCCCCCCACCCCCCACCACGGCCGAGCCCTGTGATCCCCCACGTGAGAAACCGCTTCCTTCACCCACCCCGGGGCGGGATGCGATTTCCCGTGGGGAGGGGGTAAAGGAGAAGATGGAGCCGGGGATGCCGGGGCTGCTGCGGTGCCTCTTCCCCACCGCGTCCCCTTGTCACGCCGCGGGGTCACCCCCTGGCACTGGGGGGGGGCTGTGGGAGGCGGTCGGGTCTGCAGTGGGTGCCCTGTGTGGGTTCCTGCCTGCCTAGAAAAGGGGGTGCAGCCCCAAGACCCATCCTGGGAGCACCCAGGGCTTGCTGCGGTGCTCGGGGGGGCAGAATGGGCTCCCCCAGCCTGACCCCCCCGGCTTCTTTCCTCCCCTCCCTGCGGCAGGAAGGACGCGGGAAACGTGTCCTTCGGCTCAGCAGATCCGCTGGCCCCGCGGTGTCCGGGAGCGGGACGGTGGCCGTTCCTTTTCCGTGGGGGAAGTGGGCAGGCGCTGGCCCTGCCGCTGTGCGTGTGTCCCCCCCAGTCCCATCCCCACGGGACAAGCCCGCAGCGGGGTGCAGCCCCGTGGTTTTGGGGAGGGGGGTGTCAGCGCTGGCTCCCTGCAGGTCAGCGGACCCTCCACCACCGAGGAGATGTGCTGGAGACCCTGGTGCTGCTCAACCCTTCCGACAAATCCCTGTGTGATGAGGTGAGCTGGGGGGGGGGGCACCGGGGGGACGCAGCCGGGGCCCCTTCAGAGCTTCTGGCAGGGGAGGGCCACCACCCCGAGCCCGGTGGCATCCTCATGTCCCCCCTGTCCTCGTGTCCCCTCCGTCAGCTGCGAAACCTCATCACGGACGTGTCGCAGCACAAGCTGCTGGTGTTTGCGGGGCCCTGCGTGGAGGAGACGGGGGAGCTGATGCTGCAGACGGGCTGTTTCTCCCTGCGGGACTTCATCCAGATCTTCACGGATAAGGAGGTGCGGTGCCAGGGAACCCCCCCTGGGAAGGAGCTGTCGGCTCCCAGGCCCGGCTGTCGGTGTGCAGAGGTTGGGAGGGGTTGGGGGGGGGGGTGCTGCTGCCGGAGCGACTGTCTGCTCACGTTCTCCGGCGCCTCGGCGGGGAGCGGCGGTGCGAGGGGGGAACTGGCCCAGCCGTCTGCTCCGCAGGCAGCCGCGCCGGCACGTCCTTCCCGCCGCAGGGCTGGGGAGGGGAGGGGAGGGGGGGCCATCGGCCGCATCCTGGCCCTGAGCCGCAGCTGGCGGTGAATGGGGGAGCAGCTCCCCCTCCCCAGGCACGGTGCTGGGGATGGGGAGTGGGCTGGGCTGCGGGAGCTCCCCCCTGTGCTTGCTGAGGGAGGGTGGGGGCTGTGGTAGGGCACAACCTTGAGCTGCCTCATCTCTGGGTGCCCCGTCGCGCCTGAGGCTCTGGCTGTCCCCGTCCCCTCGCAGGTCGGGGAGATCCTGAGCTCCGCGGACCCCTCGGCCAAGGCCAGGCTGACCATCAGCTGCCCCGACTTCGGGGAGTGGAAGGACTCGGGCTTGGACCATCACAACCTCCAGGACTTCATCGAGCTGCGCTACAACCCGGGCTGCATCCTGCCGGAGATGGAGGGGCTGGAGGAGTTCATGGAGTACCTCTCGGAGTCGCTGGAGCCCCAGTCCCCCTTTGACCTCCTGGAGCCCCCCACCATGGTCGGCTTCCTCAAGCTCTCCAAGCCCTGCTGCTATATCTTCCCGGGCGGGAGAGGGGACTCGGCTTTTTTTGCCGTCAACGGCTTCAACGTGTTGGTCAACGGAGGCTCCAACCCCAAATCGTCCTTTTGGAAGCTGGTCCGGCACCTGGACCGCATCGACTCCATCCTGGTGACGCACGTGGGCACCGACAGCCTGCCCGGAGTCAACAGCCTGCTGCAGCGGAAGCTGGCTGAGCTGGAGGAGGATCCGTCCCAGGGCTCGCAGGGCAACGGGGACTGGGCCAAGAACCTCATCTCCCCGGAGCTGGGCGTTGTCTTCCTCAACGCCTCTGAGAAGCTGAAGGACATCGAGGGTAACTCCCGGGTGCTGAAGAGCTGCGATGAGGCTGCCCTGACCCTGCACTACCTGGAGAAGCTGGGAATCCGTCCCAACCCGCTGGCCCGCGACAGCGGACCCCGCGCAGAACCCACCGTCCTCTTCCAGAAGATGGGAGTGGGCCGGTTGGACATGTACGTCCTGAACCCCGTGAAAGGCACCAAGGAGCTGGAGTTTCTCCTGCAGCAATGGTCGGGCAACAGTTACCCCAAGGAGCAGGACTTGCCCCTGCAGTGCCTGACCTCCGTCTGCGCCCTGCTCGTCTGGCACCCCGTCAGCCCCTCCGAGAAGATCATCCGCGTCCTCTTCCCCGGCTGCACCCCCCAGGGCCGCATCCTGGAAGGGCTGGAGAAGGTGAAGCACCTGGAGTTCCTCAAGCATCCCGTGGTCACCAAGAATGATCTGAAAGGGCCGTCGGCGTCCCAGCCTGAGAAGCTGCTCAAGCAGAGGAGGGCGGAGAGCAAGGAGAGCCTGAAGTCGGCTTCCAAGCTCAGCTTGGTGGATGCCGGGACACCGGCGCCGAAGGAGAAGGCTCCAGCGAAGGTGGAGAGGAAGGAGGTGAAGGCAGGGACCAAGGAGAAGCCCAAATCCCTGGGGGAGACGGCCAGAGCGGGGTCGGAAGAGGAGAAAGCCAAGGACGCCCGAGCCAAGCTGGACTCTTCGATGGAGAAGCTGAAGGTGGATGCGAAGCCGAAGGTGAGCAAGGAGAAAGCGGTGCCCAAGAAGGAGCCTGTTCCCCGGAAGGAGGAGAAGAAGCCACTGAAGAAGGATGAGGGGGCTGAGGCGAAGGGGGAGGCCAAGAAGGAGGTGAAGGTGGTGAAGAAGGAGGTGAAGGCTGAGACGCTGCGGAAGGACGCAAAGGAGAGCAAGGCAGAGGCCAAGGCTCCTGCCAAGACCCCGGCGCGGAAAACCCCCGTCCCGGAGACCCGCAAACCCCTGGGCAAGGCCGGCAGCATCAAGAAACCTCCCCTGAAGAAGGAGCCGGAGAAGCCCAAGGCCAAAGCCCCCCGGGAGGCAGGTGGCAGGAGGGAGCTGGGGACGTCGGATGGCTCCAAGTCCTCCTCCCCCGAGGACATGCTGCCGGAGGCCGAGCGGGGCCGGGGGGCCGCCTCGCTGGGGGCCGGCGGGAGGAGGAGGAAGGAGGAATCGACGGATGAAGGCATCACCACGGCCGAGAGCGAGCTGGAGCCCTCGCCGCTGGAGAACGGGGGGGCCGGGGGGCCGGCGGGTCCGGGGGACTCATCCTGCCTGGAGAACGGCCTGGAGGAGCCCGACAGCCCCCAGCGTTTCCGCTACCTGGAGAGCAGCCCCTTGCGAGCCGTCTGCCCCCCCTCGCCCCTGGCCAAGACCCCCAAGAGCGACCGCAGCGTCAACTTCGACCTGACCCCCACCGGCATGCTCAACCACGGCCCCGAGGGCGGCGAGGACGCCTGCGGCAGCTCCGAGGAAAAAACCCTGGAGATGATGTCTCCGGCCAGCTCGGGGCCGGCCAGCGCTGGCCACACGCCCTTCCACCAGTCGCCGGTGGACGATGGCACCGAGGAACCGGGCAGCGGCAACAACCGGCAGCCAAACCCGTGGCCACCGGCCGGGGGCAAGGCCTCGCAGGACAGCTGCTCGCAGGAGAAGCAGGCGGGCTGCCTCTCCCTCAGCCCCTTCAAGGACGACGTCCCCGACGTGTCCCCTACCGTCACCACCCCCTCGCTGCCGGCCGAGGTGGGCTCCCCGCACTCCACCGAGGTGGACGAGTCGCTCTCGGTCTCCTTCGAGCAGGTGCTGCCACCCGTCAGCGAGTCCCCGCCGGGGGAGGGCAGACGGTCCCGGGGAACCGGGGGGACACCGGAACCGGAGGCCACCAAAGGCGGGTTGTCGCTGCCGCTGCGGCCGTGCCACCACCCGCCGCGGGCTGAGGGCGACGCGATGCTGCGGCCCGGCCGCCGTTCCGACTCGCCCCACGACGTCGATCTCTGTTTGGTGTCGCCCTGCGAGTTCGAGCATCCCAAATCGGAACGGTCGCCCTCGGCCGCCGCCAGCCCCCGCGAGCTGTCGGACAGTGACCCGTCGCAGGAGCTGGTGCAGTGCCGGGGCCGGGCGGGTGAGACGCCCCCCACCTCCGTCAGCGAGTCGCTGCCCACCCTCTCCGACTCCGACGTCCCTCCGGCCACCGAGGACTGTCCCTCCATCCTGGCCGATGGGCTGGAGTCGGACGAGGACTCGGAGCAGCCCCCCCGTGGCGTGGCCAGGGCCCGCGACCCGCTGCCGGCCCCCATCAAGGACCCCTGTCCCCTCCCCGCCCAGCCCGGTATCTGCATGGTGGACCCCGAGGCGCTGCCGGCCGAGCCCCCCCGCGCCGGCAAGAAGGAGCCCCCCGGCAAGGTGAAGAGGACCCCGTCCCGCGTGGGCTCGGCGCCCGCCGCCCCCAAGGCTGAGCCCCCCCGGCACCCTACCTTGAACCCCAAGGCCAGGGGCCCCACCAGCTCAGCTCGTGACACCGGGGACAAGGCCAAGCTGCCCCCCGGGGACAAGAAGGGCCCTTCCAGTGGGGACACCCGCACCCCGGGGCCCCCCCGCAGCGCTGGAGCCCGGGCTGGGAGGGCATCGCCGGCAGGTACGGGGCTGGGGGGGTGGGGGGGGTGCTGGGGGGGGGGCTCCCGGCTCTGGAGCAGCTCAGGGGTGCAGTGGGGTTTGGCGGAGGGGGCGGTTTGAGGGGCTTCTACTCAGCGCCGTACCCCCGTCCCGCCAGGCACACGTGCTGCAGCCCCCCCGGGCCCCCCCGTTTACGTGGACCTGGCGTATCTCCCCGGCTCCTGGAGCGCACCGGACGGTGGACGAGGAATTTTTCCGGCGCATCCGTTCCCTTTGCTACGTGGTCAGCGGCGACGACCACCTGAAGGAGGGGGTCCTGCGCTCCCTCCTCGACGCTCTGCTCGCCGGCAAGCACCAGTGGGGCACCGACGTCCAGGTGAGCCCCCCAGCACCGCCCCCCCCCCGCGGCAGGATCGGTCCCCTCGCGGTGCTGGGGGGGTGACGCGCTGCCGTGGGTGTCTCCGCAGGTGACTTTGATCCCCACTTTTGACTCGCTGGTGATGCACGAGTGGTACCAGGAGACCCACGACCGGCAGCAGGAGCTGGGGATCACGGTGCTGGGCAGCAACAGCACCGTGGCCATGCAGGATGAGACCTTCCCTGCGTGCAAGGTGGAGTTCTGAGAGCTGGGGGGGGTGAGCCCCACAGCGTGGGCTTCATCCCCATCCTCCTCCTCCCTCTGCACCCCCCCCCTCCCTCCCTCCGCACCCAGTGGCTGCGCCAGCCCCCGCTGAGGCTCGGAGGGGAGGGAGCGGGGGGGGGAAATGAGGTTGTGTGTGTGTCCCCCCCCCCACCACCACGACCCTCCCAGGCCTGGCAGGGGCTCCCCGGGGACCTGCAGCACCCACACGCCGCACCCACACCCGCCACGTGGTTCCCGCATGCCCACGCCGGAGCCGGACACTCCTCGCTCTGCACCCACCGTCGGCCGGGGGAGGGGGGTCAGGGACCAGCTGGGGACGGGTGACTCTGTCTCTTGGTGGCGGGGGGGACAGGACTCCGTGTGTGTGTGTCCCCCTCCAGCACCGAGCCGGGAGCGAGCCCCAACCGCGCTCGATTTAACAGGGTAAATTTTGTTGTTTGCTGTTCCTACCCCCTCCCTGGACAAGCCACTACTGCCACCCCCCCCCCCCGGTACCCCCAGCCCTCGGGGGGGGGGGGGGCCGGGTCCCCTTCTTGGGGGGCACTGGGGGGTTCCTGTCCCCGTGGGGCAGCGCTGGGGCTCGTGCCCAGGCTCGGGGGGCTGCTCCTCCGGCACTACAGCCACGGGCTTTGTCCCTGGCACTGTTATTGTCGTGTGTCGTCCCCCCCCCCCCAGCCTCCCCGGGCACAGCCAGACCCCGTGGCCACCAAGAGCAGTTGTGTGTGTGTGTGTGTGTGTGTGTGAGTGTGAGAGTGTGTGTGTGTGTCCCGCCATCACGTGCAGCAGCTCCGGGGGGGGCTTTTCTCTCCGCCGGGCTGAGACCTGGCAGCTCGCTGCACGGGTGGCTCTTCCCTCCCTGGCAGCAGTTGCTGGAACGTTGTGAAGAAACCAAATGTCTCGTGCAATTTTTAAGGGGTTTTGTGAGCAGAGAGCGGAGGGGGGGGGCCGGGCTGGGAGGTGGGGGGGGGGGGCAGGATTTAGCCCCCCACCCCCTTTCCCGCCTGGGGCAAACACTAACCCGTTTTGTAGGAGGCTCCTCGCTGGCTCTTTTTGTAATGACTTTTTAAGAAAAAAGGAGAAAAAAAAAAAAGAAAACAAAACACAAGCGAAAACTGAACAAACCAAACGTGTTTTGGCGGGAGGTTATTTATCTGTGGCCCCCCCGGCCCCCCCCCAGGCACCGGCTGGTGACCGTGGGGGCTTTTACCTTGGATTGTATCGTTGTACGTGTTCGGGGAGGGGGGGGGCTGAATGTTTCACCTTTAGTGCTTTATATAATTTTTTTTTTAGCTGGAAGCTGGTTTGGAGGTTGGCTGGGGGGGAAGTGGGGGGCGGGATTGTGACCCCCCCCCTTGGCCCTTGCCCGCGGACGCCGGCACGCTCCCCGTCTTGCACGCCACGTTCCTGTTTGGCAAATGTGTTGAAAATGAGCATTAAAGAGAGGATAGCTCCCGGCCTCCTGGTTGTTTGGGGGGGGGGGGGGCAGGTTTTGGGGGTCCTTGCGGTGGGGGGGGGGACAGGCTGGGTGCCCCTGTGGGGTCCTGGGATGCTGCAGGGTGATTGGGGGGGGTGGGGGGGGTGAAGGCTGGGTTGGGCTCAGCCCTGGGGTGTGCGGGGGGAGGTTCTGGTGGGAGAGGGGCTGGGGGGGTCCAGGGCATCACCCTGGCTGGGGGGAGAGGTTGGGGAGGGGCTGGGGGGGATCGCGGGGGGGGGGGGCAGGGGCTGAGCGGGGCTGGTGCGCCAGCGCGGCTGAGGATGGATGCGGGGTTGCCATGACAACTGCATCCCCATCCCCGCCGCCCCCGGCCCGCAGAGGAGGGGGCGGCCGCGCTCTGCCCCCGCACGCCCGGCGGGGGGGGGGGGGGGGGGGGGGGGGGGTGGGGGGGGTCCGGGGAGTGGGGGGGGGCAGGGTTGGAGCCTCTTCAGGGCTGGGGGGTCCCGGCTGCGGGGCTGAGCCCCCACCCTGTGTGGTCAGCCCAAGCCTGGCAGGACCAGGGAACCAAAACCCCCCCAAACCCCCCCCAGCTGCTCCTACCCCCCCCCCTTCCCCAAAATCCCCCCATACCCCAAACCTGCCCCTCCCCAGGACCTTCCAGGCCCTTTCCTCTGGCGGTGGCAGCGGTTTGGGGAGGGGGCTCCTCAGGCCCTGCAAAGGGAGGGGTTCACTCGCCACGAGGCCAGTTGTGGCCTCCAGTGCGAGACCGCGGCGGGGGGGGGCCGGGGCTGTCCCCAGCGCTGTCACTGTCCTGCCAGGCCCCCCCGAGCCCCCCCGGCACGGCAGGACGAGGCTTTTTGCCAGCGCGGTGATGGGGCCCGGTTGGCTTTGGGCTGCGTGAGGTGGGGGGCCAGTGGCCATGGGGGCTGGTGGCTGGGGGGGGCCAGTGACTGGGGGGGGGCCAGTGGCCATGGGGCCAGTGGCTGTGGGGGCCAGTGGCCATGGGGGCACTGGGGGCTCCCCCAGCATCGCTGCCCCGTTGGCGGCTGCCAGTGGGGTCACGGAGGTGCCGGTGAGAGCGGTGGCAGCACCGGCAGCTGCCTGATCCCCGTGGACCCCCCCAGCCCCAGCACCAGGGGGCACCGGGGGGTGTTACGGGGGCACTGGGGGGGGCTCAGCCTGGCGCAGCCGTGCCGGGCCGGTGGCCCTGGGACAAAAGGGACCGTCACCGAAGCCGCCGCCTGACGCTCGGTCTCGGCTCCATCACCGGTGGCTGCAGCACCCCGGGCCGGTGGGGGGGGGGGGGGCGGGTCCCCGTCTTGGGAGAGGATCCTGGAGCGGGGTGGGGGGGATGTTTGTGGTTGACTCCCAGGGTGTGTGTGTCCCCCCCACCCCGGGTGCCCCCCCCAGCCTCTCCCGGGGCAGCCCCCGGCCGTGCCCGCTCCCGCCCCGCAGCTGCGCCGCGGCCGCCCGGTGTCAGCCGGAGCCGGGGCATGAGCTCAGCGGGGTGCGAGGCACCGGCTGGCACCGGGGGGGGTGCCGGAGTGGGGGGGGGGTACGAGCGGTTGCCCCCCGTTAGGAGCCCCGGGGGGGGGGCAGCGCCGGGGGTGCAGGTGCGGGCGGCTCCGGACCCGCCCCGCATCCCCCCCCCCATCGGTGTAGTGGGGCGGCGGCCGCTTTAAAAATGCAAATCACCCCCCTCCCCGCGCGCGGCGCGGCGGCCGCCTGACCAATCAGAGGCGGCGGCCGCTGGCTGCGGTCACCGCTGCCGGGCGAGCGGACCAATAGCGAAGCGGCTCGGAGGGTCGGGGGCGTGGCCTCCGCCTTCCCCCCGCCCCGTTCCCCAGCGCCCCCCCCCGCGGTCCCGGCGCGGTCCCGGGGCGGCGGCGGCGGAGCGGAGCGGGGCGGGGGCGGCCCCGCAGGTGAGTGCGGCCCCGACGGGGGGGCCCGGGGAGCTCGGAACAACCCCCCCCCCATCCCCGCTCCCGGTGCAGCCCCCGGCCCCGCCGTGCCGCTCCCGCGCGGTACGTGGGTGCAGCCCCCCCCCCCCCCGGCTTCTCCCCGGTGCAGCCCCCCCCCTCGATCTCGCCCAGACCCCCCCCTCCTCTGCAGCGCACCCCGCCCCCGGTGCCCCCTCCTCAATAAAAGCCCCCCCGGGCACGGGTGTAGCCCACCCTCCCCTCCCCAAAACGCCGCTCCCGGTGCTGCGGGCAGCCCCCCCCGCGGCGACCCCCCCCCCCCCCCGCTGCAGGTGTAGGGCTCAGCGTTTTCCCTCCTTTTTTAATTTTTTTTTTGGGGGGGGGGGAGCATCTGCACCCCCTGTGCACGCCCCGACCCCCCCCCCGCGGTGCCTCCCCCTCCAACAGACCCGCTGCATGGATGGGGGGGGGGGTGCGCAGCCCCTACGCACCCCCCGCTCTGAGCAGCCCCCCCCCCGGGAAGGTGCAGCCGCTTCCCGAGCCCCCCACCCACCCCCGGAGCCCCCCCGCACCCCTCGGGGACCCACCCGTGTCCCCCCCACCCCCCCCCGGTGAAGGTCACCGCTGCGGGTGGTCAGGGCTGCCCGGGTAGGGGGGGGGGACGCGGAGGGGTCCTGGGGTGACTCCGGCGGGATGCTGTGCCCCCCCCTGCACCCCCCCTCCCCGATCCCGCTGGGGGACTCCGGTGGCCGCTCCCCCCCCCCCCCCCCGGGGGACTTTGGCCGACGGCGACGGGTTCGCGGCGTCTGTGGCCGCTCGTGACCGGTGACAGGTCGGGGTCCGGCCGGGCCCTGACCCCCCCCCCCCCCGCGATTTGTGTGTGTGCCCCCCCCCCCCCCCCAGCGCCGCTTCCCCTCCAGCCTGACAGGGGGAAGCTGGGGGGGGCCGCGCTGAGCCCGCCCCGCTCGTGGCACAGGTGGCTCAGGAGGGACTGTTGGATCGGGGGGGGGGCAGGCTGGGAACGGGGTTTGGGGGGGCTGCAGCGTACTCTAACCCCTCTCTCCCCCCTCCCCCAGACTCCTGGCGTGCCGAGGATGATCGGGGGGGCCCCACGAGCCCCCCAGCAGCCCAGGGTGAGTGCCCCCCCCCCCCCCATCACGCCAACCCCCGACCGTGCAAGATTTTTCGGTTTCCTGTTTTTCTCCAGCGCGTGATGGGGAGCGGGGGTGGGGGGGGCACAGGCTGGGGAAGTGGAGGGGGGGGGGGGCACAGCCTGAGGGTCCCCCCTGCTGAGTGCTGGGGGGCTGCTCCGCTGGGTGCCCCCCACCACGGTTGGGTGCATGGGGGGGGGGTGGGTGGGGGCGGATGCCTGGGTTCACGTTTCAGGGGGAGGTGGGGGGGGGCAAGGGGCTCCCTCAGGCAGGGAGGGGGGTGGTGTGTGTTGGGGGGGGCGGTTTGGGGGCTCCACACCCCCCCCCCCCCCCGAGCAGCGCGGGAGCAGCCGCCGCGCAGCAGCCGCTCATTTATTATTGAGCTGCAGATCAAGTGTCGGGCCCAAGCGCCGCCCCAGTGGCCCCCCCCAAACCCCCGGACCCCCCCTCCGGGGTGCCGCACACCCCTGGGGAGGGGGCTGCGGCGGTGGCGGGCTCGCGGAGGGGGGGGAATTTGCAGTTTCCATGACCACGGGGCTGCGTTTTCCCGGCAAAACCGATAAATACCGGCGGGTGCGGGCGCGGTGCGGGGGGGTCCCCACCGAGTCACCCCCCCCTAAGGGCCAGGTGTGTCCTCAGGGCGCCGGGAGCTGAGCTGCGGGTGTCCCCCCCCCCCCTCCAAGATGTCCTACTTCACCGAGCACTTTTGGGTAAGCCCAGACCCCCACCCATGGGTGCCCCCACCCTGCGAGGGGGTCCCCACCCTGTGTGTGGGGGGGGAGGTTTGTTGCTGCCGGTAATTTTCGGGGCTTGATGGCTTCGTTAACGCTGTGAATTAATTGCTGAGGGAATGGGGCGGGGGGGCGATGGGTGCGGGGGCCTGTGTGTGTGTCCCACGTGTTCCCCCCCCCCCACACACCCTGGGGATCCCCGTCCCGGCGCCGCGGGGGGGAAGTTGGGTGCGAAGCGTCGCCGGCGCTTCCTGGTTCGTCTCTGCCGGGGTCTGGCAGCTGCCTGCACCTTCCCCTTCCCCCCCCCCCCTCAGTTTCCCCAGGTGGGGTCACTCCCCCACCCCCCCCCCAGCTGGGCCACGCTGATGGGGGAGTGGGGGGAAGCCCCCCCATGTGCTCAGGGGTGGGGGGGGGAGGGCAGCACCCAAAATAGCACCCAACGTCAGGGCTCAGTGCACCCCTTCCTGCGCTGCTCGCCCTGGGGAGCCCACGGGTCTGGCCCCCCCCCCGCGGGGGTTCAGGGTTGGGGGGGGCTCCACACCCCCTTGTGCAGCCCAAGATGGGGGATCTGGGCCACCGTGCCCCGTTTGGGGTGTTTCCACCCCAAATAGTGCTTCCTGCTGTGCCGGCGGTGGCACTGTCATGGGGGGGGGGGTCCCTGGGTGCCCCCGCCGCGGGGTGCTGGGTGGGTTTCGGGAGCTGATGGGGGGGGTCCCCTGCCAGGGCGAGAAGAACCACGGCTTCGACGTGCTCTACCACAACATGAAGCACGGGCAGATCTCCACCAAGGAGCTGGCCGACTTCGTCCGCGAGAGGTACCGGGGAGGCGGGGGGGTCACTGGGTGGGGTGTGGGGGGGCGGTCCCTGGCATCACCGGGCTCCATCCCCCCCCCGACTGTCCCCAGAGCTGCCATCGAGGAGAACTACGCCAAGGCCATGGTCAAGCTGTCTAAGATGGCCACCAACGGGACACAGTTGGGGTGAGAGGGGGTCTGGAGCACCCTGAGGTGGGGAGGGGCGGGGGGGGGCGGTGTCCCTGCTCATCCCTGGCTGTGTGGCCCCCCCCCTCAGGACCTTTGCGCCGCTCTGGGAGGTTTTCCGCATCTCCTCGGACAAGCTGGCCCTGTGCCACCTGGAGCTGATGAAGAAGCTCCACGACCTCATCAAGGAGATCTCGCGCTACGGCGAGGAGCAAGGCCGGGTGCACAAGAAGGTACCGGCGCCTCCCAGCACCCCCCCGTCCTCCCCCCCACCCCTCTGCCCACCCCCTCTTTGTGTGTGTGTGTCCCCCCCAGTCCAAGGAGGAGGTGTCGGGGACGCTGGAGGCCGTTCAGCTGCTGCACGGGGTGGCCCAGCTGCTGCCCAAGTCCAAGGAGAGTTACCACAGCAAGTGCCAGGAGTACGAGCGGCTGCGCAAGGAGGGCACCAGCCAGAAGGAGATCGACAAGGTGACACCCCACACGTGTCCCCCCCACGATGGTCCCTGTCCTGCCACCCCCCCCCTGCCATGGCTCATGCCCAGCGCTTGGCCCGCAGGCAGAGGTCAAGTCCAAGAAGGCGGGTGAGGCGCTGCGGCGGGCGGTGGAGAAGTACAACGCGGCGCGGGCTGACTTCGAGCAGAGGATGCTGGATTCTGCCATGGTGGGTGCTGGGTTTGGTCATGGTGGGTGCTGGATCCGGCTGGGGTGGGTGCTGGGTTTGGCCATGGTGGGTGCTGGATTTGACCATGGTGGGTGCTGGGTTTGGCCGTGATGGGTGCTGGATCCAGCCAGGGTGGGTGCTGGGTTTGGCCATGGCGGGTGCTGGATTTGGCTGGGGTGGATGCTGGGTTTGGCTGTGATGGGTGCAAGATTTCGCCAGGGTGGGTGCTGGGTTTGGCCGGGATGGGTGCTGGATCTGGCCATGGTGGGTGCTGGATCTGGCCATGGTGGGTGCTGGGTTTGGCCATGGTGGGCAGCGCCGGGGTGCGGGCAGGAGCGGGGTGTCACAGAACAAGCTGCCCCTTGGGGCTGTGCCCCCCCTGCTGAGCCCCATTTCCTGGGGATGCTGCTCCCTGGGGACGTGCCACCCCCCTCCTTGGCGATGCCACGCCCTGGGGTTACCCCTCCCTGGGGACGTTGAGCCCTTGGGGACGTGCCACCATGTTTAACCCCCCCCCCCCACCCCCCCACCAGCGACGTGCCACCCTGGTTGAGCCCCGTTCCTTGGGGCTGCCCAGGTGGTTTTGGGGACATTGTCCCTTGGGGACACGCCACCCTTCCCAAGCCGCCCTCCCTATCCACACACCATCCCCTTGGGGACCCACCAGCCTGGCTAAACCCCCCCCCCTTACTCTGTGTCCCCCCCCCAGCGCTTCCAGGAGGTGGAAGAAGCCCATTTACGCCACATGAAGGGTCTCATCGGCTCCTACTCGCACTCCGTGGAGGACACCCACGTCCAGATCGGGCAGGTGAGTCCCCAGGGCGAGGTGAACAACATCAGGGACAGCCCCAAGCTGTGTGTCCCCCCCCCTTTTTTTTTTTTTCTTCCCCAGGTGCACGAAGAATTCAAGCAAAACGTGGAGAACATCGGCACCGAGATGCTGCTACGGAGGTTTGCCGAGAGCAAGGGCACGGGGCGAGAGCGGCCAGGTGAGGGGGTGGGCAGCATCGCGGTGGGCTCCCCCGCTTTTGCACGAGGGCGACGCTCCCCCTCCTCGCACGAGGGCTTTGCCCTCGTGCGAGGAGGGGGAGCGTCGCCCTCGTGCAAAGGACCCGCAGCGCTGAGCTCATCCCGCTCTCGCTGCGGCAGGAGCGTTGGATTTCGACGAGTACCGCCTGGCCCCAGCGCAGGAAGGCAAGTACGTCTGCACCCAGCAGCCCCACGCCGGGGATTTTGGGGGTGTTGGGGTGGGGGGGGGGGCTGCTGACTGCTGACCCCCCCCTTTAGGACCCAAGAGGAGCCGTAGTAAAGCTTTCCGTATCCCTGGGCTGAGCCGGAAGGAGCGGGACCGTGACGCCGTGTAAGATTTTTTTTTTTTTTTTTCCCTCCCCTCATCCCCATTTTTGGGGGTCTTAACGCTGCCCCTGTCTGTTCCCCAGGGAATCCCCGGATGCTGAGGTGGTGAGTTGATCCCAGTACCAACCCTTTTTCCATACTGGGAGAACTGGGGGGAGCCAACACCTCTCCGAGCATCTCCCCGTAGGGCTGCCCGGAGGTGGATGAGGACGGGTTCACCGTGCGCCCCGACGTCGCCCGCAGTATCCTTGTGCTATAAAAGTGTGTGTGTGGGGGCACACACGGGTGATTTTTGGGGGGTTCTGAGCGTGGGGTGTTGCCTTGACGGGGAGTTTCAGCCGAAGCAGAGAACCACGTCTGCTCCTCCAGCGACTCCGACTACGACGAGGACGAGCCCCGCAAGTTTTACGTCCACATCAAGCCGGTGCAGCCCCGGGAGGCGGCCGGCAGCGCTGAGGCCACCATGGAACAGCTCAAGGCCACCGTGGGGAACCTCATCCTGCCCCCCAGTATTGGGGTGAGCCTCGCCGGGAGGCGAAGGGGGGAGTACAGGGTCCCCGGGGGTCGTGCCGGGGACGACTGACCCCCTGTCGTTCTCTTGCAGGGCACCGTCAAGCGACAGTCGTCCCGTAAGTGCCACCCCAGGGTGCAGCTGCAGCTTGGGGGTCCCCCCCGGGCTCCAATATCCGCCCCCCCCTGGGCTCCAATGTCCCCTAACACCCCTTGTCCCTCCCCCCTTGTCCCTCCCCCCTTGTCCCTCCCCAGGGCACGTGGCATCTCTGACCCCGGCCCCCAGCGACGTGGACCCCGAGGGGACTCTGGTGGCAGGTGAGGCCATGCTGGGGGGTCCCAGGGATGGGGGGGGGGGGGGGGGCGGGGTCTCAGGGATGTGAGGGGGTCCCAGAGAAGTGGGGGCCAGCGGCTCTGCAACCCTCAGTGTGTCCCCCCCCGCAGGTGACGGTGCAGGGAGGGGGTGTCCGGCAGCGCAGGTGAACAGGTATGGGGGGGCAGGGAGGGAGCGGGGTGCTGTGGGGGGGTGCCGTGGGGAGGTGCACCCCATGCTGCCACCTCCCCCGGGGGGTCCCCGGTGGGTGTTGAGCCGCCCCTTCTGTCCCCTGGTGCAGTGGCCCCGGGAAAGCCCCTCCCGAGGCCGTGCCCCCCGCCTCTCTCTTCGGGCCCCCCCTGGAATCGGCTTTCGAAGCGGAGGATTTCCCGGGTGAGGATTTGGGGGGTCGGGGAGGAGGGAGTGGGATGGGGGACCCCAGCATCCAGCGTGCTGTGTCCCCCCCCCAACCCCCCCACCCCCCCAGCGCTCTGACACGGGGGTCTCCCCGCAGCCCCCCGTGCCTACGTCCTCACCTCCTCTTCCTCCCCCTTCTCCTCTTCCTCCCCGGAGAACGTGGAGGACTCGGGTTTGGACTCGCCCTCGCACCCCGCGCCCGGACCCTCCCCAGACTCGAGACCCTGGACCCCGCAGCCGGGGACGCCGCAGAGCCCCGTCCCCAAGCGGGGTGGCCCACCGGACCCGCCCCCCCCACCGCCCCTCCCCGCCGCCCGGGACCCCGGTGCCTGGGCGCCGCGGCCCCGCAGCCCCGCCGGCCGCCTCCCCGAGCCCCCCAGCTTCGCCGTCTTCAGCGGCCCCGGGGCCGAGGGGCTCTGGGAGGACGGGAGGTCGGTGCCCCGGGGACGCAGCCGCTGCCCCAGCGGCCCGGCCCCCCGCGAAGCCCCTTCGCCCGACCCTTTTGGGGAGCCCCCGCCGTGGGTCAGACCCCGCAGCCCCAGCGGGGACAATCCCCCTCTGCCTTGTCCTTCCTCCAACTCAGCCTCCTCCTCCTCCTCCTCCCCGGCCCCCCCTAGCGGGGGGGAGTCCTCCAGCCCCTCGCCGTGGACCTGCCAAGGGTCGGGGACGAGGCTGAGCGAGGGTGGCACGTTGGTGGCTCCCCCGCTGCAGCCTGAGCTGGGTGAGTGCTGGGGGTGCAGGAGCTGCCCCCCCGTTATCCTTAACTCTGCCCCCCCCCCCATTACCCTTAACTCTGCCCCCCCCGTTACCCTTAACTCTGCCCCCCCCGTTACCCTGAACTCTGCCCCCCCGTTACCCTGAACTCTGCCCCCCCCCGTTACCCTGAACTCTGCCCCCCCCGTTACCCTTAACTCTGCCCCCCGTTACCCTGAACTCTGCCCCCCCATTCCCTTTGGCTTGGCCCCCCCCAGCTGTGTGCAGGGTCTCACCCAGCTGAGAACAGTGCTCAGACCCGCCAAACTTGTGGCACGGGGGAGACCCTGCTGCACCCCTCCCTGGGGGGGCCCTGCCGTGGGTGGGTCACCCCCTATTTGTACCCCCCCCACCAGATGCTCTCCCCACCCGGCCCAGCGCAGCCCCCCGGGAGGTGCCGCTTGTGGCCCCCCCTCGCCGTTCCCGCACGAAGAGGCCGGCGGCTGGTCCAGCTGCGGGCAGCAACACTGACCTGGTGCGTGGGCTGGGGGGGGCGAGGGGGGGCAGGAATGGGGCTGGGATGCAGGACCAGACCCCCCCCCAACACCGTCTTGCCTTGCAGTCACGCTCGCTGAGCCCCTCGCCCTCCTGGAGCTGCGGCCCCTCGCACTCGGCGCCGGCCAGCCTGGGCGAGCGGGGCTTCTTCGCCGTCTCCCAGCCGGCGCTCGGTGGGTCCTGGGGGGGCACGGGGGTGGGTTGGGGGGGGGTCCCATCCGGGCTCTGACCTTGACTGACTCCCCAGGGCTGTCGCGGGGTCCCAGCCCCGTGGTGCTGGGCTCGCAGGACGCGCTGCCCGTGGCCACCGCCTTCACCGAGTACGTCCACGCGTACTTCAAGGGGCGCGACGCCGACAGGTATGGGGGTCCCAGGGGGGTCGGGGGACCCCCTCCTCGTCCCCCCAGCCACTTCATGCTGCTTGGGGCATCCACTGACCCCCGGCCTGTCCCCGGCAGCTGCCTGGTGAAGGTGACGGGGGAGCTCACCATGTCCTTCCCTGCCGGCATCGTCCGTGTCTTCAGCGGCACCATGGCCCCCCCCGTGCTCAGCTTCCGCCTGCTCAACGCCGGCGCCATCGAGCAGTTCCTGCCCAACACCGAGCTGCTCTACAGGTACGGGGGGGGCACACGGGGGCACCGCGGCACTGGCTGCGCAGGGAGCTGATATCAGGGTACAGGGGGTGCCTGGGGGGGGATGCAGGGACCTTGGGAGGTAGTGGGTGCAGTGGTGGGGAGCTAGTGTTGGGGTACGGGGGGTACCAGCATCCTGGGGGGTGGTGGGTGCAGTGACAGGGAGCTGATGTTGGGGTACAGGGGATGCCAGGGGCGTGCAGGCACCCTGGGAGGTGGTGGGTGCAGCGGTGGGGAGCTCTGTATCGGGGTACAGGAGGGGCATGGGCACCCTGGGTTGTGGTGGATGGGAATTGGGGTACAGGGGGTGCTGGGGGGGGGTATTGGCACCCCGGGTCATGGTGGATGCAGTAACAGGGAGCTGGTGTTGGGGTACAGGGGTGCTAGGGGGGTATTGGCACCCCGGGTCGTGGTGGATGCAGTAACAGGGAGCTGGTGTTGGGGTACAGGGGTGCTAGGGGGGTATTGGCACCCCGGGTCGTGGTGGATGCAGTAACAGGGAGCTGGTGTTGGGGTACAGGGGTGCTAGGGGGGTATTGGCACCCCGGGTCGTGGTGGATGCAGTAACAGGGAGCTGGTGTTGGGGTACAGGGGTGCTAGGGGGGTATTGGCACCCCGGGTCGTGGTGGATGCAGTAACAGGGAGCTGGTGTTGGGGTGCAGGGGTGCCAGGGGGGCACAGGCATCCTGGGAGGTGGCGGGTGCCGTGATGGGGAGCTGGTGTTGGGGTACAGGGGTGCCAGGGGGGTGCAGGCACCCTGGGAGGAGGCAGGTGCCGTGATGGGGAGCTGGTGTTGGGGTACAGGGGTGCCAGGGGGGTGCAGACACCCTGGGAGGAGGTGGGTGCCGTGATGGGGAGCTCTGTATCGGGGTACACAGTTTCTGGGGATGCCCGGGTGTCCCTGGGAGCCGGTAGATGCCACGACGGGGAGCTGGGTTCCGGGGTTCCCAGGGGGCCTGGGTGTCCTCGAGAGCCGGTGGGTGCTGTGGGGGGGAGCTGGGTGTTGGGGTGCCGGGTTTCCCAGGGTGCCCTGTCCCCTGCAGCGACCCCTCCCAGAGCGACCCCAGCACCAAGGATTTTTGGCTGAACATGGCGGCGCTGACGGGGCACCTGCAGAAACAAGCGGAGCAGAGTCCGGCCGCCTCCTACTACAACGTGGCTCTACTCAAGTACCAGGTGACCCCCTCGGGACACCCCCCCAGCTCCTGGGAGAGGTTGGGAGGGTCTCACTGACCCCCCCCCCCCCCTCCCTCCTTGAACCCTTCGGTGCTCCCCAGTTCTCGCGGCTGGGCCCCGGCGCGGCGCCGCTGCGGCTCTGCGTGCGCTGGGACTGCTCGCCGGGCGCCACGCGGGTCAGCGTCGACTACGGCTACAACGCCGGCGCCCTGGCCCTGCCCGTGCCCCTCGCCAACGTCCACGTCCTGCTGCCCGTCGACGAGCCTGTCGCTAACCTGCGGCTGCAGCCCGCGGCCAGCTGGTAAAGGGGATGAGCTTGGGGGAACGGGGGTGCGGATGGGGTGAGGGAGGTGGGGACAGGGCGAAGCGGGACGGGGGGTTTGGGGACGTGCCCGTGGTGTCCCCGCAGGAATCTGGAGGAGAAGAGGCTGCTCTGGAGGCTGCTGGACGTCCCCGGTGCCCCGGGACAGGGAGGTGAGGCTGCGCCTGCATGTAGGGGAGCAGGGTCCAGGCTTGGGCCCCTGCAGACCCCCCCTCAAACTCTTTGCTGTCCCCCCCTCTTCCAGGCTGTGGCCGGCTCTCAGCCAGTTGGGAGCCGCTCAGCGGGCCCAGCAAGCCCAGCCCTGTGGCGGCCCAGTTCAGCAGTGAGGGCAGCACGTTGTCAGGCGTCGAGGTGGAGCTGGCGAGCGCCGGGTACCGCATGTCGCTGGTCAAGAAGAGGTTTGCTACAGGTACGGCTGGCGGGGGGGTGTGGGGGGGGTCCCTTCGCCAAGGCTCTGGGGGGTTACGGGGTCCTCTCCATCTCCTGTGGCCTCAGGGTGCACGGGGTCCCTTCCTTGGGGTGCAGGGGGTCCCTTTCCCGAGGTGGATGGGGTCCCCTCCCTGCTCCTTGGGGTGCACAGGGGGTCCCCTCCCTGCTCCCCATGGCCCTGGGGTGCGTGGGGTCCCCTCCTTACCACCCCAAGCTCCATTTCCCCCCCTCACTGGCCAATGCCCAGCCAGGGGAGGGTGCAGGTAGCCCAGTTTGGGGCCAGCATCGAGCCCTGGCCACTGGGCAATGACCATCCTCGTGCCAGGCACATGCCCCCCCATCCTCGCAGCCCCTCCTCACCGCCTTTCCTCCGCAGGGATCTACCTGGCGGGGTCCTGAGCCACCTCCCACCGGACCCTCCGAGCCACCCCTGGGCTTCCCCTTTGGTTGTGTGAACTTGAAACACTGGATGGAGGCCGGCTGGGGGAGGGGGTGCCGCCGGGTGGGAGCCCCCCCCTCCTCCTCTTTCTCCTCCTCCTCCTCCTCTCCCTCCGGCCCCCCACTCTGTGGCTGTCATCGCGTCGTCTCCTGCTGCCCGGTGGTCGGTCCCCTCCATCCCCCCCCCCTCCATGCTGTGAAGGGAGCAGGAGCTGCTCTTTTATTAAACACTTTATTTTCTAATAACCCCCCCGCCGGCTCCCGCCTGCCTCCTGCCGCGACGCCCATCCCCGGGGCCTCCAGGCTCCTCCACGGAAACGGGACTCGGCCGACGTGGCCACGGCTCCCCGGGGGCTGCGGGGAAACCGAGGCAGGGAACTGGCGGCGCTTCGCCGAGCCCTTTCCTTGCGCCCAGCGGGTGCTGCCGCCCCACCTGCGGCGGGTGGATGGGCAAAGGGGTGGGGGGACGGACGGACGGACGGACAGAACCTGGGGCCGCAGCGCTGCCGGCTCGGGGAGAGTCGTGGTGTGAGGATGGCCCCGAGCTGAATCTGCAACAAGGTACTGGGCGGGGGGGTCTCTTTGGGGAGGCTCGTGGCTTTTTGCAGTGTGGTGGGGGCCAAGCTGGCACCCCTGGGGGCCACCACCTTGGCAAGGACCGGCCAGATCTGTCCTCATCTGCGTGGCCTCTGTGTGGTGCCGGTGGGCAAGCAGCACCCAGGCTCTTGCCGGGGTCCCCGTGTGCTGCCCGGGGGACCCCCACCCCAGTGCTTTGTCTCCGAGGGCGAGGGCTGCCGGGTGGGCTCCTTGCACCCAGGGCCACTCTCCCACCTCCTCCCTACACCCTGCGCCAGCGGTAACTCCCAGGGTATCCCCGGGGGGGCTGCACGCACTGTTGGCCCCATTCCCAGGTTTGGGGGCCGCACCCTGTGTTTGCTCCCCCAAAGGAGAACGGCCCCATCCCGGAACCAGCAGTTTATCGCTGCTTTTTTCTGGCTCTGCTGCGCGTTTCCCAGCGCAGCCGGAGGAGTCGGACACTGCCCCGCACCCAAGGGTGCCCTGCCCAGCCTGGGCTCTCCCAACACCTCGCTGGTTACCCGGGTGTAACCGGTGCGGGGAGATCCCCCCGCTCCCCCCCCGCCTGCCGGGAGCTCCGTGCTCGGGCTCCACAGGGCAGGAGGTTGTGCCCTGAGCCGAGGGGTTCCGCGGGGGCTGCGGTGCCCAATCCCGCTCCCCGGCTCTTGCAGAGCACGTCCCCGCGGTGCTACAGGCTGGAGCTGGGGCCTCTGCTCGCCGTGGGGCTCCTGGGGCTACCTGCTCCACCAGCCGCGGCCCAGCGTGGCCCCCGAGCGCAGCACCCCCCAGGCTCCCCCCACCCCGGGCTCTGCCTGCGCCCCGCGTGGCCAACACCTCGGTGCAGAACATCTCCGGCCACGTGCGGGACTTCACGCGGTACCGGCGCTGCTGCTCCTTCCCGGCGCTGCTCGGCGGCAAACGCGGGGGGCCCGAGGGGTCCCCCAACATCTCCCTCCTCTTGGCCATTAAGTCATCGCCGGTGAACTACGAGTGGCAGGAGGTGATCCGCAGGACCTGGGGGTAGGAGAGAACCTTCGAAGGAGCCTTCATCCGCAGATCTTCCTCAGGGGGGTGGCCCCCGGGATGCCAAGAAGCTCAGCTGGCTGCTGCGGCTGGAGCAGCGGGAGCGCGGGGACGTGCTGCGGTGGGACTTCAGGGACTTTCAGGGACTTTCTTCAACCTGACACTGAAGCAAGTGCTCTTCCACGCCTGGCTGGAGGAGCGCTGCCCCCACGTCCGCTGCGTCTTCAACAGGGACGACGTCGTCTTCATCAGCATGAAGGGGTTCTAGGGGGACCAAGAGCCGCTGAGGAAACCCCCGGTGCACCCCGAGGGCCGCTTGGGCTCCGGCTCTCCCCCTGTCCCTGGTAGCTGCTGCTCGGTGCTGCCACGTTGCTGGCAGGGGGGTGTCCTCAGGGCTGACCCCCCCACTCTGCCGTGGTCCCCCTGGGATGGCTGAGGGCCACTATGCCCCATCCTGTTTCTGCCTGGTTTTACCCCAAATCTGCCCTCCAGGGGCCAGGGGAGCCCCCAGGCATTGGAGGGAGAATAAATGAACCTGTGTTGTTAATGAGGATGTGGGGGTCTGGAGCCTTCCTGGGGGACAGGGGGTGTGGGAGGGTACTGGGGGGATGGATTGGGGGGAGCAGGGGCTTGGGGGGGGCTCAAGGTGCGTGTGAGGCCAGTGATGACCCTCGGCGGAGGCAGCCTTGGCCCTGGCGGGATGCTTGGACCCGGGAACAGGTTAGGGGTCTGGTGGGGTTGGGAAGGGTCAGTGTGAGGGTCATGGTTGGACTTGGAGGATCCTCAAGGTCTTTTCCACCCGAGATGATTCTGGGATTCTGAGCTTCAGGCTGCGGGTGGAGGATATCAGCGGTGGGTGAGGAGCAAAATCCAGCAGCCTTGGGGTGCTGTGCCGCAGGCGCTGTGCGGTGCTGGGTGCTGGCACCCCCCTCCCAACAGCTCCACAGCAACCAGACCCCGGCATCCCCTCTCCCTGTGTGTGTCCGTCCCCCACATCCCCTCTCTGTGTCCCCCCCATCCCCTCTCCCTGTGTGTCCCCCACATCCCCTCTCACCTCACTCCAGCTGGCAAATTTACCAAACTTTACTAGAAAATGGCCAAATCCCGCTGTGGTGGGGGCAGCAACAGGCGGAAGGGGGGTAAAAGACAAGCGGCATTGCACAGCGGGGGGTCTGCCTGCTGCGGGGAGGGGGGAAGCAGAGCAGCATTGCATGGGGGGTGGAAATTGGGGGCCACATCCCCCTGTGCCACACCCCCCCCCCCCGCCCCCCTCCACTGGCCCCGCAGCCGGTAAAGCAGGATGGAGCGTCGCCGTGGCCGTGTGTCCGTCCGTGTCACCGCCTGGTGCTGGGGAGGGAGGGGGGGTGGCTACCCCCGGGCTTTGCTCCGGCCCTCCCGCAGCGCCTCGATTTTGGGGGCCAGCTCCCCAAAAGTGGGTCTGGCGCTGGGGGAGAAGGCCCAGCAGCTCAGCATCAGTGTGTAGACCTGGGGGGGACAAGGGACAGGGTGGTCAGGGGAGGGAGGTGGCCCCCAGGACCCCCCCACTGGCCCCCCAGCAGGGCTCTCACCTCCATGGGGCAGCTGGCCGGCACCGGGAGCCGCCGGTTTTCCTTCAGGAGCTCCAGCAAGTGGCAGATGATCTGCGTCGTCTTCTCAGCGCCCATCATGCGGAGGAACTCCTGCAGGCACGGGGACAAGCGTCAGCGCGGGGCCACCGCGGCCGGACCGGGGACCCCTCCCCGGGGTAACGGGTCCAGGGTGGGGGCAGCAGGACCCACGCAGTGTCTCACCTCCGAGGGGCTCTTGCTCTTGTTGCTGTAGGTGAAGAGCTCGTAGAGGAGGACCCCGAAGCTCCAGATGTCGGATGCCCGGGAGAAGACGTTGTCTGCCAGGGACTCGGGCGCGTACCTGCCGGCAGGAGGGTGCTGAGCACCGGCTCCAGCCCCGTGTCCCCCCCTCCCCGTCCCCAAGTGCCACCCTCACCAGAAGACGGGGCTCTGGCCGGGCTCCCGCACCACGTAATAATCCTTGTCCTGCGGCAGCAGCTTGGCCAGCCCGAAGTCCCCGATTTTAACGTGGGTTTCACTCTCCACCAAGATGTTCCTGCTGGCCAGGTCCCGGTGCAGGCAGCGCTGCGCCCCCAGGTACTCCATGCCCTGCGCGGGACGCAGCCGCTCGCTGGGGCCAGCACCCAGAAGCATCCCCGTGGGGGGGCTCACGACCCCCCCACCTGCCCCCCGACATTGCTCCATCCTCATGCCAAGGAGAGCGGGACCCGCTTTGCCCCCAGCCCCACCTTGCAGATCTGCCAGGCGTAGAGGAGCAGGGTCCGGTGCTCCAAGCGGGGCTGGTTCTTCTGCAGGTAGTCCCGCAGGCAGCCGTTGGGCAAGTACTCCATCACCAGCCGTAGCCCGCGCCGCCCTGGAGGCAGAGCCGTCACCCGCCGGCCGGGATACGGGCAGAGCCGGGGCTGGGCGCAGGCAGCATCGCCGCGGGGACCCCTGCCCGCTCCCTGCCCCACGCCGCGCTCACCCCGGCTGTAGCAGACGCCGCGGTACCGGACGATGAAGTCGTGCTGCAGCGAGTGCAAGATCTGGATCTCCCTCTCGAAATCCTGCAGTTCCTTGGCCGAATCCTGCTGCAGCTTCTTCACCGCCACCAGCTCGCCCGTGCTGTCGCCCAGCGGGTCGTAGCGGCACAACTCCACGCTCCCAAAGTTGCCCTGGCGGGGGGAGAGACGACAAATGGGGATGTGGGGTGCTGGGGGGGGGGGGGGGGGGGTTGAAGGGGGGGCTCAGAGACCCCCACCATGTCCCCAGCGCTGGGTCCCCCCCTCAAATCCCACGCACAGGTGAGGCCGCGGGCACAAATCAAGCATTTCTCAGCTTTGAGGGCAAAACATCCTCCCAGGAGCCCCAGATGCAGGGGCGGGGGGAGGTGCAGGGACATCGTCCACTGAATCTTGGGGCCCCCTCTGCCCCCCCTCACCTTGCCCAGCAGCGAGATGTACTTGAGGTGCCGCTCCTCGAAGTGGGTGGGGTCCTGGCACATGGCGAGGGGCTCGTACCCCCAGAAGCTGTCCCGGAGCGTCGCGTCGGTGGGCGACAGGTCCGAGAGCAGCTCGTAATCTGGGGGAGGCGAGCGGTGAGGGCGCCGGGGGGCAGGGGGGGCAGAGCCTGTCCCCCCCGCACCGTCCCGGGGCTCACCCGAGGTTATGAGGCTGTTGAGGTCGCGGATGAGGGCGCGGAAGCTGGGCCGCCGGCGGGGCTGGTAGTCCATGCACTGCGCGATGAGCGTGGCCAGCTCCGTCCACTTGGGCGCGGGGAGCTGGAGGCTGCTCTGGTAGAAATCCAGCTTCTGCGGGGGTGGGAGAAGGGGCTGGAGCTGGTTGTGGGGTGCCCCCCCCCCCCCCAACAGCCCCCATGCACCTTGCCAGGCTGTGCAAACCCCTTGCCCTGAGCATCATCTGCGGGATGTTAGTCTGGGGGGTTGGTTACTGCCCGACCCACAGCCACCTGCGCCGTGCACTGGGGCTGGGGGGGGTCCAGAGCCCTCCAGTCCCTGGCTCTGGGTGCTGTGGGTGCCCATCTGCCCCTTTTGCAGTGTGACTTGGGTCACCAGAGTGTCTGGCCAGCAGAGAAATCCCACGGTGGGGTTGGGGGACACGGGGTGTTCTCTGGGCAGGGGGTGAGTGAGCAGAGCCCGGGTGCAACAGGACAGGGCAGGAGGGTTGGGGTGCAGTGGGATGGGGCAGAAGGGTTGGGGCAGGAGGGTTGGGGTGCAGCGGGATGGGGCAGGAGGGTTGGGGCAGGAGGGTTGGGGTGCAGCAGGATGGAGCAGGAGGGTTGGGATGCAGTGGGATGGGGCAGGAGGGTTGGGGCAGGAGGGTTGGGGTGCAGTGGGATGGGGCAGAAGGGTTGGGGCAGGAGGGTTGGGGTGCAGCAGGATGGAGCAGGAGAGTTGGGGTGCAGCGGGACGGGGCAGGAGGGATGGGGCAGAAGGGTTGGGGTGCAGCAGGATGGAGCAGGAGGGTTGGGATGCAGTGGGATGGGGCAGGAGGGTTGGGGTGCAGCAGGATGGAGCAGGAGGGTTGGGGTGCAGCGGGATGGGGCAGGAGGGATGGGGCAGAAGGGTTGGGGTGCAGCGGGACGGGGCAGCCTCACCTTCTGGGGCTCCAGCAGGCTCACGGGCATGTTGCCGCCGCTGAAGATCTCCCAGAGGGTGGCCCCAAAGCTCCACTTGTCCGCCGGCAGCGCCAGGCTCTTGGGGTCACTGAGGCACTCGGGGGCCACCCAGGGGATGCGCTCCACCAGCACTGGGAGAGGGGCACGGCCCCGCTCAGCACCCACCGGGGGGGCCCTGCCACCCCCCAACCCGCCGCGTCACCTGGGCACTTACTCTCCTTGGCCAGGATGGTGACGCTGACTCCGGGGTCGTTGAGTTTGATGAAGGGGGGGCTGCCGCTGGCCACGTCCCCCTCCCGGGTCAGCAGCACCTTCTTTGCCGAGACGTTGCCGTGGGTGATTTTCTTGTCCTCCTGGGGAGGGGAGAGGGACCAGGAGTGTCAGCACGGCCCCGGCCCGTGGGGCAGCCCCACGCACGGGGCTGAGGGGGTGTCAGTGGGGGGGAACCAAGAGGGAGGCGTTGGAGCCGTGGGGCTGTGGGGGCCATGGGACATGGATGGGTGGGGGCCGTGGGACGTGGATGGGTGGGGGCTGCAGGACAAGGACTGGGGGAGCCGTGGGATGCTGCCATGCGGGAGCTGCCGGACACGTGGCCCCTGGGGCGCCGGGGCTTGCTGCGGTGCCGGCAGCGGCTCACCAGGTAGTTGAGGGCGTAGGCCAACTGCTTGGCCACCTGCAGCTTCCAGCCAGTGGTCACTTTGCCGTCCCCTCGGTTCTTCTTCAGGTAGAGGTCCAGGGGCCCGAACCTGACGTACTCCTGCACCATGACACCTGTGGTGGCGGGGTGGGGGGACACGACACGGGCAACTGTGGCCAGTGGCCTCCCGGCAGCGTGGCCGTGGCCCGGCGGGGGGGGGCCGGGGGCACTCACTGTCCTTCCCGAGGCTGACGCCGTGCAGCAGGACGAGGTGTTTGTGGGAGAGCTGGCTCATGATGCTGGCTGCCTCCAGGAACGACTGCGAGAGGCGGGGGGGGGGGGGGGGGGGGGGCTGGCTCAGCGGAGGGGGGGGGGGCCGTGGGGACCCCCCTCACCCCCCGGTGCCAGGCTGGGGGGCTGCCGCCGCCTGACCTCGGCGCAGTTGCGGTGGCTGCCGTCCATGACCTTGAGCACCACCTCGGTCTGGTGGTCCCCGTCCTCCTCCTGGTCCCGCTTGACGCCCTTGTAGATGTGGGTGAAGGAGCCCCGGCCCAGGCTCTCGCCCTGTCGCGCGAAGGGGACGCTGGGTGTGTGTGGGGGTGTCCCATGTGCCCCCCCCCCCAGCCCGCTGCCACTCCGGCTCCCCCCCTCCCTGTACCCGCGTGAGGCTCTGGGGGTCGATCTTGTGGAACATCATCTGGTTGAGGCTGCGGCGGGGGGCGGCGGGGGAGCCGGGGGGCTGGGGGCAGCCGCTGCGCACGATCAGCAGGTTGGACTTGTCTGGGGGGGGGGGAGCGGCCGTGAGGGGCGGCCGGGGTGGGCTGTGCCCACACTGTGACCTCACGCAGGCCGCTCCGTGATGTCACAGCCGGCTCTAGAACGTCACGCAGCTCGTTTTCTGGTGTCACACGGCCCGATCTAGGACGCTGTACAGCCGGCTCCGCGATGTCACACCGCCCGCCCTGTGACGTCACACTGCCCGCCCTGTGACGTCACACCACCCGCCCTGTGACATCACACCACCTGTCCTGTGACGTCACACCACCTGTCCTGTGATGTCACACCACCTGTCCTGTGACATCACACCACTCACGCTGTGACATCACACCACCTGTCCTATGACGTCACACCGCCCACCCTGTGATGTCACACCGCCCGCCCTGTGATGTCACACTGCCCGCCCTGTGATGTCACACCACCCGCCCTGTGATGCCACACCACTCGCGCTGTGACGTCACACCGCCCACCCTGTGACGTCACACCACCTGCCCTGTGACATCACACCACCCGCCCTGTGACGTCACACCACCCACCCTGTGACGCCACACCACTTGCGCTGTGATGTCACCCCACCCGCCCTGTGATGCCACACCACTTGCGCTGTGATGTCACCCCACCCGCCCTGTGATGTCACCCCACCCGCCCTGTGACGTCACGCCGCCCCGGAGGTGTCACCTCTGGGCAGGGGTGGGCAGCAGGCCGCCAGGCGCATGTGGGCCCCCTCCGCCTGCAGCCCGCAGCGCCCGTAGGTGCCCAGCAGCTCCCGCAGGCTGCAGAACCTCCGCGTCACCCCCGAGAGCCAGAAATTCCCGTCCTCGTCCCGGCGGATCAGGCAGCGCTTGTAGTCGGGGCCGGAGCGGGTCTGCGGGGCGAGAGCCGGGCTCAGCGGCCTGGGGACCCCCCTGGGAGACACCCCCCACCCCCCCAAACCCCTCACGCCCTGCGGGTGCCCGCGGCAGCTCCGGGGCCGTCCCAAAGGGCCATCGCTGGTGGCACCGTCGTGGCAAGCACCAGGTCTCAGGCCCATTTCCCTCCCTGCTCCCGCTGCCAGTGCCGGTGCCGGTGGCGGTGCCGGTGGCGGTGGCGGGGCAGTGGCGGTGCAGTGGCGGTGGCGGTGCCGGTCTCACCTCGGCGCAGACGGTCAGCAAGTAGCTGTCGAAGTCCTGGGGGCTGCGGCGCAGCAGGTACAGCCCCGGGTGGCTCCCCGCCACCTTCAGCTTGTTCACCGCAAACTCGGAGCTGCGATGGGCAGCGCTGGCTCAGGCGCAGCCCGGTCCCCCCTCGGGGACCACCCCCCACCCTCAGCCCCACCCCCCGCCCCCCCCAGGTCCCCCAAACCCATCGGGAGCTGAGCGTCACCCACCCAGCGAGCAGGATGCGGCCTGGCGCTCGTTGCCGTTGTGGCTCCTGCCCAAGGGATTTCTGCCCCCATCACCCGTGGGGTGGGGGGGGTCCCAGCACCCACCTGATGGGCCCGTGACACTGGTTCTCCACGTCCTCCAGGAGCCGGGGGGGGGCCACCTCCTTGCAGAAGTAGTGGTGGGCATCTGCCGTCAGGCGGTAGTAGCCGTCGAGGAGAGCCACGAAGGAGCGGGCTTCCCGCAACGTGGGGAACTCCATCTCCTGGGGCCAGGAGGCGGGGGGTCAGCCCCAGGCCAACCCCAGCCCCCCCCCACCCTGCTGGGGCTCCCCCCAGCTCACCAGCACCCGATTATCCGTCTTGGTGAGGGTGACGACGCGGTTCTCCACGGGGCCGCCCTCCCGACTCGCCTGCTTGATGCTGATGTCGGCGATGTCGGGGAAATCGCAGAAGTGTTGGCGGTTCTGGGGGGGGGGAGGACACATGGACATAGACAAGGGCTGAGCCTTCATGTCCCGTCCCCCGCCCCCACCTCACCCCGCCGTGGGACCCCCATATCGCCGCCGCCTCACCCGCACCTCGGAGCCGCCGCAGCTCCAGGCGACGCCGCTCTCGCCGGCCACGTGGATGACGATGGCGGCGGCGGAGCCCGGCGAGCGCACGGGGAAACTCTCCTCGGCCCAGCGCCGCTGCAGCCGCTCCAGGTCCAGCAGGTACTTGAGCTTCAGGTAGCGTCCGTCTGTCTGGCAGCTCCCGATCTTCCGCAGGGATTTGCTGAAGCGCCGGCGGATGCGCTTGCGGGTGAGGAAGTTGTGCTGCTGGATCTGGCACCGCAGCCGCTCGGGGAGGCAGGACTTGTAGCTGCCGGGGATGGGGAGGTGGGTGCTGGGCTGTCCCCGGGGGCACTGGGATGTCCCCAGGGGTGTCAGGTTGTCTCCAGGGGTGCTGGACTGTCCCCAGGGGTCCTGGGTTGTCCCCAGAGGTGCCAGGCTGTCCCCAGGGGCACTGGGATGTCTCCAGGGGTGCCAGGTGGTCTCCAGGGGTGCTGGCCTGTCCTCAGGCATGCCAGGCTGTCCCCAAGGGTGCCAGGCTGTCCCCAGGGGTACCAATTTGTCCCCAGGGGTGCCGGGCTGTCCCCAGGGGTGCCAGGCTGTCCCTAGGGGCACTGGGATGTCCCCAGGGGTGCCGGGCTGCCCTCACGGTCCCCAGCTGACCTGACGTGGCTGAAGACCTCGGCGGGGCTCTGCCGCTGCTCCTTGGCGATGCGCAGCATGTCCAGCAGCGCCAGGCTCAGGCACTCCTCCTGCGTGGGCAGGCTCAGCCCCACGGCCACGTGTCCCCCGATGAAATCGCTGCGGGACTGCGGAGGGTGCAGGGGCTGGGTTGGGGGGGGTCGGTTCCCCACACCAGCCCCTGCACCCTCCCCAGGGATGCTGCAGCCAGGAGCCTCGATGCACCCCAAGACCCCCGGGGGGGTCCCTGCATGAGGCCGTGGCAGGTGTCCCCTCACTGGGACATGCACCACCCTGAGGGGGGCACAGTGACCCCCACCTCAGCGAGCCGGGGTGCCCCGTGCCCAGCATGGGACGCCCACGAGCAGCTCCAGCCAAGCTGGGTAGCAGGACCCCCATCCTGCCAGCGTCGTGGAGGAGGAGGGTGGCCCGGGGCGATGAAGGCCATCGCTGCACGGGGCTTAACACATACCACACCCCTGAGAAGCCACACGGGCCCCCCCCATCCCCAGCTGCGGTGTTGGGGACAGACGCCAGCCTGGCGGGGCTCACCTGGGCAAAGAGGTAATCGATGACGGGGTAGTCCAGGACGGGGCTGGCCCGGTCGTTCAGCAACTGGAAGCGGTGGGACTGTCCCAGCCCGCACCAGTTGGGGAAAAAAAACCTGATGGGGAGAGTGGAGGGGGCTCAGCGCCATGTCCACCACCCCCCCCCTCCAGCGCACAACCCCTCTCAGCCATCAGGGAGTCCCCCGGGGAGCCGGGCCGGGGCTGTACCTGATCCTGTACACCACGACCTGGCTGCGGGAATCATCGACGGTGAAGATGTGGTTGGGGGGGAACCAGCAGCTGAGATCCTCGGTGGCCAGCGCGAAGAGCGGGTGGCAAACGGGCAGCACGCCTGGGGGGAGAGCGGTGCTGGGACCCCCCCTGCCGCGAGGACGGGCACGGCCGGTGCCCTGAGCCCATGGCTGGTACCCCGAGCCCACAGCTGGTGCCTCAAGCCCATGGCCAGTGCCCTGAGCCCACGGCCAGTGCCCTGAGCCCACCCACTACCCTGAGCCCATGGCAAGTACCCCAACCCCATGGCTGATACCCCCAGCCCACGGCCAGTGCCCCGAGCCCACATTTGGTGTCTCAAGCCCATGGCCGGTACCCCAAGCCAGTGTCCTGAGCCCATCCAGTACCCTGAGCCCACAGCCAGTGCCCTGAGTCCATGGCCAGTGCCCCAAGCCCACGGCCAGTGCCCCGAGCCCATGGCCAGTGAGCCCACGGCCAGTGCCCTGAGCCCACCCACTACCCTGAGCCCATGGCAAGTACCCCAAGCCCATGGCTGATACCCCAAGCCCACGGCCAGTGCTCCAAGCCCACAGTCAATACCCCAAGCCCACCCAGTAGCTTGAGCTCGTGGTCAGTGCCCCGAGCCCACGGCCATCCCCCCAAGCCCACCGGCACCAGGGGCCAATGCTCACCGCAGGCTTTGGCGGCCCGCACGCACAGCTCCTCGGCCGTGTACTCGCCGAAGGTGAAGGTGAGGACGGGGGCGGCGGTGCCGGGGGGGCCGCGCGGGGCGGGCGCCCGGTGGTACAGGTACACCTGGAGGGTGCCGGTCTCGGCGGAGGAGAGGCTGCAGGAGCGTTCCCCGATCAGCGGCGTCTCCTCACCCAGCGGGGCCATGGCGGGTGCTGCAAGGACGGGGGGGGGCTCAGCTGGCAGCACTGTCCCCCCCACCACCGTGTGACCCCTGCGTGGGGCAGGACCTTGCCCCGCACATGCCTCCTGGAATAACACCCCCCAGCCAAGCCTGCAGCATCGCCAGGGCTGGAGGCAGCCCGTCCGGGGGGGGGCGGAAGGGGAAACTGAGGCACGCAGCCGTTTCTCCGGGCATGTGGCCAAACCCCCCCTCCCCAGGCTGGCCCACGGCCGCTGCTCCTCGCCAGCCGGCCCAGGGCCCGTGTACCCGTGCCTTGCATCGCTCCCAGGCACGGGCAGGGAGGACTCGGCTCCATCCCCGTGCTGTGACACCGCGAAGCCCCCCCCGTGTCGGTGTGGTACCTGCTGCTGTGCCAGCGGCCCCCCCCGTGTGCTCCGGCCCTGGGGAGCGGGTCCCGGGCAGGGCTGTGCCACCGGGTCGGGCTGTGTGGGTGGCTGCTCCGAGTCAAAAAATCCCCTCGGTGACTTCCTTCCTGCCCGCAGCCTCCTCGGCGGGCGGCTTCCTGGTGAAGGAGGGGGTACGGGGGGGGGGGGGGGGGCAGAAAAGAGCCACCCCAGGGTGCAGTGTGATAGACAGTAAACTGTTTGTTCATCAAATTCCATTAAAGATACTGGGAGCTCGTGACATGTTATTCCATAAACTATGTAGGCCTAAGCTTAATCTTAACTATTACACTGTGTAACGACTGACTGCAAGTGCTTATCTCAGTTGAAATGCTGAAGCAAGGACTCCTACTGTGCAAAAGACTGAAAAGAGGGAGAAAGGGAAGAAGGACAAAAGGGAGAAAGACAAAGGGGAGAAGAAGAAGAAAAAAGGGGGTAGTGTCTGTACTCTGTAAGATATAAACAAAAGCTTTGTGAGCCACTCTCAGGAAAGCAGGAAATACGAGGAGTTGGTGACGCGAGGAAGACCCGGATGGAGCGACCCCCTAACTGCAAAGTGCGCAGACGCAGGGTACACCTCTCAGAGAGACCCGATACCGGAAGGCGGAGGATATAAAAAAGACGGACCCTCGGGAAGTGAGTGTGCGCCGTTGGTGGAGCAAGGACTCCCCGGCTGCCCAGCGCTGTTTTGCTTGTTGCCGCTTGCTAAATAAACAATTGAAATTTTGATTGGCTCTGACTCACATCAATTTGAGAAATCTACTTATAACACGCAGGAGTCCTGGGGTGAAGGGGCAGGGAGCCCCGGGCACCCCACTGGTGCTGTGGGTACCTCAGGGGTGGGCGATGCTCTGCTGGGGCACCCCAGCCCCCGTCCTGTCCCACCCCACCGCGCGGGGCGAGGGGCTGGGTGCTGCCCGCGCACCCCTGCCACCCCCTGCGCCCCATTGCTGGGACCCTCCCTGCCCCACTCTGCTCCCTGCCAGGCTGGGCTCGGCCCCTTCACCCCAGTCTTGGCCCCGGGGTGCCGCTGGTGTCACCGTGCCTTCAGGGTGACCGTGGGGCTGGGCCTGTGCCGGGCCCTGGCGCCGTGCGGCGTCGCACGCACCCATCGGCGGATGTGGCCGGGCCCAGCAGCCGCCGCTTCTTGTTTTTCCCCTTTTTGTTGCTCAAACCAGCTTGGCAAGGAGACAAAGCCTGGGGCAAGGCGGGGAAGGGGGTCCTGCCTGGAACATCTCCCTGGGGACAAGCGATGGCGACAAGGCCACCAAGGCTGGAGTCAGACCCTGGGGACCAGGGACCCTCCTGCACCCCACGGTGACGCCTCAGCGGGGACGGTGACCCCACGGCATCTCTGTCCCCACGTCGGGGCTAACCCCGCGCTGGAGGCTCATCCCCGGGGTTCAGGGCAGGGGGAGGAAATCCCCGTGGGCCAAACTTGCCCAGGGGCTGGGCGAGACAAAGCAGCGTTTGTGCCAGGGAATGAGGAAACTGGAGCAGCCCCACGCCCAAGTGCCACATATCCCCACGGCCGGGGCCGTCCCGCCATCCCCGCGCTCACCGGGGTCAGTGGCCCCTGCTTGCCATGTTGCCTGCCGTGTTACAGGCAACCCCACTGCCGCTCGGGCTGGCCCAGGGTCAGCCAGTGGCGGGGCGTGCGGGAGGGAAGGGGTTATATGGCTGCGGCCCCCGACAGCTCCATCCTCCCCGCCAAGGGTCCCTCCCCGACGCCCTGAACCTGCCTCCTGCTGGCGCCCGCCCCGCGGGCTGGAGGAGCTCGAGGCACCGCCGGCCCCTCGCCACGGCCCCGCCACCACCTCAACACCCGCCGAGGACATCGCAGCAGCCTCCAGCGACCCGTCGGACTCCCCAGAGACCCCCCGGGCTCCCCAGAGACCCCCTGGGCAGCCCCTCGCTCTCCTTCTCCCCGCCTCAGCACCAGGTCCTTGCTCCGCGGGCAGCTGCCTGCGAACGAGCTGCTTTTTTCTGGGTAAAGGTTTAGCTTTGGTTTGTTTTGACCCCTCGGCTGGAGATAAATTTGGCTCCCGCAGCGGCTCTGCCCCTCCTTGTTTGTGCTGCCTGGGGAGGGGGGGGGTCGCTCCCTCCTGGCCGTGTCCTTTGGGCAGCGACGCTTCCCTGGAGCTGCGGAGCCGGGGTCCGATGCGAAGGGAAGGGGGCTCCAAACCGGGAGGTATTTGGGGGAATTTCCTTGCCGAGCTCGGGCTGTCGCTGTTGCAGCCGAACACCCGCCCGGCTGCTCGGCACTGACCTTCCTGGGGACAGGGATGGGATGGGACGGGACAGGGTGGCAGCTCCGTGCTCGGTCCTTTCTGCTGCGCGTCGAGCGTCGGTCGATAATTGCACGGAGTTTTCTCCCCCCTCCAGTTTCGTCACCCTCGGATGCGCCGGTGCCACCGTGCCCTGGCCTAGCAGCGCGTGCCGCGTCCCCCTGCTGCGTCCCCGTCACCCGCAGGTGCCCGGCAGCCGCCACGCTGGCCCCGGCGGAGAGCCTGGACGTGCGGATGCCGGAGCGACTGACCTTCAGCCTCTGGGACTACGGAGTCTTCGGGCTGATGCTGCTGATCTCCACCGGCATCGGGCTCTTCCACGGCCTCGCCAAAGGCGGCCAGAAAACCTCGGAGGATTTTTTCACGGGGGGACGACGGATGTCAGCGCTGCCGGTGGGGCTCTCGCTCTCGGCCAGCTTCATGTCAGCCATCCAGGTGCTGGGGGTGCCGGCGGAGGCGTATCGCTACGGAGCCAAATTCCTCTGGATGTGCCTGGGGCAGCTGCTCAACACACTCCTCACCGCCCAGCTCTTCCTCCCCGTCTTCTACCGCCTGGGGCTCACCAGCACCTACGAGGTGGGCACCACGGGGATGGGGGGAGCAGCCCCCAGGGCGCCCCAATGCCGGGGTGGCCCCGACACGCTCCCTTGTCCTTGTCCCCAGTACCTGGAGCGGCGGTTCAGCAGGAGCGTCCGGCTGTGCGGGACGCTGCAGTATGTGGTGGCCACGGTGCGTGTCCGCGGCGCCGGGGTGGGATGGAGACGGTGGGGACGTGACACGCAGTGGGGGGGTTTGGATCCGGCTGCGCCGCCGCTGCCCTGAGCCCCCCCGTGAAGTGTCCTCGTTCCCGTGCTCGTGTTTTCCGTGACTCAAAGCAAATAGCGCCCGGCAGGAGCCCTGTTTGGAATGAAAACCCCAGTGTTTTCCCAGCGCCGGGTTTGGGCGGCACCGTCACGTTTTGGCCCCGTGGGCGCAGCCGTCACCTGCCCGGCGCTCGCGGGGACGGTGGGACGGGGCACTGACACCCCCCCCCCCTTCCCACAGATGCTCTACACCGGGATCGTCATCTACGCCCCCGCCCTGATCCTCAACCAAGGTGCGGGGGGGAAGCGGGGGCTGCTCCCCATCGTGTCCCCGTCCCTGCGTTGGGGACATCTCAGCCCTGTCCCACCCCCGGAGTGTCGTTTGCACCCCAGGGCTCCCCTCAGCACCTTCCCTTCCCCCCTCAGTGACCGGGCTGGACATCTGGGCGTCCCTGCTCTCCACTGGCGCCATCTGCACCTTCTACACCACCATAGTGAGTGAGGGGGGGGAGCAGGGGGGGGTCCTGGGGGTCCCTGGGTGTCCCTGGCGCTCACCCTCGGCTCTGTCTGGCGCAGGGCGGGATGAAGGCCGTCATCTGGACCGACGTCTTCCAGGTCTTGGTGATGCTCTCCGGCTTCATCGCCGTCATCATCCGGGGGGTGCTGCTGGTGGGGGGTCCCGCCAGGGTGCTGGGCATCGCCGCCAACGGCTCCAGGGTGAACTTTGGCGAGTGAGTCCCCCCCCGATCCCCACTCCCCCTGCCCCGGGGTGCTGGGGGGGGTCAGTGCCGGCCCCAGCTCACCCCCCGCCGCTGTGCCCAGCTTTAACCCGGACCCGCGGAGCCGGTACACGGTGTGGACGTTCCTGCTGGGCGGCACGCTGGTCTGGCTCTCCATGTACGGAGTCAACCAGGCCCAGGTCCAGCGCTACGTGGCCTGCAGGAGCGAGAGGGAGGCCAGGATGTGAGTCCATGGGGCCACCAAGATCCTGGGACGGTTCCTGGGGGCGAGGGGCTGCGAGGGGCCAGGGGCGGGGGGGAAGGGGGCTTCACACCAGCCTGTGCCCTGTGGGGAGCCCAGTGCCTGCACCCCCGCATGGCCCCTGCACCCTGCACAGACTCCGCGTGGACCCTACACAGACCCCGCACCCTTGCACGGACCCTGCAGCCCTGCACGGCCCCTTGTACCTTTGCACGGACCTTGCACCCTTGCACAGACCCTGCATGAACCCTGCACCCTTGCATGGCCCCTGCATGGAGCCTGCACCCCTGCACGGACCTTGCACCCCAACACAGGCCCTGCATGAACCCTGCACCCCTGCATGAACCCAGCACCCCAACACGGACCCAGCACAGACCCTGCACCCCTACACTGACCCTGCACCCCTGCATGGACCCAGCACCCCAACACAGACCCTGCACTCCTGCATGGCCCCTGCACCCTTTCATGGCCCCTGCACCCCTACACAGACCCCGCCCCCCCCCCGCATGGCCCCTGCACCCTGCGGGGCCCCTGCTCAGCGACGCGTTCTCCCCCCCCCGCGCTTGCAGGGCGCTGCTGGTGAACCAAGTGGGGCTGTTTTGCGTCGTCTCCAGCGCCGTGGGCTGCGGGCTGGTGATGTTTGCGCTGTACAAGGACTGCGACCCCCTCCTCGCCGGCTACATCTCGGCCCCCGACCAGGTACCGGCCCCCCCTCACCACCCCCAGCTCTGTCCTCTCCAGCCCCAAACCGAGGGCAGCGAGAGGGGCCCTGGGTGCCCGTCTCAGCCCCGCTGCAGGGGCTGGCGCCCCCCGGGGTCCTGCCCCCCGCTGCAGCCGTGTCCCCCCCCCCCCGCAGTACATGCCCTACCTGGTCCTTGACATCTTCGAGACATCCCCGGGGGTGCCGGGGCTGTTCCTGGCCTGTGCCTACAGCGGGACCCTCAGGTGAGGACGGGGCCCCCCCTCGCCCCAAGGGGACCCCAAACCTCCTCGTGGAAGGGGGCTTCAGCCCCCCCACCCCCCCCCGCCCCACCGCAGGCTGCCGGTGTCGGGGCTGAGCGCTGCCGCCTGCCCGCGCCGCAGCACGGCCTCCACCAGCATCAACGCCATGGCGGCCGTCACCGTCGAGGACCTCGTCAAGCTGCGGCTGCCCACGCTGTCACCGCGGAGGCTGACCCTGATCTCCAAGGGACTGTGTGAGTGGGCACGGGAGCCGTGCCGGGCCATGCCGGGCCGTGCTGTGCCATGCCGTACTGCACTGAGCTGTGCCGTGCCGTGCCAGGCCATGCTGTGCCATGCCACACTGCACCGTGCTGTGCCATGCCGTGCCGTGCCATGCCATGCTGTGCCGTGCCGTGCCGTGCCGTGCCATGCCATGCCACACTGCACCGCCCCGTGCCGTGCTGACCCTCTCCGGTCTCCCCGCAGCGCTCATCTACGGCACCTCGTGCATCACAGTGGCGGCTCTGGCCTCACTGCTGGGCGGCGGCGTGCTGCAGGTGAGCCGCGCCGCACCGGGCCAGATCTGCCGTGGGGTCAAGGTGACCCCGCTGCCCCCCCGCACCCCACCCCCCACTCCCCGCCCTGTTGCCCACCGGCGCTGCTTGGCCAAGCGGGACCCGGCCACGCACCGCTGGCTGCCGGAGAGCCCTCGAGCCGCCCGGGCTGCCGGGAGGTCTGGGGCAGAGCCAAGCACCCTCCTCCTCCTCCTCATCTGAGCCTCCTGAGCCCCCACAACCCCCGGAGCCCCCCAAACCCCCCGGGCCCCCAAGTCGGGGCGTTGGGCCAGAGCTCTGCGTCCCCCTTCCAGGGCTCCTTCACCGTCATGGGGGTGATCAGCGGCCCGCTGCTGGGGGCCTTCGTCCTGGGCATGTTCCTGCCGATGTGCAGCACGGCCGTGAGTCCCGGGGAGGGGATTTGGGGAGGGGGGGTTCGGGGGTCCCGCCGCAGCCTGCTCCCCCCGGGCTGTGCGGACCCCTCCTCTCCCCCACCACAGGGTGTGCTGGGGGGCCTGGGCACTGGCTTCGTCCTCTCCTTCTGGGTGGCCGTGGGGGGCACCCTGTACCCCCCCAGCGCGGCCGCCATGGGGGTGCTGCCCGCCTCCGCAGCGCTCTGCCCGCTCCACAACCGCACCGCCGGCGCCAACCGCACCGTCCCGCTGGGACCCCTGAGCCCCCGCCAGGACCCCCCCGCGCCGGCACGGTGAGGGAGGGGACGGCCCGGGGAGGGGGGGCGGGGGTGGCAGCTGGGGGGGTCCAGGGAGCACGGGTGGGTTGCTGTGATGTCACACGGTTTGCTTCGGTCACTGTGATGTCACAGCACTGTCCCTGTTCCTTCTGATGTCACAGCACTGTCCTTGCTCACTGTGATGTCACACCACTGTCCCTGTCCCTTGTGACATCACAGCACTTTCCTCATTCCTTGTGACATGACACCGCTCTCCTCGCTGTGATGTCGCCTGTTCCTTGCGGCGTCACACCGCTGTCCTTGTTCCCTGGGATGTTGTAGCACTTTCTCTGTTTCTTGTGACGTCACACGGCTGTCCCTGATCACTGTGACGTCACACTGCTGTCCCTGCCGGTCCCTGACCCCCTCCCCTCGCAGGCCAGCCATCGTGGGGGACTTCTACGCCATCTCCTACCTGTACTACGGGGCGCTGGGGACCCTCACCACGGTGGTGGCGGGGGTCCTGCTCAGCTCCCTGCCAGGTGAGGCTGGGGACCAGGCAGGGGGGTGTCCCCACCCCCCCCACAGCCCCTCCCCATGTCCCCCCTTTTCCATCAGGGCCGACCAAGCGGAGGCGGCTGCCCCCGGGCGTGCTGTGGTGGGACATCGTGAAGCAGACGTCCTCGGTGTCCCCCACGGGTGCCAAGGCCCCCGGGGAAGAGCCCCTGGGCAAGGCTGAAGCCCCCCCCCAGGCGCTGGTGGTGAGGCTGGATGGGGAGGGCGGCCCCCCCCGGGGCCCCCCCGAGCCCGCCACCGCCACCGACCTGCTGCTGCAGGAGACCCACGTGTAGGGTGCTGGGGGGGGATGGGGCACATGGGTGGCCCATGGGACAGCGGGATGGGGTGGGGGGTGCATGTCCCTGTCCCGGGGTCCCCAATAAAGGACGAGCTGTTCCCCGGGAGGAGCCTGTCTGTGGGGGGGCTGCGGGGGGGACGGCTGCCCACCCCTCTGGTGACATCGCTGGGCTTGGGGGGGGTCACACCAGGGTGGGGGGACATGGGGGGGCAGGTCCTGCCCTGATAAGCCCCGTCCACCTTGGTGACAATGGGCCCCACCCTGCTAAGCTGCACCCCATCCCAGCCTGATAACAATGGGTGCTAAACCTCACCCAGGTGACAATGGGCCCCACCCAGGTGACAATGGGCCCCACCCAGGTGACAATGGGCCCCGTCCTGTTAAACCCAGCTCCACCCGGGTGACAATGGGCCCCGCCCTGCTAGGCCCCGCCCATCAAGTGCCATCCCCATCCTTTAACAATGGGCCCCGCCCTGATAAAGCCTCCAGGTGACAATAGCCCCCGCCCTGTTAAGCCCCGCCCACCGAGGTGACAAAGGGCCCCGCCCTGTCAAGCTCCACCCACTCAGAGCGATTGGCCCCGCCCACAGCCGCCGCAGGAGCCGCTCGCCCGTGCCGCCAACTCGTGGGGCGCCGCCATCTTTGTGCCGGGCAGAGGAGGCGGCGGCGGTGGGCAGAGGGCGGGCTCTCCCCGGCCTTCCCGCCGCGCTGCGGGCGCTACCGTGGGCGGGAGCTTCCGTCCGACCCGCCGCTCCCCGCCGCCACCGGGGCCCGGCGCCGCGGCGTGGGCAGAGCCGGGCGTGCCCTCAGCAAAGATGGCGGCGGCGGGATGCGCGCCTGACGGGCCGCCGGCGCCGCTCGCCCCGCCCCTCCCGCGGGAGCGACGGCCGCGCAGCGGTGACGCGCAACGTGCGCGACGGCCGGAGCGGCGGGGACCGGGTAGGAGCGGGCCCGAGCGGCGGGTCCAGGCCTCGGGCTCGGCCTGAGGGGAGGGGCCGGGCCGGGGGTGCGGAGGGGAGCCGGGGGAGAGGAGAAGGGCTGGGGGGGACGGGGCGGGGAGGCCTGGGGGGTTTCGAGGGGAGGGAGAAGGGCTGGGGAGGGGCAGGCCTGGGCCCTGGGGGAGGGCAGGGGGCGGGGAGGGGGCTGAGGGGAGAAGCCGGGGATTTGGGGAGGGGTCGGAGGGGGAAAACTGTCCCTCTCCTGAGCCAACGGGGGAGGGCAGCTGCGGGGGGGGCTCTGCCGGGGGAGGGGAGGGCCGGGGGGGGGGGGTGTCTGTGGGGCCCCAAGGCGAAGTGGGGTGCTGGGAGCGCCGGGACCTACTTACCCTGCCCAGGGGAGGCGTTCGCCCTGGGCAGGGGCCAGCCGGGCAGCTCGGGGCTGGGCCCTCATGGCTGTAGGAGCAGCCCCGGGGGTGGGGGAGGCTTCCCGTGCTGTCCCGCAGCCCTGCCCCGGGACCCAGCCCTGATCGTGCTCCTCAAGAAGGC
Organism: Strix uralensis; assembly: GCF_047716275.1. NCBI lineage: Eukaryota > Metazoa > Chordata > Aves > Strigiformes > Strigidae > Strix > Strix uralensis. The sequence continues at coordinate 5,977,231 of NC_133998.1, read as the reverse complement.
TCAGAGCACGGACTGGGGACAAGAAAGGATTTAATCCAGCCCAGACTTTGAAAGGCTTGGCACTCGAGTAGCTGGCCCTAAACAGCAGCCCTTCTCTCTTGTTTCGTGTTTAGCAAATAGTTATTTGCCATTAAAAGGAAAGATTTACGACACCGAACGTGGTGTCTGCACGGGCAGTGTGCTAAGAAGGGCCTTTCGTAGAGTTAATTTTCTGGCTCCCGTGGTGCCTGGCTTTTAGGATTTTTCCTACCCTGACGATGTAGGGGTAATTAATACGGCACATCTGCGTGGTCATTTATCCAAGTTAAATGGGGCCACAGGGTGCTGTTTCTGTACAGCCAGAGGGTGCGATACAGCGTTTGTGCTGCTTCATCCTGCTCTGCTGGCAGCAGTGAATTCCCCTTGGAGCCCGGCGGTGCAGAATGAAAGCACCCAGTTTCCTTTTGAGTCAGCAGCAGGGAGTGTTTTGTCTTGCAGAGCTGTGGCGCTTTTTGACTCGGTACCAGGAACCCAGCAGCTCGATTTGTCGTGTTGTTGCAGCGCAATAAACAGGCGGGAGGGACTGGCCCCCGCTGAGCATCTGGGGCGGAGTGAGCAGAGTTCCTCCTGGGCGAGCTGGGAGATTGCTAGATCTGTCCTGCCCAGGATCTTGAAATGGTGTGAGGCGACAAGAAAAGGGGGTTTTCATGGTGTGAACTCCAGCTGTTCCTGCTTCCCAGGGTGATGGTGAGCCCGAAATCCTGGGCAGGACAAGGATCTGAACCTCTTTTCTTCTCCACAGAGCACCTTGAGTGATGCCCAAGAAGTTCCAAGGTGAAAACACCAAGTCGGCTGCTGCCCGTGCGAGGAAAGCTGAGGCCAAGGCAGCAGCCGATGCCAAACGTCAGCAGGAGCTGGAAGATGCCTACTGGAAGGATGAAGACAAACACGTGATGAGGAAGGAACAAAGGAAGGTGAATGGCTAGTCAGGTAGCAGGGTGGCTTCTAGCTGGTCCTCTGCTAAGCCCGTGAGACCCAGGCGTGCTCAGAAAGGGGGGCTTCTCCTCTGTCCCCCAGCTGTAGCTGTCTCTGCATGTTGTCTCAGGCAGAAGAGCTGGAACTAGTGGCTTCTCTGGGAGCTAAAAGAAGCTGAGTGTGGGAGTAAGTGTAAGCTTTGATGTGTAATTCGGAAATCTGGTGGATCTTCGAGCTGACTTCCTGAGGGAGGCAGTAAAAGCTTTATTGCTGGAATCATTTAAAACTGAATTAAGTAAAACATCAGGAACTCTGCTGCAGAGCTTGATTTTTGACCAAGCAGTTCTTTAGCTTTTCTCCCTTTCTTTGTTCTTTTCTTTGATTTTTGTAGAAGGAAAAAGAAATCAGCAGGGTTCAGGATTAAAGAGCTTTTTTTTTTCTTCTCCTCCCTAACTTGGTGTGCCCTACATCAGGACGCGTCTCTCAAGAGATTTGAGTTTGCTCTTACCAGCTTGCTCTGCCCTGGGTACCTGTTTGCTTTGGTGTTTGATAAACAGAGCACTTCAGTGCTCGTTTCTGGGTTATTTGGTTTTTAACATCGTCCTGCATCAGCGTTAGAGAAATCTACCTTCTGGTTTTGTGGATTTTTCTAGAAGTTGTTGGTGATAACTTAGGTGCCTCTTCTGAAATGATTTCTTTACCTTTGTGCATACAGGCGGGGCTTCTGTTGGTGACATAAACGGGATTTATGGGGTTACTGGGTTTGTGCTGCTCTGAATTTGGTGCTTCCTGCACTTGGAGTGTTGGTACTCGAGCGCAGTGGCCGGGCAGGCAGGGAGCCAGCGCGTCCCCGTGACCTCGGTAGCTGCGTGCTCTGTACATCTGCATGAGTTCACCCCTAATATGTGTCTTGACGTTTGGAATGTGGAGCCCTGTGTGCTGTTCCCCCACACAATCCTGTAATGCTGCCTAATTACTTCCTGGAACAAGGACTTATTATTGCTCTACTTAAGACTTGGCCAGCAGTGACCTGTTTGACTGGGCTTCCAAAACAGCCTCCTGCAGGTGGAGGGGCTTGGGAGCTGTGTCGTGAGCTGGGATGGCTAACTGGAAAACCAGGGGCCGCCCCAGAGCCTCAGACTGGGTTTTAGAGAAACCACTGCAGCAGTTTCAGCACCTCAGCCGTCCCCTCTCCCCGCGTCAGCGTAGCCGTAGTCTCTAGGCCCAAATTTCACCTCAACGCCGCGTTTTAGTGCGTTTGCTTCCCACAAAGGCCCCTGGGGATGTGCAGCCCCACGGCTGAGCTGTCCTGCCAGCAAGGCTGAGTCTAACTGTACCTGCACAGGGGCTCTTCCTGCTGCAGGAGCCTCGTGCAGGCGCTGCCACAACCTAAGCAAAGGCTGGGGCTTTGGGGAGGTGGGCGAGTGGCCAGCAGACAGGAATGAGTGGGTTTGCTGGGGGGAAAATAAATCGGTGAAACCTTCCTCAGCTGCTTCTCCAGGCTGGAATATCCCCACGGAGGGTGGAAGGAGCTGCCTGTGCCCCAGCGCATCCCAGCAGGGAAGGAATGTGTGACTCATGTTGTAAATGACTTTCCATCCTCATCCTAGAGAGGACAGAAACCAAACTGTTCACAGGAGTCAAACTTCCCCGCAGAAGTAGCTGTTCCGCGGGTGGTGCTGGCATGGAAATAGCGCTGCTGGCCACGGCCATATGCTGCGGGAGGGACTCGTGTCGCTCTCGGCGACAGCACCCGGAGGAGGGGATGGCGGTGTGTGGAGGAGGATGCTCTCAGCACCTCGCAGGCAGCACTGAGCAGCTTTTTCCAGCTTTTCCCCAGCTCTCCGGGCGATGGCAGTAACGCATTAACGCTGCCGCAGCGCACCCGTGCAGCGCCTCTGAATTCCTGCGCCTCCAGCAGGCACCAGGGCCTGAAAGCCTCGGGGATGTGCCGAGACCAAACCCCGTGCACCCCTTCCCCCCCACGGATGACCACTGGAGCCTCGGTGGAATAAAGGAGAGCGCAGAGCTCGGTTTGTGTGGCGGGGTTGGCGGCTCTGCGTGGCAAGCCGGTGGCCTCGCTGGCAGCGGTGCGCCTCAGCATTAATACTTGGGTGTAGGGAAGCTTAATGTTGGAAACGCAGTGCCTGCTGCTGTGAGATTCGCTGTCCCCACACGACTGTCCTGTTGTTTGCTGCGTTTTGGGGGTTCTTTAAACCCACCGCCCCCTGCTCTGAGAGCAACCGTCCTCTGCTCGCAGAGGATGACGCTCGTTTGGGGGCTCTGTGATGCATAAAGGAACATCTGAGCTAATCTCACCAGCCTGCGATGTGTGTGTCCCTCCCCTGGCACTTCAGCACAAGTCACAGCTTGTTACCTTCCCTGGAGAGCTGGAAAGCACAAAATCTGCGTCCTTCTGGCTGGAAGGCTCGGGGTTTTACCTAGGTAACTGCTTTTCTTTTCAAATTCAGGTGTTTTCATCCTTTCCGTCCCTTCCCACTCTTCCTGGGCAAGGTTAGGCTGCAGCTCAAAGCCCGGCACTCCTCGTCAGCCCCGTCACGGCGGGGTTTTCTCCGTGCAATTAGCTGAAGTGTGTCTGGTGGTGGAACAGCTACGGACGTGCCTGTGTCCTGGGTGAAGCTGCGGGCAGGCTCCAAGGGTGACAAACCGCTCAGTCTGCTGGAGCCTCACGGGGAGAAAGGACCGGTGGAGTAGCTGGCGAGGGCAGAGGTCCTGCAGACAGTCAGACCTTCTTCTCTCTGCTGACCTTGGGGTTAGCCTGTGGGCACGCACAGGAAGGTCTCACTGGCCACCAGAGCCGTGGTGGCCGCTGGAAGGACTCAGCCAAATTCCCAGTCTCCTTCCCAAACTCCTGCTGGGGCTGTCTGGCCGAGGGAGGCCAAGCCCTTCTCCCCGTGCAGGCTGTGTTTGGCCTGGGCTCTGTTTGCCGAGCGCCCGTGTGCCAGGAAAGTGATTCCTCCTTGTTCAGCGGCGGCTCAAAAGCCTTTTGCCCATTTCTCTCTGCCCAGCGGGGTCGTGGCGTCAGCAGCCCCGTCCTGCAGAGGCCTCTGGTCTCTCCCGCGGCTTCGCCCGGTGCCCTCGGTGGGACGGCGAAGGGAGAGCGCGCGGGTGACGTGGGAGCGGGGAGACTTTTTGTACTCGTGTCTGCAGGGTCTGGGGAAAGATTCGCGTTCAGCGCAGGGCGGGTGCTTGTGCTGGAAGAGCGCAGATGGTGCACGAGGGAGCCGTGACTCTTTTGGTGCGAGTTTTCTGCCTTTCTTGTTCCCGTTAGCCGCGGTCACGGGGTGTGGGCTGGCAGGCTGGTGTACCGACGTCCCAGCTGCGGTGCTAGCGCAGACAGGCGAGCAGTGACTTTCTCTCCCCCCCTCTCCTCTGATTCAGCGTGGAATTACTCAGCCCTGAGCACCAGCTTTTATTCAGATAAAACGCGAGACAGGTCAAATGACTCTTCTTCCCTCTTCGGAGGACGTCTGCGTGGTACCAGGTACGCAATGCTGAAATCCGATGGCTTGAATGAGCAATGCAGGGGCGAGAGATGTAGCAGAGAGACACCTGACAGCACCAGGCTGAGCTTTAGACCCTAAACCCAGCTTTCTCAGGCTCCAGTATCCCGCCACTGTTTGCTCTGGCTCTGGTAGGCAGCAGAAGGGGTGTGCTTGACCCCGTCTCAAATACCTCAGAGCACTTAGACGTGCTCCAGGTCGGTTATGCCCCGCTTGCTTTCTGACTGCGTCATTTTTTTTGCATCCGTTTGCCCTTCTGCCGCGCGAGAAGCGACGCGCTTCGCCGGGCGGGCAGCACGCCCCAGCCTTCCTCGGGGCCTCGCGCGAAGAGGTTGATTGGGAGCGCTGCTGCTTCAACTGACCGCTTCCTCGCCAGGCCGCGTGCGTGGGACCTTGTTCTCCTCCTGTCTAGCAGGTGGGAAGCTGTTCTGAAAGCTAATTAATTGTTCCTTGCTCACGCAGTTCTCCGCAAGGCTGGAAACTCACATTTTAACACCCAAAGCCTTGGGAATCGAAGTGTCCAGCTAAAGGCAGCTCACCCACCGCTCCTCCCCAGGCCCTGCGGAGTGTGGCAATATTGAGGGTGAACGTTATTCACTGCCAGTTTTCTAACAGTGGTACGTTTCACTTAGACAAATCCCAGCCTCCCTTTCATCAGGACATTTAAGCTGCTTCATAAAGGATGATTTGGTTTGGCCCAACCTGAGAAAAGTCTTCAAAAATGAAGCTTCAGGCCCTTTGGGATTCAGGATTGGCCCCGAGCTCCTGCTTCTGAGCACCGTGCGAGGTGCGGAGCAGACCTGGACGTGACGGGCTGCTGGGGGAAACCTGAGCACGTCGATTTTGCAGGTCTTGTGACAAATTAGTAACGGTGCCAGCTTATTTACTTTCCGCAAATAGAAACTCAATTGTAAATGCCAGAGCAGGGAGTAGCTCACCCCAGCAGCTGGGGGAGAGGAGTAGCTGGGGGTCCCCTGCAGCACGGGAGGAAGGCTCCGCGCCCCGCTTGTGCCTCTGTTTCCCCATCGCAAAGTGGATGTGTCCTCTTTGAAGAGTTGTGTTTGAAAGGAGCTCGCAGCAGCAGAGCATTATCCTTGAATTTCTGCTCTGTCAGACGGGTTGTCGTCCCAGCTGGGGCTGCGTGATGTGAGGCGGGCTGCTGAGCTGGCTGCCTTGGAGGACAGTTCCCTTCCTGTAATAAGCAGGGGTAAAAGACAATCTTCTCGAGCTATAAATAACATTTCTGTTCTGAAACATCTTGCTCCCTTCCCTGAGGTCATTAGTACTTGTGTATCCACTCCTTATCAGTCTCCTGGATTAGTGAAGCCGCAGCCACGCCTGCGGCCTTGCCCAGGCGCTCTCCGTGCCAGCGCCTTCTCGGGGTTCCCTGTTCAGTCACCCCCAAGCTTCAGAGCTGGGACGGGCAGTGTGGGGACAGTTGCTTTGCACCAGCCCGTGGGCTGAGCACGATACCAGCGCCCTGAATACGCAGCGCTGCTTCTCTCGCTGCTTTACATCTAATTAAATGTCTTGCTCTCCGCGACTGCTGGACCTGCAGTGATTTCCATGGCCCTAATGCTGTTTTAGCATTAATCTCTCCAGTTTTGGGGTTTCTCCTGCGTTCTTCCTTACAACTGCCTGCTGCTCGGTGGTCGAGCCGGAGATCCCATCTGGAGCTGGAGCTGTCCTGCACTGAGTGAGGGTGGGCAAAGCCCCTGTGGCTGCTCTCGCTCAGGTATATCCCTGTGAATAAATTTTTAGGGGGGTAAGAGTGCCTCCCCCCTCCTCTCGTGACACCCTTCCCCTTCCAGGAGTGGCCAAAATCCCTCCTAATCAGGGAGAGTGAGTACATTTGTTTACTCAGCCTTTACTAGAAGAGGGAGAGGCCTGACAGGAAAGCAGCAGGCAGGGAAAGCCGGTGGCTGAAATCAGTGAGTTTGCACGTTGAACTCGTGCGCGGTCGCTTGCCGGGGCGTCGTGTCTCGGGGCGCTGGCACCGAGCGCTCGGTGAGCAAGGGTGTGAAGGCTGCCAGCTGTGAGAAAGGCTTCAGCCCTCTGATGGCTTTTTTCCCATCCTTGGCCCCAGCTGCTCAGACTGGAGCTAGGTGAGGCTTCCCTTTTCCTTCCCTTTTCCTTCCCTTTTCCTTCCCTTTTCCTTCCCTTTTCCTTCCCTTTTCCTTCCCTTTTCCTTCCCTTTTCCTTCCCTTTTCCTTCCCTTTTCCTTCCCTTTTCCTTCCCTTTTCCTTCCCTTTTCCTTCCCTTTTCCTTCCCGCGCCTGACAGAAGCAGCAGCAGCCCGAGGGTGTGTTTTGATTCAGCATTTGTGGGCTTTGTTTCTGTGTTTTGATGAGTTTTTCTTTAAACTCTGAGCTGTGGAGCAACTTCCGTTTTTTTTATTTAATAGACTCTCAAACCGCAGCCTTGCTCACCGAACTGGGCCCTACCCCAACGCTCCTACTCCTTAAGGACGGAGGAAGACGGGCAGTTGCGTTGCTGCTGGGCTGGTTTCGCCGCGCAGCTGCCTTCGAGTAAACCCGTCCCATTAAGGCTCGATCAGTTCCTTGTGCCAGCCCTGTGAATAATGGATGAGAGCCGTAATTAAGTGGCCATGTAACTAACCTAAATACAAAATGCTTTGCAGCATGTGACGCTGCCCCAAAGAGAGATGTTTGCTTGTTGTTCCTTTCTTTCTGCCAGACCTTACAGGCTTGGGGAGAGGAGGGAAAAAACTCGAAGCCAAAGTGCTGAAAGGCCCCAAGGGCCTGTTGCGTGATCTTGTCACCCTCTTCCCTGAGCCTCGGAGGGCAAAGTGGCTCTTAAACCCCTTCTGGAGCATTTTAAAATTGCCACAAGAGCTGCGTTGCTTGTTGAATTTGGTCTAATCACCTGTCCCAGCTCTTAGGAAGAGCGTGAGCCAGGCCTGAGGACAAATTCAGCCTCTTGACTGGCTTGTCTCAGACAACCGCTGAACTTTCAACCTCCGACCACTTATTAAAATTAAAGTGGAAAAACTTAATCTGATTGTCAGCAGTCCTGGCTGGTACCTCCTGCTCCTTCTCAACAGCAGGGTTGTGTTTCACAGCACCGACATCATGGGAAGCCAGCGCGTGGTTGCAGGCGGGGCAGGGACGGACGAGGGAATTATTATTCTGAAGGGACGGACCAGGCCCTTGCTGGAGGTCGGGGGGAACCAGCCAACGTCCCTTCTGATCAGGTGGTCAGTGCTGCCTTAGCTGCAGAAGTGAGGTGCCTCCTCCTCTTCAAGTGGGGTTCCCTGCTCCTGTGAGGGGTAGTTTGACCCCTCTGCCTAACGATGAAGGTGACCTGGTCCTTCCTCCCTGCCAGGAAGAGAGGGAGAAGCGGCGGCTGGAGCAGCTGGAGCGCAAGAAGGAGCTGCAGCGCCTGCTGGAGGAGGAAGACTCGAAGCTGAAGGGGAAGTCGCCCAAGCAGGTCACTCCGGGCAAAGTCACCAGGGCCCAGATCGAGGAGACGATCAGGAAAGACCAGCAGCAGAAGGAGAATGCGGACGCAGGTTTGGAGGAACCACAGAAAGGCCCTGACAGCCGCGGGGGGCTGGGGAGCGGGAAGGGGGGGCTCTTCCTCTTCCACCTACTGTCGCTGAAGGACAAGGTGTTGGGAAGGGAAGGGCTGCCTGCAGCTCGTTCCCTGCTGCCTGCTTTGCTGTGTCTGCGACCGACACCCAAACGGGGGGGGGGGAAAAAAAAAACCTTGTCACCTTGAGATGGAGAGAGCAGGCAGCTTCTCTCCCAGGACTGGGGCTGAACTCTGAGTTTTCAGAGTGCTTTGGAAAACTCTTCTGAGGGATTTGTGCAGGCTGGATTTGATGTTAACGGCTTTCCCTCTCCCCGTGCAGTGGAGAAGGAGAAGACTCACTTGGAGGTGCCCTTGGAGGAGAACATCAACAGGAGGGTACTGGAGGAAGGATCGGTGGAGGCCAGGACGATTGAGGATGCCATCGCTGCCCTCAGGTACGTGGCCGTGTCGTGGCGGCGCTTTCCTTACAAGAACTTCTTGCAGATCCTCCCTCCCCCAGAACTGGCTGCTTTTTCCACTTTGTGACTTTCTATCTCGACAGCGAGAGCGGGACACGACCCTGCCCTGTTGTTCTGGGGAGAATATTTGAAGTGGGTCGGGGAAGTATCACGGGGTTTTCTGCTTTATCACCCGAGTTACTCTGCGCTGGCGGGGCTCAGAGCGGGGCGAGGGGCCGGTGCCTGCAGGGAGCTGTCTCTGATGTGTCTCTCTCCCAATTCCCTCAGCGTTGCCAACGATCCGGACCGGCACCCCGAGCGCCGGATGAAAGCCGCCTTCACAGCTTTTGAAGAGGTCAATCTGCCCCGCCTGAAGCAAGAGAACCCCAACATGCGCCTGTCCCAGCTCAAGCAGCTCCTCAAGAAGGAGTGGATGAAGTCTCCAGAAAACCCCATGAACCAGAGGCACAAAGCTTACAACAGCCAAAAGTAGAACTAGAGCTGATCGTCCCCCGACCCCGGACAGTGGGCTGGAGCCCTAGGGCTCTGCTCCCCTAAAACCAGGAGACACAAGGAACCTCCTCTCCTTTTGTTTCCCTTCCCTGCCCCCACTTTCTGTCTTTCTCTGTCCTTGGATTTAAGATAAGCACGAGGCCACGGCTGGCCTGGGGACCCCACAGCGTCCCGCCGCCCTCGCTCACGGCCTGTCCCCCCACAAACACACTCACCCCCCCCACCCCCCCAGGCAGCTGGTGCAGAGCGACCCGGACGGACTAACACTACCTTCACGCTTCCCAATTTGGTTATTATCTTCCCCAAAAAGCTCCTGACTCGCTTCCAGACCTTCAGCATGGGCAGTGCTCGCGAGGGGCAGCCTAAGTCCCGAGGTCAGGACGCCCGCGCCGGTTGACACCGTGCGTTAACCCGCTCGCAGCGGGACCTGAGCCCAACTGCCTTCACGCTGCCTCTACCCTCCCTGCATTTTTGCAACCATCACGAGGAAGGCACCTGCCCTCTCTTGCTCCTGTCGCCCTCGGTGCTGGCCTGTCCCCGAAGAGATTCCAGACTGGGATCTGGTGGCCCCGCTGCCGGCCGCCTCCCTCCCCTCGGTCTCGCCCGGCGAGGAGGAACCACACCGGGAGCAGAAGCTCTGTCAGCGCCGCGTTGTGAGGAAGAGAGAAAAATAACCTTCCGTCCTCGAGGAGGAGCGGGAGCAACAACGCAGCACCGCGCGGTTCCCGCCTCGGCCGCGCAGGACACGGCTGCCAGACTTCTCTGAGTGACTTTCCTGGTGGCCTTGCTGGTGGGACAGGAGGGTTCCTGGGGGGGCTGCAGCCCCGCGCCGCCCAAGAACGGCCCCAAGAAGGGAAAACGCTGCTTCTCCCATCGCTTCTTCCCCTGCCTGCTCCCAGGCTCGGGCGAGAAAGTGTCCTGTGGGCCCGTGGAAGGGGACGTGGGACTGTCAGCTCAGCAGCTTCCCCCGCCGCTGGACCGTGGCCGAGCCGCCGCCGCTCCCCTTCGCCCGGAGCCCCGTGGTCCCTCCGCTGGCCCGGGCACAGAGGAATCGGTGAGCTCCCCCGCGAGGGCTGGGCTGGGGAGCCCTAACTCCTCGCCTCTGGGCTTTTCCCTCTCCCCTTTCCCATCTCTTCCCGCTCTCCTTTGGGAGCAAAATTCCCTCCTAAGGTCTAAACCCTTGACCGAGCAGCAGCTCCGTTGCCGTTGGTGCTTTACCTGGGTGTGGAACCGGGGGCTGCCAAACCCAGACCAAAAAAAAAAAAAAAAATCTCGTGGCTGACTTGGCGGCCCGCTGGGGTTTCTTCTGATGGTTTTCTCCCGACTTAGGGCTTCGTCCCCAGGCAGGGAACGGGCAGGGCAGGCAGGGAGGCTTGCGGGAGTCCTCAAGGCTGCGGAAGCATTTGCACTTTGGCGGGGAAGGGCTTTGATGCTGAAGCCGAGGGGCTGCGGCCGTTTCGGGGCTCTCCCCAGCCCTCTCTGCACCCCGCCAGCGTGTCCCCCCCCCTCCCTGCACCCCCAAACCCAGCCGGCAGAGCCAGGGAGGAATGCACCCGGTGTCTCCCCTTTCTGTGAGAAGTTTGTTGTGTTTGAACCCAATTAAAAATTAAAAAAAAAAACCAAAACCCTGACCCTGTTAACTTGTTGAGGGAATAAAGGCTGAGGGTGGAGGGCTCTGGTTTCCGGGGGGGCAGGGGGGGGTGTCTGTTCCCTGAAATGGCTCCTGAAAAATCCTGGAATTTGTTCTGTGGTTCCTGCCTGCCTTGGGGATCTCTTGGAGGATTGGGGGGGGGGGTGGGGGGTGCCTCCCCCCAGCAGGTTGTGGGGCGTGCGTGGCTCGGGCGCGGCGGTGGAGGAGGCTGCAGGCAGCTGCCCTGCCCCTGCCTGCGCTGCCGCGCTCTGAAGCCCACCGGCCGCCTCTCCTGCCTGCGCCCTGCCCGCGCCCTGCCCGCCCCTCCGGGATGCTGAAATAAGGAGCCCACGTGAGTGTTCCCCTCCCTGGGCTGAGCTGGAAACCCCCCCCGCCCCCCGCCCCAATCCCCCCGCGGGCTGTGTCCCCCCCTTATCCCTGGGGGGGTGCCCCCCTCCCTGCCTTCACCCGCCCCCCCCCCAACCATGGCGCAGAGGCCTTCGGCTCCTGCACAGCCCTGGCTTTGTGCAGCAGAGCCCACCCTCCTCCTCCTCCTCCTCCTCAGCACTGCGGCAGTGCCATGGTGTCCCCCCCGAGGGGGGGGGGGAGAATATTCGGGCAGTGATTGCACGGGGAGGCGGGGGGATGCGGCATGCAAGCCCCCCCCCCCCCCCAAAGATCCGGGAGGCTGAGCCCCCCCCACCATGTCAGCCTAAGGGGAAGGGGATCCCTGCCCCCTCCCCCCCCCCTGTAATGCAGGGGGCCCCCCCCGCTATGCTCAGTGCATGGGCAGGGGGGGTAGAAGGGGCTGATGCCCCCCCCCCAATTCAGGGAAGGGATCCCCCCTTCCGAGGGAGGGGTTAGTGGGGAACCCCTCCAGTGCAGGGTGGGGCTTCCCCAGTTACAAAGAAGGGATTAATGGGGGGAATCCCTCCCGGGGGGGGAACACACGCCCCCCCCCCAATGCGAATTAATGGGGGACACACCCCCCCACCCTTCCCCCAGGGCAGGGGAGGGGCCCCCCTATTGCAAAAGCGGGATGTGGGGGAATCCCGCGGTGCGGGGAGGGATCCCCGGGGCACGGAAGGGGTTAACGGGGGAACACCCCCCCCCTCCACTGCAGGGCGGGGGGCGGTGTGCCCCCCCCCCAGCGACGCGGTTACCGGGGTGGGGGGGGGGCTCCCCGCTGCCGGAGGGGGGGGCGGAGCGCGGTGGAGAGGGGAGGGATTCCCCGCCCCGCCCCTCCGGGGATTCCCCCTCCCTCTCTGTCCCCCCCCCCCCCAAACCCCCCCTCGGTGGGGGGGGGCCCCCGCGCTCACGCCGTGCGCAGCCTGCGCGGGGGGGGGGGGGGGGATAATGATGGGGGGGCGCTGCTGCCATGGCAACGGGCTGCGGGGGCGGGGGAACCCGCGGAGGGGGGGGGCGGTCACGCGGCCCCGGGATCCTCGCAGCGCTCGCGCAGCCGCGCAGCGCATCCCCCCCCCCCAAAAACGGGCATCCCCCCCCCGCGGGAACGGGCACCCCCCGCACCGAGGACACACACACCCCCCCCCGCAGCCCCCCCCTCCTTCTGCAGCATGTGCACGCTCTGCACCACCCCCCCCCCCCCCTTTGCACGCCACAGCCCCCCCGCGCACCCCCGCGCACCCCCCCGCGCACTGCAGCACCGCGCCCGGAGCTGGGCGGGCAGCCCCTGCGCCTCCCCCCGCCCTTGCACACGCACACGGGGTGAGGCAGCTCCTTGCACACGCACACGGACACACACAAAGCCACGTGCAATCCCTTGCACGCGCACACACAGTGATGCAGCCCCTTGCACACTCACACGGACACAGTGACGCAACCCCCTCGCACACACGTGGAGGGACGCGAACCCCTTGCACACGCACACAGTGCAGCAGCACCCTTGCACACGCACACGGAGCAGACACGTTGATGCAGCCCCTTGCACGTTCACACAGAGCGATGCAGCCCCTTGCACGCACGCACACACACAAAGCCACGTGTGCAATCCCTCGCGCACATGGACGCGGTGATGTAACCCCTTGCACACGCACACACACAGAGCCATATGTGCAGCCCCCTCGCACACGCACACACAATGCTGCAACCCCCTTGCACACGCACACACAAAGCTGTGTGTGCAGCCCCTTGCACACGCACACAGAGTGATGCAGCCCCCTTGCACATGCACACGGAGTGACACAAAGCCCTTACACACTCACACACAAAGCCACGTGTGCAATCCCTTGCACACCCACACACAGCGCCGGCCGCAGCCCCCTTGCACGTGCACAGAGCAATGCACACCCTTGCACACGCACACACGAAGCCGTGCGTGCAAGCCCTTGCACACACACACACAGAGCCCTGCGTGCAACATCTTGCACACGCACACACATACAAAACCACGTGTGCAAGCCCTTGCACACGCACACAGACACGGCCCTGCACCCCCCCCGTGCACCCCCCGTGCTTTGCTCAATGCACCCCCACAGCCCCTGCGCACGCTCGCAGCTGCTTGCACACGCGTGTGCCCTGCTGCCCCAGGTGAGGGGGGGGGGGGGGAGACACTGCAGGCGGGTGGGCAGCACCCACACCCCCCCGCAGACCCCCCCACCCTGCCCGCACGCCCGCTGCAGCCGAGCGCGGGTGCAACCCCCGCCGAATCCAGGGGCCTGCGACACCCCGACACCCACCCCCCCGCCTCCACCAGGCCTGGGGGGGGCCCCGGTTCCCCCCCGCCCCCCCCCCCACCCGGTGACAGTCGCACCCCCGGCAGCTGCACACCGAGGGGTGGGGGGCCGGTGGTCCCCGTGTCACCCAGTGCCAGGCCAAACGTTGGGCTGCTTTGGGTGCAACTGGGGGCTACTGGGGGGCTACCAGAGGCAACGGGGGGGGGGGGGGGGGGGCACCGTGGCCGGGTCAAAGCCGCGGTGGCTCCGTCTTTCCACCGCCCCGGGGGGGGCTGTGCCGGGGCAGCGGAGCGGGAGCAGCGCGGCGGCGGTGGCGTGGGTGCTGTGGGTGCTCGGGGAGACGCAGGGCGGGCGATCGCCCACGTCGTTCCCCACCCCCTCGCCCCCGCAGATGTGGCAATTAAAGTGGGGGAGCCGGCAAGCGGCTAAATTTAGCGGCAGACAATAGCCGCGGTGGCCGGGGGGGAACGGGGGGCCGCGGGTGCGCGCGGCTGCGCGTGTGAGCGGAATCGCAACCGCCGCCGCATCGCCGCCCCGGCAGCCTCGGCGCGCCGGGGAAACCGAGGCACGAAGAAGCGGTGGGGGGGGGAAGGGGGGGGGAGACCCAGAAAGGGACCCCTGGGGCTGGCGACGAGGCACCCAGCTTGGCCCCCGGCCCCCAGCTCATCCCGCTGGGCCGGCGGAGCCTCCCGGTAAAGCCGGGCTCAGCGCCGGGCCGGCACGTGCCGACACCGGGCCATGGTCACCGGCGGCAGCGCTCGAGGGGAGCGGAGGCCGGGGTCTGTCTGCAGGTGGGTGAACCTGGGGGGGGTGGGGGGGGGGGGTGTGGGCTGGGGACCCCCCCCTCAGCGCCTGGGGAACCCCCTGATTCCTGGGGAAACCCCCTGATTCCTGGGGAAACCCCCCCCCTCCGGGCTCCTGGGGATCCCCTGGCTCGTGGGGACCCCCCCGATGGAGCAGGGGGGTACCCGGGGGGGGGCAACGCTCTTTGGGAAGGGGATGCCGTGGCGGGGGGGGCACCCCGGGGGTCTGTGGCAGGAAGGGGCCATTTAGCTGCCCCCCCATATTCCCCCCCCCTCCCCGGGCTCCCCATCTTGTGGGGGGTCGGGGGGGGGGCTGGTTTGGGGTAGGGGGGCGCGGGCGCCAGCCCCCGGCGGTGACAATGAGGACGCGATGGGAGTGACTGTGCCCGGCTAAAAATATCCTCCTGCCCCCCTTCCCTCCGCCAGCGCCGCGGCCTCAAGGTCACTGCCAGCCTTGGCGGGGCCGTCGGGGGGGACGCGGGGGTGTGGGGCGGGGAACCCCCCGGCTCCCCCCCCCCCCCACCCCATGCACACACACACACACACACACACACACACCCTCCACCACGCCACGGCTCCCACACGCGCCCGGGCACGGCCGCCGTCGCCACCACTGCTCCGGTGCGCAGAGAACCGCGGCCCCCCCACCCCGACACGTGCCCCCGCGCCGTCCCCGGGGCACCCCGACTCGTCCCGACGCTCCCCCCCGGTAGCAAAGGGCCGTGGCAAGTGAGCGGGCGCGGGGGGTGGCAGCGGTGGGGACCCCGGGGACCGGCTTCCCCCCGGTTGTGGTTGGGTGCTTGGGTGGGGGGGACGCGGGGCACACCACGGATACGCTGGGCTGCTCTGGGCAAGCCCCAGCTGCCGGAGTCAGGGGATGGCGCAGGGGATCGTGTGGCTGTGGGGACCGAAGCCACGAGGCTACCGAGGGGAGCGCGGCCGAGCGGGTCGGGGGCCCTCGGTGCTCCCCGGCACTGT